>NW_028270147.1:45131569-45450319 GCF_037043375.1 Chiloscyllium plagiosum | reverse complement strand
AGGCCCTGACGCTTGAGGTACGCTTTTAAGCAATTATTTACCCAGCAGCCCTCTGGTCCTCACTCCTGCTGTAAAAATGCTATGTTCCCTATTAATTGGTTTCTTAGCATTGGTAGGTGCTAATGGTGATTTTTCACATTCTCTTCCTAAAGGCAGGTTTGAACTCTAACACAGGGAGGCAGGTCTCCCTTCCACCAGAGCTGAAACTGGAATCAAAACCTGTTGCCAGCAATGTGATCCATTTCAGCCACCTGTGCTCAAGGAAGATTTAATTGTTGTGGTAACATGAAACTTTAAACAAAAAAAAAGTGTTTTGCTGGAACAAAAGTAAAGGATCCAATTTCATTCCACCATATGACTCACCTGCTCATACTATTTGCCAATGGCATGTGTTGAAGGGTTTAAAAGCTGATCCTTAACCTGCTTGGCCTTGTTATGAGCGCATCTTCACTGGCCAATAAGTCATTGAGGATGGTTTGAACCTGGAGCTTCTGGCTCAGAGGCAGGGATGCGGTTGGTTCTCTGATATTGCAGCAATGTGATTTCCCTGAGATTTGAAGTCACTGCAAGCTTATTTAGCAAGATATTCTGGGTCCAAAGTGTTCTCATTCTTGCTTCCTTCCTTCATGAAAATAAAGTAGTCTTATGTGCTGAGGAATTGAACAATTTTCATTTTTAGAGGCTAAATTGAGCCCATGTTTTGAGTGGATTGATACATTAGTAAATATTCCAGTATAGTGTCTAAATGAAATCATACTTTTAATGTGCTTTTGCTGCAAAGCATGAATTTTCCCCTATTTTGTGTAATTTTATTTTTGTGGCCTTTTGAGTAAAATCAGGTTAACAGTTCCATATGACTAAATTGTGTGATGCTAGGAACGTAGGCCATGGATTCCACAGGCTGGTACATCGTGGTAAAAGCATATTCCTTCAGTTGTTTGAGTACAGCAATATTGCAATCAGTCCATTCTTGCAAACCTCTCAAACGTGCCCAGATGTGATTTCATAACTAGGTCACATTGCTTCACACACTCAGGATTATGTAGCATTATGCTGACATTCAATTTAAAATTCAGGGTTTCTGGTTGGTGCATTTGTGTACTGAAAGCTACATAAATTAATGTAAAGGTTATGCTCTTTACAGACAAAACATACACACACATGCTGTGTCTAAAGCAAAAAGGTGACAACAATTCTTTGGTCAATTTCTTGGGGCAATGCATTAACTGAGTTACCTGGTTTTGTTTAAAATTTAAATAATTCTTGGCAGTTAAGTCAGCCATTAACTGGGTCATTCTCCGTTGGCGGTACCTTTTTTAAATCTGAGCCCAATTGCCAACTGATCAGCATTCTCCTCTCTCATAGTATAAACATTATTTTCCCTTTGCCTTTGAATCTGAGTGAAAATGAAACGCTTTGACAATTCATTTTTTTAGAAATATTAATGTTTTTGTGGCTTTCCCATCCAAGACACACATTATTAATATTAAAATCATTGTATGTAAGTGGAAAAATGAACTTCTAATGTTTCCCTTGGTGTGTTTACTGGATATTTGGCATGCAAGCATTTTCTAGTACATATGGGCATTGCTAAATACTTAAGTGTATGCTTATTTATTATTAGCAAAAACAGTTGCTATTTGTGTACTAGATAGTCTTTGCAATTATGATTATTGGGATTTGAAGCTCCACTTGGGATCAAATAATACTTCATCGATAAAGTAAATTCATTTTAACCTGTGTGGTCAGGAAGGAGGATAGAATTGGGCATAGATTTGGATGACGACAACAGTACATTCAAGGGCATAGACTTGAAGATCCTTTTTTATAGGTTGATTTGGCGAGCAAAATAATATTCTTCAAAAAAATTCTGCAAAAGTATATATTTTCTTAAAGCTTTTGTTTTAAATTAGATTTTTGAAAGTTAAGCTTTTTAATAAGGGTGGTTCATGCATTTGGACAGATGGCATAACAATGTTTAAAATCCATACTTTTGTGATTAAATTGACCAACCTTTTAAAGGTTGTAGTGAGTAGTGTAACTGACTTTAACTGATAAGTCTCAAGTTTTGCTGTGTTAATGGGGAGCAGGTTTGAAGGGCAAACTCCTTACTTGTGTTCCTATTTCTTGTGTTTAAATCATTTATCTTTCAGCATTCCCTTTGAAGTTTTTTTTCCATTCTATGCAGCTGTTATGCTAACCCTCTATTAATATGGAGAGAATGAGCTCAGTATGATTGCTGTTACTGTAGAATTTAAGCATGGCTGGGGAAGAAAGAAAAGTTATTTCATAAATTTATTTTTGATCTTTTACAACTTTTTTTTATCCTTGTTATTATATGTGAAAGGTATCAGGAGAAGCAAATGAAGTACAGATTTCTGAAGCTCTTCGTCGATACAGTGAAAGAGCCTTTTTTGTAAGAGAAGCATTATTTCATCTTTTCAGTCTGACACACAGTATGGAAAAACCACAGCCGGAACTACTGAAGGTAAAGTTTATATTTAAACCAACTCTTGACACTGAAATTTTTCCTGTAGGTGAATGATACCTGTTTAAATGACCTGGAAGCCAATCATTAATTATCTTTGTACTTTTGCAATATAATTGAAAGATATTATACTGTGATGATTCCTCATCACTAAGAGTAATGATGCAGTTCATGTGTCAAAAATGGTAGAAGTGGAAAGTTGCATTTCACATGTTTCTGAGAAAATTCTTGCATCTTCCTGTGGTTCAAAATCCATATTTACAAGCCATTGTTGTGCCAATAGCAAAGTAAAATTCATTTCTACCAGATTTGTGGCAGTCATTTGCCATTGACTGTGTATATGTCGGTTTCCTTTGCTGGAAAATGCTTTACATTGTTAATGGGCCACATTTTTCAAGTGGAAAAATAAATCTCTACCATTTAAAGCAAAGTATAAAATTGGCGTTACTTAATGCCAGTCAGTATGATGGATTTCCTCCATGTTCACGGTAAACCAGCACTCCAAGCCCTGATTAATAAAAACAAGTTTTTAAGCATATGATTCTGGAATGCAGACAACACCAGAAAGTAACTTAAAAAAAATTGATTGGCCAGCTGCTGACCATTTATGGTCTTATTGGACAAGATATTTATTACCATTACAGATGTCTATATATCCTCCTATGTAATCTACTGTTATCAGTTGAGTTTATAACCCCTCTGAACAACACTGTTGGAAATGAAATTTGGAAGGCAGGGTACTGTAAAAGTATTCCAAACAGGAAATTGCACATTGCTTTTGGTGGAGGGAGTGCAAGGAGAGTTTTTTAAAAAAGAAAAAGTCATCCTGACCTTCCCATATTTAAATTATTTGGTCATTGTTACAGCTTGTGATGTATTTTGTTCTTATTTTCAGCTTGTGGTCATTGGAATGAAAAACCATTCCACAAACCTGCCAGTTCAGCTAGCTGCTAGCGCATGTGTATTCAATTTGACAAAACAGGATTTAGCAGGTGGAATGCCTGTGCGCCTTTTGACAGAAGTGACTCGTCTCTTACTGAAAGCCATGGAACACTTTCCCAACCATCAACAGGTAAGTGTTGGAGATGAAATATAACAGGATAATTAATGGGCATCACTTCATATTTGCATGCCATTAGCTATTTCACATTTTGCCTTCTGTTAATTCAACCAGTCAAAGCAAATATTGCTTTAGCTTAACAACTGACAAGTTAAGACTGCAGATTATTGACCACCAAATGTGTGTTTTTTTTTTAAAAAAAAAAGCCAAAGACTGAGTCTTCCACAAAATGTTGGCTTGTCCAACTTAATTGAGACATTGAATTTGCGAATATGGACTATACTTTCTGAATGGAATGTCAGTCAGGAAGAAGCCACTTGGGTGGTAACTGGGGAATGTCTTAAATTCATTCCTGGCTTTGTCCTATCTGATTTGCATTTAATCAGTCTAGTCATTTGGCCAGTGTTTAAACAGAAAATTGTTTTGTTAATATTTGTGAAAATGGATTTATTTTTTAGTTGCTGCAGTTTTACTATTGTTCTTTCCACAAGACCGTACTCTTTGTTGAAAGAAAGCGTTTACTTTTTAGGTCAGTGACTTTTCATAACTGGTCAGGAGTTTTCATGAAAGATAGTAGACAGATATTGGTGAACCAGCTGAATATTTCCAGAATTTTCTTCCTTTTAGTTTGATTTGTAGCACCACAATATTATACACTTGTTTTAGACCATACTCTTGTGAATTGAAGAACTAATGTTAGCATTAATATAGTCAAATGTATTTATTGTCTTTCTGATCTTCAATTATTAGTAGCAAGGCTGGATCTTGCTTTTTTTTTCCTCCCTTTAGTTTCAAACTTTTTTTTGTGAAGGATTACTGTCACGTAGTCTAAGTACCTCACTAAGTACCTGCCTTGCCTCTATGGTGTCCATCATGTCATTTCTCTCCTATTATCACATGCCATTTCAGCAGCACTCACCTGATATCTATCTGCATCCATTTTTCTTGAGCCATCTTTGACAGATCACTGTGCATATGGGCAAGTGTTGGCAGCATCATGACACAACAACCAAAAAGTCACGAGACTGACATTTCCTTACATGTACAAACCTATTTTCTCACCCTAGTTGACGTTTAACCACCATACCCCAGATTTTATCTGCTTATAGCTATATCCTGTCTTAACACCCTCAGAATTACTCTGCACTCTATCTAGACTGTGTTCCAGTGACTGAGAAGCTGCAGTATAAGATGGCCTGCCAGTCCTGCAGCCCTCTGATCCCATTCCAACAACTGGCAAAACTTTGTCACACTGACTCAAGACATATGAAGCTTGTGTCAGTACTGCACCTTGATTATCACAGGAAGTGGAGTTAGGTCCAAGAAACACTGTATCCTCGGCAGTGGCCTGATGCTGCTACCGAGCTTTTCCTGACTGTTAGCCATGGTCCTCCTGCATCATCTTAGGTAACCAGTCACACTGACCAAAATGCACCCAATAACAAAGTACAGGACTTTTCGTGCAAATGACCTACAATAGAAATAGAAGGAACAAAAGAATCTCTTGGATTTCAGAAGACTCATCAGTTCCTCCACATGAGAGCTGAGCACATGTCTTCATGCAGTGAGATGTGCTGCATCCTGATAATGAGGCTCACGTCACCACCATCTATTCACTCAGCATGTGCAGCAACTTGAAGATGCTACTATTGGCAGGTAAGTACTGAGGGAGTACCACAGTGTCAGAGGTCAGCACAATGACCAACCAGTGTCTTCTGGAAGAGAATGCCTGCAGCACTCAGACCCTTCCTTTCCCGCACTCAAATCAAATGCTCAAATTCTCATGGTGTTCTGTAGACACCATCATTACACTTGCATGACAGGTGTATTATGAGTGGTTCACACAAGACCATTGGAAGTAAATAATGATTTCCCCTTCAGCCATTATAGCATTAACATTACAACCACTTCCTCCTTCGCCCTGCCATTTTGCATAGCCCCATTAATATTTGCTTGCCTGTTAGTGCAAGACTAGGCAGACATGATCCAACTGTGTAGTTGGTTGGAAACAAAACATTGTGTTCTATCAAAATGTATGTCAATTGATCAAGTCTGGAATGTGCCTTTAGAGATTGACAGTCTAAGCTGGAGAGGGAAAAACATTGCTCCATTGAGTATTGGAGACATTCCATGTATCCTGTCATTTCCATCATATTATGCATCTTAGCCAGACAGTGTTTCCCCTTTCAGCTCTTCAGGGCACAAATGTCATTCTGCTTACTGGTGTTTGAAAGACATTTACAAATCATCTTGCATTTTAGCAAGCACAATACTCCACTAATCAGAATTTTCATATAAACTATATACATTCAGGAAATGTATTCTTGCAGGATCAGATTATAATACCAAACCAATGCTCCCTTCATAGTAAAGTGTCATTGAAGAGACTACCTAGCTGGAGAGATCAAAAAGGAAAATATCTCTACACTGTTCTTAGATCATAGAATTATAGAATCCCTACAATGCAGAAAGAGGCCAGAGGCCTTTCAACCTTTTTGAATCTGCACAAAACCTCTAAAGAGCATCCTACCCAGAACTTCACCTAACCTGGACACTATGGGGCAATTTAGCATGGCCAATCCATATAACCTGCTGTTTCACCATTACTGCCCTCTGACTTTGCAGAATTTATTTCAAATGTCTATTATTGGCAAAGGATTTTTATTGTTAAATGTCTGACCAAGTTTTAACTTCATTGACTGCAAAGTATTTTCACAAGATAAATTTGAAATAAATTCTTGTTTTAGCTTCAGAAGAATTGTCTGTTGTCCCTTTGCAGTGACCGTATCCTCCAAGATGTCCCATTTAACAGGTGAGTAATCTTGTCAATGATATTTTACCTTTTTCGATTTTGCAAAAAAGGCATTGCCCTAACCTTTATTAATTAATTTTTATTAGCAGGTTATTAGATCACTTTGATTTTTGTTTTGCCTAGTTTAATTGTATATCAAGATCCAAATTTGTAGTTCTACTTCCTTTTACAGTAACCATTCAGCCTTTTTTAAATTCACTTGTGGGATATGGGCATTGCTGGCTCGCATTCATTGCAAGTAATTAAGTTGTCCTTGAGAAGGTATTGGTTGGCTGCCTTCTTGAATAGCTGCAGTTGCTACACAATATATCTAATAAGGGAATTCCCAGATTCTGACCTTGATAGTGAAGGAATGGTGACTGTATTTCCAAGACAGGATAGTCAGGACTTTGGGAAAGGGTGGAGTTTGCAGGTGGTGGCGTTCCCATGTATTGGTTGCCATTGCCATTCTAGATGGATGTGGTCACGAGTTTGGAATATGTCGTTTAAGGACTTTTGGGCAAATTTCTGCAGTGCATCTTGTAGATCATACAAACTGCTGCTAAGTGTCAGTAATGGAGAGAGTGGATATTTGTGGATGTAGTGTCAATCAAGCAGGTTACTTTATCCTGGTTGGTGTCAGGCTTCTTTTGAGTGTTGTTGGAGTTGCACCCACCCAGGCAAAAGGGGCGAGAAGTATTCCATCATACTGCTGACTTGTGCCTCCTAGAGCATAGGCTTTGGGAGTCAGAGGGTGAATTACTCACTTTATTCCTAGCCTATGACCTGTTTTTGTTGTCGCTGTATTTAGTTTGAGTCCAGTTGAGATTTTCGCTCAATAAGTTGCTCATGGGGAAATCAATGATTTGTGCCCTCTGGTTCTCTCTGCTTCCATCAATTAAATGATTTCCCATTACCTTTTCTGTCCAGACTCCTCTGATTTTGACTAACTATCAAATTGCTCCTCAATCATCCCTTCTCCAAGGAGAACAATCCAAATTTTTCCATGTAATTGAAGTTTCTCAACCATGGAATAACTCATGATTTTTCTGCACATTCTTAATACCTCACGATGACAGAAGGTTAGGCAGCATTGTAGCCAGTGTATATGATAGCATATTTGGGGAAGGGATATTGATAGATTAAGTGAATGGGCAAAACTGCAGTAATAGAGTTAAGTATAAGCAAGTGTGCAGTTATTCATTTTGGACTGAAAATGATAGATCATGGTAGTTTCTGGGTGCTGTAAAGTGGATGTCGGAAGAGACTTGAGGGTTCAGGTATGTAAATCTTTAAAATGTCACAAATAGGTGTGGAAATGAAACAAGAAAACTAATGGATTGCTAGATTTATATCTGGAGGACTGGAGTACAAGAATGCAGAAATTAAGCTGCAGCTGTACAAATGCTGGTTAAACCCCACTTGGAGTACAGTGAGCAGATCTGGGCACTGCACCTTAAGAAGGATATATTGGCCTTGGAGTGAGTACAACTTAGGTTTACAAGATTGATACCTGGACTTCAGGGGTTAAGTTTTATGAGAAGAGATTATACAAATTTCTCCAGAATTTAGAAAGTGGAGGAGTGATCTGATCACAGTCTTCAAGATATTAACAGGAAAAGACAGGGTTGATAAAAATAAACTATTTCCATGGTTGGGGATTCTAGAACTAGGGGGCATAATCTGAGACATCACAACAAGACTGTTCAGGTGAGATGTTAGGAAGCATTTCTGTACACAAAAGGTAGTGGACATTTGAAGTTCTCTTCTACTAACGGCAGTAGATACTGGATCAGTTCTTGACTTTAAACCTGAGATAGATATTGCTTTTTGCTTAACAAAATTTAAGGGATATAGACCAAAGGGAGATATTTGGATTTGGGCCACTGACCAGTCATGATCTTATTGAATAGTGGAACAGGTTTGAGGGGCTGAATGACCTACTGCTTTCTATATGTTCCACATTCTTCCTCATGTAGTGCACCGAACTGAAGGCATTATTTGAGTGGAGGTTGACTGACTGAGAATTCTGTACAGATTATTGTGACTTTCTTCAATCTATTTATGTTGCAAAGCATTCTTCTGTCATAATCAAAAACCATAGTGTCTATATACATAGCAGAAGTAAAGCACTTTTACGATTTGAGTGCTGAGTATATGATTGTTGAGAGTCATGTACAATTTTGTAATTCGCATCTACAAGATAAGGAAGAAAAAATGACAAAATTAATAACTACTTGGGGTGAGAGACCATAACATAATAAATAGGAGCCAGAGTAGGCCATTCGATCCTTTAAGCATGTCCTGCTATTCACTGTGATCATGGCTCATCTGATTGTGCTCTTGACTCTACGTTCCTGTTTGACCTTCACAATCCTAAACTCTTAACTTGCTGATTAAAAGCTCTGTCTAACTTGGGTCATTAACTATATTCAGTTGCTGCTGCTTTTTGAAGAAAATTCAAATCTAAAGACCTTCTGAGAGAAGAAATTCTTTATATGTTCCACACTCATAGTAAATGAGATACTCCTTATTTTGAAAATGCCCCCAATTCTAGATGCCACCAGTGGGCTGAATAGCCTTCCTTCCACTCCTATGTCTTATGGTCTTATGATAGGGAAGACGCTAGAGAATATTTTCCATCATTCTTCTAAACTATAGATTTGCACCTTTCTTCACACAACAGCCTCTTCATCCGTGGAATGTTCTTTTGAAATGCCTCCAATGCAAATATATCCCATTTTATGAACTACTACAAGGGCAATTTCACCAATTTCCTGTAGTAACATCTCTCCCTCAATTATAATTCTTCTGCTCATTATAAATGTTAAAATTCTGTTTGCTTTTCCAAACTAATTGCTGGACCTGCATGTTAACCTCTTATCATTCAAGTAGAAGGACGCCCAAGACCCCAGCAATTGCTCTTTAGAGGAATAGAAAAATAGAATATTACTTAATAAAGTGGACAAGCTCATATTTTCCAACACTGAACTATATCTAACAGTTTATTTTTGCTCACTTTTTTTTAACGTATCCATTTTCTTTTGTAGACCCTTGTGGTCATACTTTCATTAGCAAAGTCATGGTTCACATTATAGTAAAATGTGTTCAGAAATTTTAGTTCAGGGGTGCACAGTCAGTTGAGCTTGTTAATCCATAGAAGGTGGAGTCATGGAGGTGGACAAGTGCCTTGGTGGGCCTTCTAACAATTTGCCTCAGTTCTTTTGGGAATTTATCTCAATTGTTTACAAGCGGTTGTGTTCTCAAACACTCACCCCTCACATCTTCCATACTCCATTGCCCTTCGTTGTTGCCTTTATAGTCCCATGGCCAGTATCCACCATGGACAGATCTTGAGCCATTTAGTGATTTTAAAAAAAATTTGAGACAGCTTAATACCGCTTTCACCCATACACCATACATCTGTGTCAACCAGTCAGTTTTTAAATTCACCTGGTTAATCTCTCATAAATGCTATCTGAACAGAAGAAGTTTATTTCAAGATAGTTAATCCTTCAATAGCCTCTTTAAATTGACAATCTGTGAACTCTGTATTCCAGTTCTTAAGATTATTGGTTTAAAACTCAGCCAAACATTCATGACAATCACTGTTGAAACTGCATGAACAATGCTAATGCTTTATCTTTTCTACCTTACATGAGATGACCTAACAATCAAAGCAATCCAAAAGTGCAGCTGCAGGCCTTTCATTTTGGTCAAAGAGCAAAGAATTTAATCTTCATATCATAGCAATTAAACAGATGTATATCTTACTTTGAGAGCATTTATGTTTGCTGAGGCCAAAATGGGGGTATGTTTGAACTCTGTACTAAGTTAAATAGCCCTGCTGAGGTAAAGTTTTCCTTCCACTGATGGGAAAATGCAAAGTACCATCTTTTGGAAAAAGGGATAGAATTTCTGCATCCAGTGCCCTTGTGCCTTTTTTTAAACTGAGAAAATCCAACTCTTAACTTGCTTTCTGAACTGCCTTTTTCTAATAGCTACCAATTTGGCTGCAATACACTCAAGCCTATCATTCAAGTTGTTAATATAGATTATAAATAGTTGAGGTCCCAGCACTCCTTGTGGCACCCCATTAAAATTACTCCACAGAGGGCAGTATTCCATCACTGTTCTCCTTTATCTTAACATCGACACTGATCCAGCTCCCTAAGAGCCAGGTCTGAATGAACAGGATGTCTAACTTTTTTTTTTTCTTGACACTCCTGTTTTTATCTATCAGCCAGGTCACCTTGATTGGGGTGTGACAACACCAACGTGAACCCTCTGTTAATTAAACCAAACACCCAGAAAAGCTCACCTTGCCTTGTTATCTTTTAAAATATGAATGACCGAGAACACTCAGATTCCACCAGTTAAAGAAAATAACATCAATTTATTTTTTTAACACCAAAAATGTACATTAAACAACTATTCACAATTTTAAGCCCCCTTGCTCTTAAATGCTTTTTATCTGTCTCCAACTCTAACAATATACTGTTCCAGTTAGACATTTATTAAAATTACATCAACTATAATTTCAAACATACACCGCTACTGTCATCTTCTGTGTTTTTCTTCTGGCTGAGGATCTCCCTGGGTCATCGTCTTTCTTACTGTGAGTATGTTATATATGAAAAGCTACCTTTTTGATTGTGTTTCCTAATTTCTTGGAGAGGAGGATGTCTGGCATCCATGCATTTCTGTGTCAATGGCAGTTCTGTTTCTCCAGTTTTCAAAATGTCTGCATTTTTACACCTCCAAGATTGGATCATCTCACTGTTTCAATGTTGGCAAAACAATAAATTCAAAAGCAACTGGGTTTTAGTTTCCTGGGGCATAATGTTTCAACTGATTAGTCAAATTCAAATAGTTGTCAAAACAGCAACCGAAACTCAGGTATGCATTTCACTGCCAGATGTAAATATTTTCAATTTTCCAGAGCACTTTGTCTTGACCATCTAGTCATATACACAGACACTTGTAAGCTCTCAGTTCAAAACAGCTCCCGCTCCTGTACATGTCTTCAACTTGAAAACAGAGGCTATTAATCTGGACCAATCGGGGAACTCCTTGAGGTCCACTTGACCGACCTCATTACACCTGCTAGTTCCATCGAAACAGGGAAAGTAAGAGCAGCAGTAGGCTATTTGACCCTTCAAGCCTGCTCTGCTTTCTGTGTGATCATGGCTGATTATCCAATTCAATAGTCTGTTCCCACTTTCTCCCATATTCTTTAATGCCTTTAGCACAAAGAACAAAATCTATATCCTTAAATATTCAAGGTTTTAATCTAAACCACTTCCTGTGGCATAGAATACTAAAGGCTTACCAGTCTGAATGAAGCAATTTCTCCTTTTTCTCAGTCCTAAATAGCAGTGATCCCTTGTTCTGGACTCCCTGGTCATTGGCAACGTCTTTGCTGTCTTTCCTCTGTATACTCCTATTAGAATTTTATAGGTTTTTGAGATTCTTCTTTCTTCTTCTTAATTCCTATGAATATAGTCCTAACTAGTCCAGTCTGCTTCATATGTCTGACCTCCATCCGAGGAATCAGTAAATCTTTGCTGCATTTCCCTCATAGCCAGAACATCCATCCTCTGGTAAGGAGACCAAACTGCACATAATACTCCAGAAATTGTTACAGTTGTACAGGGGCTCGGTGAAACAAGACATCCCTGCTCCTGTACTGAAATCCTCTCACTATTAAGGCCAACATGCCATTTGCTGCCTTCACTGCCTGTTGCCTGCTTTCAATGACTAGTGTGCAAGGATACCCAGGTCAATAGATTTCCTAATCTATTGCCATTTAGGAAATCCAAAGTGGATAACCTCATCTATATCCACATTATACTTTTATCTTGTACGCATTTGCCTGCTTACTCAACTGGTCTAAATTGCATTGAAGCATCTCTGCAAACAACTGGGATGGCACGGTGGCTCAGTGGTTAGCACTGCTGCCTCACAGCACCAGGGACCCAGGTTCAATTCCAGTCTCTGGCAACTGTCTGTGTGGAATTTGTACATTCTCCCCATGGCTCTGTGTTTCCTCTGGGTACTCAGATTTCCTCCCGCAATCTAAAGATGTGCAGGTTAGGTGAATTGGCTATGCTAAATTGCACATAGCTTTCAGGGATGTGTAGGTTAAGTGCATTAGTCAGGGAAAACGTAAAGTAATAGGGTAGGGGAATGAGGTAAAAACAATGACTGCAGATGCTGGAAACCAGATTCTGGATCAGTGGTGCTGGATGCTGCCTGAATTGCTGTGCTCTTCCAGCACCACTGATCCAGGGTAGGGGAATGAGTCTGGTGGGATACTCTTCAGAGGGTTGGTGTGGACTTGTTGGGCTGAAGGGCCTGTTTCCACACTTTAGGGATTCTATGATTTTACGATTTTCCTCACAGTTCACCCTCCCACCCAGCTTAGTGTCATCTGCAAACTTGGAGATATCACATTTTCTTCCCTTCAATTTTCTGTGGCAAGGAGATCCAAACACACTCAACCTCTGACAGAAAATTCCTCCATCTCTTAGCCTTAAATTGACACCATTAATTATGAGAGAATGCCCTCTGTTCCTAGAGTCTGGCATGAGAGGAAATATCCTCAGCATTTACTCCGTCAAGCCCCTTGAGAATCCTATATGTTTCAAGGAGATCTACTCTCCTTCGTAATTTCAATGAGTAGAGCCCCAACCTGTTTAATTTTGTCTCATAAGGCTACCATTCTGGGATTTGTCCTAGTGAGCTGCCTGTAGTGAAATAACACACTAGCAAAGTCTCCCCTTAAGACATCAGTTCTGATCTTTCCTGGGTGCAATCTGTATATCGTGTACAGGACCTACCTCCCCCAGAAATCTGAAACTCTCCCCTTGTACCATTTGTTCAGCCATGTATTCATCTAATATATCCTCCTATTTCTACTCTGATTAACACATTGCTACTTCTGAGGCCCTAATTTTTAACTTGCTTCCTTGTTCCTTACATTCTGTTTTTAGCACCACTTTTTTTTTAGAAAAATTGGTATGTTGTTGGTACCAATGAGTGCCATGACCACTGGCTGTTCACCTTCCCAATTCATAATGTCCTATAGCCACACTGAGACATCATTGACCCTCGCACTTGGGAGACAACATGCCAACCCAGAGTCTCATTTTGCAGCCATGAAATTTAGATTAGATGCTCCATAGTGTGGAACAAGCGCTTTGGCCCAACAAGTCCACACTAACCCTCTGAAGAGTAACCAACCCAGACCCATTTCCCTCTGACTAATGCATCTAAACACTATGAGCAATTTAGCGTGGCCAATTCACCTGACTTGCACATCTTTGGACTGTGGGAGGAAACTGGAGCACCCAGAGGAAACCCATGCAGACACTGGGAGAATGTGCAAACTCCACACAGCCAGTTGCCCGAGGCTAGAATCGAACCTGAGATCCTGGTGCTAACCACTGAGCCACCGTGCTGCCCATAGAATCCCTACAATGTGGAAACAGGCCCTTTGGCCTAACAGGTCCCCACTGACTCTCTGAAGAGTAACACACCCAGACCCTTTCCCCTACCCTATTGGTCTATATTTACCCCTGAATAATGCGCCTAAACTACACATCCTTGAGCACTATGGATGATTTAGGATGACCAATTCACCTAACCTGCACATCTTTGGATTGAGGAGGAAACCCATGCAGACCCTGAGATAATGTGTAAACTTCACACAGTTGCCTGAAGCTGCAATTGAATCCGGCTCCCTGGCACAGTGAGGCAACAGTGCTAACTACTGAGTCATTGTGCTATGTCTATTTATTCCCCTTATGATTTGATCCCCTATTATTATAGCCTTTCTACACTTCTTCTCCTCTCCTGTTCAACACAACCAACTATGGTACAACAAATTTGGCTGTTGCTACTTTGAGTAGATCCCTCTTTTTGCTAGGGAATGGTTTGATTAGATTCCCTGCAGTGTGGAGACAGACCCTTCGGCCCAATAAGTCCACACCGATTATCATGATAGGAGACTCCCACAATGCTTGATTAGACTTGTTACTGTGCCTGGTGGTCATCCATTTCTCTTTCCCCTGACCTCCCCACTTTCTCCCCCCTCCCCCCTCCCCCCCCCCCCCCCCCCCCCCCCCCCCGCCCCCAACTAACTAACCTGTGAATTCTTAACCTACAGAGTGACATGCTATTCAAAATCCTCTCTGTCTTGCAGTGTCTCCAGTTGCTTCTACAACTCCAAACTAGGTTTCCAGGAGAAGCTGCTGGAAGTACTTCCTGCACACTTTTTCTGGTCCTAGCACTGGAATTGTCTGACTTCACACACAGCAGAAGGAGAATACTGTTCTCCTTCAATACTTCACTCCTTTATAAACTAGACCCTTTAGGTCTCCCTTAACATTAATCAAATTAATTGCTCCAAGACCATTTTTTCTCTGGATGTCTGTATCTGAACTCTTTCATTATGACTTTAGGGTAGTCTTTTGCTTTACAGTTTGCCAAGCTAAAAATAACCACTTATTTTAACTCCGTTCCCTGTTACTTAATTTCTCCTCTTTCTACTATGTAACTTCTCCATGCTCTTATTGTGTAATACATTTTTGTATGGCATATTTTATGTAGTGTTTCTTGGAATTGAAACGCGCCACATTTACTGGTTCCCCTTTGTCCATCCTGCTTGTTTCATCCTCAGAGTTATAATAAATCTGTCATACACTTGGTAAAGTACAGATTTGAGACTGCCCCGGGAATCCCTTGTGAATTTAACCTGTAAGCCTCTCATGGCTCATCCCAGAGATCGTACTCTTTGGTGATCTGGAATAAAAAAAACTCTTACAGACAGTTTTTAGTTTTAATCCCCTTTTACTTATTAATAACATCACTGTTAAAACATAACACATATAAGCTAAACTAACTGCATTCTAATAATCTAGGAGAGTAGAACATCAGTTCTTTAAGAGCCCTGGCAGGCTACTCTGTTGTACTATCTCAAATAGACTACCTTTATACACACGTTTACAAAGGCTGTACTATCACAAACACCAAGTTAATAAAAGCACGGCATGTTCTGAACTGGACAGATAATGGTGAAGGACAATAATTCAAGAAAGAAGTTAATTCATATAGAGTTTCATTTTGAGGTAAGATTCAAACATTGTTATTAATTCACAAAGGAACAGCCGTAATGTTATCACTCGGTGTCCTGTTTATACAGATTCACTGATGTTAAGGCAAATGTTCTTAATTGTCTTACCCTCCCTGCCTGTCTCTTTTCTTGTGTGCAGCAAATGTGTTCGATGTTTCAAAATTACATTTTAGTCTAAATGTTTAAGGACAAGTTTTAAGGCTCAATACTTTCTCATTCCCTCCTCTTGTCATTTCATGACACACTATTTTCCTTTCACAAAACTGACTGTGTTATGATCTTCTACATGTCCTGCTATTAACTCTTTTTAATAATGGATTCTAGTCTTTTCTCATTTAGCAAATGCTCGGCTAAATACCTCCTAGATTTTTTTTTTCTTGAATAGCGATGTTACGTTTGGAGGTTCCCAATCCTTTTTAGAACTTTTATACAATCTAGTGAATTTACAGAAAATTGCAACTATGTATTCACTATCTCTATCACCACTTTTTAAGGTATAAAGATTCAGGACATCCGGTCCAGTTCAAGCTTCCTTTTGCCTCTTGATTTTTTTTGTTTAAACTATTGCATGACATGTTTTATTTGATTCTTGTCCTAATGATAAAATACGATATATTTCAGAGTCTGCCTTTTTCCTGATTCCTATTATAAGTTTTCTAGTGTTGTCCTCTGAGATCGAAGCTGACTTTGGTTGGTCTCTCTTATGCACTTGATGCCCTCACTGTCTGTTTTTTTAACATGCTGATTGTTCATTCTAACCTTTTGTTTTTCTTCAGCATTCTTGGCTGTAATGTGTTCTTAATCTACTGCAACATTGTATGCATTTTCTTTGAATTTGAAATTGTCCTTAATTTTCTTAGTTATATCCATGGATTTGACATGGATAAAAATCTTGTGGAATATATATTCCATCAAGAAAGAAATAGTTGGGAGTTGTGAAAAATTTCCTTAAATGTTCTACGTTGCTTCTTTACCATCTTGCCTTTCCTATTTTATTCTCTTCATGCCTTTTATAACTTCCTTTGTTATATCTCACCCTCCAACTTTTTAAAACAAAATTGGTCATGTGATAGGGGATTGATTGCCCATTCCTAAAAATCACCAACTTTATTGTAGATCTGGTGTCTCACATAGACCAGGCCTGGTAAAGATACCAGTTTGCCTACCTCAAGGACATTGACAAATGAGATGCTTTGTTTTAAATTGCAATGGTTACATTGATACCATTATACTAGCTTTTTGTTCTGAATTTTATTGAATTTAAATTTCTTTATCTTCCGTGGTGGGATTTGAACCTGTCCTTATCTTGGGGTTCTGGATTACTCATCCAGTGACATTGCGATGGTATCCCCTAACTAAATATGGCAAAACAATCATTTATGACTGAACTTGCCTATAAAATTCTTTTTACTATGCGATCATTTAATCCTTTCTTATTGCACATTAACAGCCTGTTCCCTTGTTTGTTCCTGATCATATTGCTCGAAGAAATGGTCCTGACTGCACTCTACAAACTCCTCCTCAAAGCTACTTTCTGCCAATTTGATTCTTTCGCTAAGAAATTGAAAATTGCCTATCATTATTGTAATACTTTTCTTATAAGCCAAATGACTTGTTGATTTATGTTCTGATTTGTAGCTACTGTTAGGGGTATTCCCCCCCCCCCCCGGAAACTTCTTTTCCTCCTTTTTCCTTGCTAATCACCCAAATTGATTCTACACAGTGATCCTAAAGCCAAGTTCACTTTTTACTTCAATAGCGATCTAATCATAGAATACTACAGTATGAAAGCAGGCCATTACACACTGACCTTCAGAGTGTCCCACCCAGAACTAGCCACCCAACTCCCCAGCCCATCCTAGTAACCCTACACTTCCCATGGCTAAATTACCTGGACTGCACATTCCTGGACACTATGGGAAATTAAGAATGGCCAATCCACCAAATCTGGATTGCTATGCTTGGGATTTATAGGCCAGCTATCTGGGGCTACATGTTACTTCAAGGCTATAAGTTGGCAATCTTGTCTAATATCCTCATCTAGAGTGAACTAGAAAGACTCTGAGACTATGCCTGGAGTACTGTGCACACTACTGGTTAATATGAGAATGTGTACAGGGGAAAAGCAGGCAGGGAAAGAGTTAAGTTCTGAGTTTTGTGAAACAAGAGGTTTAGCTGAGCGTGACTCAGATCAGACCAGAACTTGCGGTTAACAGTGGGGTGCTGGAGGCAAGGGTAATAGGTTAACAAGGTGGAAAAGCAGTCATTATGTAGAGCCATTTAACAATATTGGAAGCATTCAGTATGCAAGGTCAGCTAACAAGGGGGAAAGTATCCTTTTGTATGAATCCGGTTAACAAGGTTAAGAACCTTCATTGTATAACAGTAAAAGGCCTGGTACCTACTATCGATACTTTGTTGTTTGTAATGGTCACCCAATTAATATGTATGTGGCCTTATCTGGATGCTCCTTCCTGTAAAATGACTATATAGTTCATTGACTATATAATTCGAGAGAAGACTGGGAACCCATGTCCCTGTGCACATGGGCAATCTCGCTCTCGCTCTCACCCTCACCCCCTCTCCAGGCACTGGAGAGAAAGGAAGGTAAAACTACTGTGTCTCAGTGTTTTGCTTCAACTGAAGGGGGAACGGGAATGATGAGCATACTTGCAGAAGGATGTTAATGCATTGGAAGCACTTCAGAGAAGGTTTATTAGACTAATATCTGGAGTAAGTGGATAGCTTTATGAAGAAAGGTGTGACAGGCTAAGGTGCATTCTCTGGAGTTTAGTATCACAAGTGACTTGCTTGAAACCTAGAGAACCCTGAATGACCAGGTAAGAATGTTTCCTCTTGGAGGAGAATGTGGAACTAGGGGTCATAAATTTAAAAATTAGGAATCGTGTGTAAGAGCGATACAAGGAAAATTTTTTTGAGTGCTGAGAATCTTTGGAATTCCCTTCCTCAAAAGGCAATAATGCGGAATCTTTGGAATGTAGAATTGAGGTTAAAATCTGATAAGCCATGATCATCATAAATGGCAGAGTAATGCTCAAAGAGCTGAGTGCCCTACTTTTGCTCCTTGTTTCTATTTTTAGACACTGCACAGGGAAGGAAATTCTGAACCCATTTCCTTTCATAATAGGTATCTTGCTTTCTTGGAAACGTTATTCAAATCTCTGCAGACATAAAGCTTCGAGATCAGGGAAACGAGAAAACAAAATGGTTTGAAGCTTGATCATTACTTTTGTTTTTCAAAATGAAGCATTTTGGCTGGCTGTCGAGTAATTTCAAATAATTTTAAAATGACAGTCTGTGAAATAGTTGGAATATTACCCATGAAATAAGAATTAACATAAGAGATCTGTTTAATAAGTTTATAATTAAATGTTTAAACTTCTTGAGGAATTGTGAACGTATGAGAAAATGGAGACCAGTGGCACTCTTTCCCCCACCACCACCCCCACTTTACAGAGTGAAATAATGAACAGTACAAGAAACTGAGCAAGGAAAGCAGCAGGAAGAAACTGTACAACTGAGGAAAGTTTAAAAAAGAATGTGCTGTGTGATCACCACAAAAATGTGGAGTATGTACTGTAGCTGTACCTTTTTAAAAATTTTTGTCATTTGTACAACTCGACCTTGTAATGCTACAATACACTTGCATTTATAAACGTGTAGGCAAAATGTCAATATTGACTTATTTTGGTTTTACAGGTTTGAGGCTGCCAAATTAGTAATGCAATGGCTTTGTAACCATGAAGATCAGAACATGCAAAGGATGGCAGTGGCTATTATCTCTATTTTGGCAGCAAAGGTATATTATGATGTTTGCATTAATAAAGTACAAATTGTTTGTGGAAATTGACCCCCCCCAACCCTGTTACAAACTGCAGTTATCCATTTTCTCTCTCGACATCCGCCATAACTGTCTAAAGCCAAATACTGAGGATCCTAGAAATCTAAAATAACAACAGGAAATGCAAGGAGTTGGTACTATGCCGAATTCCTTTGAAAAAGAATCCACACAACTGGTTGATATCAGTCAAAACTCTGCTCAGAGCAGTTTTATCCAGACACACAGACACTGCCAGTCTGTCTAGCATGTCTCCCACTCCTTGAATAAGGCAACGTTGTAAAGCAAACCTTTTTATTAACTGGCACCTGTGTGGCCAGGAGTGTGCTGGTTGATCAATTATTCCAGTTGATCAAGAGATCCACACAATCTAAGTGTGTTTTTCCATAAGTAATAGAAATGTAATGCAGGGGGTATACACATCATTGCTTTGCTTTATTTATAGCATAACCAACTGATACAACTTTGCATTAAATAAACTTACTGGCAGAGAGCCTTTTCACTCGCACCCTTAACTGACTACTCTGACATTGGGGAAATTGCGATAATACAGTGAAGTTCTGGTATTTGAGGTATATAGTTTTTGCTGGATTATCAAGAGTGCCAGCTAAAACAAAGTTTGCTGTAGTTACAACAGATACAACTCTCAATGAGCTTCAGTAACTTGTTTTCAAAACTGCAAGAATGTGTTCCGGTTTCCTGGGTTTAAAGCAGTTTTGTTTGCCATTTTCTGGTCCAAAATCCTAAATAAAGTGGTCTTAACATAATTTCAATGAATTATACAAGGAAATTTGCAATTTATTGTCATTTTTGCAGCTTTCTACAGAACAAACTGCTCAACTTGGAACAGAGCTCTTCATTGTTAAGGTAACATTACTTTTCCTTATCATTACAATACTAATTTTAAATAAAAATCTTTGATTTCCTACATAATGGGATTACTCTATTCCTTTACACAAATAATATTGCTATAAATTAATGCGTTTTTTGCTTTGTGGTTCTTCAAATCTACCAATACAGGTTCTTCTACACCTTCTGACTCTCCTATTGACTTATTG
This sequence comes from Chiloscyllium plagiosum, assembly GCF_037043375.1. Lineage (NCBI taxonomy): Eukaryota > Metazoa > Chordata > Chondrichthyes > Orectolobiformes > Hemiscylliidae > Chiloscyllium > Chiloscyllium plagiosum. The sequence continues at coordinate 45,429,927 of NW_028270147.1, read as the reverse complement.
TTGTCAATTTTAATTTCATTTCTTACTAACAAGGCAATTACAGCTCCTCTGCTTGTCTGCCTGTCCTTTTCAATAGAACATATATCCATGGATATTCAGTTCCCAGTCTTAATCCCTTTGCAGCTACAAGTTTTGATACCCACAACATTGTACTTGCCAACTTCAATCTGACTACAAGCTTGTTTACTTTGTTTCATATGTTGCATGCATTTATGTACAACACCTTCAGTCTTACATTGACTGCCCCCCTTCTCATCGTTGTATCCTTATCTTCTGTGCCTGAAGTTAGATTCCTGACCCTTTCCATACTCTGTCCTACTACTTGTTCTGGACACTGAAAATCTCTCCTCTTTCTCTCCACCACCCCTCTTCTCCTCTTCTTCCACCTCCCCTCACCTCTCTAAGTTTTTCCATAGTTTTCATGCTACTGAACTCAGCACCCCCAGTGTGTAGTTTCAAGCTCTAGCTTGCAATTTGCCAGGACTCCAGTCTCAGCATGCTTTCAGTTGGAGCCGAACAAGATTCCGTCCAAATTCTCAGGTTGGATTCAAAGATCCCATGGTTATATTTTTTTAAAATGAAGAACAGCAGGTCCTTGTGTTTAGGCCAACGTTTATTCCTCTGTTCATATCACAAAACTTTATTACCACACTGCTTGCTGTGAGCAAATTTTCAACTGCATACTATTCATTATAACCATGATCAAACTTCAGAAGTACTCTTTATTACCTGTACAGTATTTTGGGATACCTTGAGCTAATGAGAGGAATAGTATAATTTTTTTTAAAATGCAGATCTGTCTCTTCCAATTTATAAAAGTTGCTCTACACACCAGTATACAATTGGAGAGTTCTAGCTGACCAGATGAGTCACAATGGAGCATCTAAGTGAGAGTTTTAATATTTTGAACTGTTGGCTATCTAGCTGAGAGATTGGTGATTCACTGGAGATTGCAGATCCCTCCTTTATCTGTCTTGCTTTTTTAAATTTTTTTTTACCCCACTACAAGATTTTTTTTTGCTCATCACAATAGCTACATAAAATGTTTTGGGACTTGAAGGATCATGTTAAAATAATGACCGAAATCGGTGAGTGGCAAAAAATAGCCTCTTCATTCAGCAACTGCAATAACACAAGTTTGAGGTGGTGATAGAATCCTGAAATGCAATTCTTACAATAGCCTCATTACAGACAATTCTTACTTGTATCAAAATTCCATTACTATGAAGTTGCATTGTTTTATAGGACATAAAGGTTTGAGGGGCTTCTATCCTAGGAGACAGGAGATGGTTAAAATATGTGCTTAATGCTGGCTGCTACTTCTGATAGGATTAAGAGTGTCTGTCTGATCTGCTTGTGTAATTAGGAGTGTTAGTCCTTTTTGTCTTTTAAATTAGTAAATGTTAGTAAAACAAACTATGCCTATATGTTCTAATTAAGTTAGAAATTATACCTGCATTTAATAAAAGAATAAAGGGGGCGGCACGATGGCTCAGTGGTTAGCACTGCTGCCTCACAGCACCAGGGTCCCAGGTTCGGGCGACTCTGTCTGTCTGTGTGGAGTTTGCACGTTCTCCCCGTGTCTGCATGGGTTTCCTCCCACAGTCCAAAGATGTGCAAGTCAGGTGAACTGGCAATGCTAAATTGCCCCTAGTGTTGGGTGCATTAGTCAGAGGGGAAATAGGTCTTGGTGGGTTATTCTTCGGAGGGTCGGTGTGGACTAGTTGGGCCGAAGAGCCTGTTTCCACACTGTAGGGAATCTAATCTAAACTGATTACTGCAGCTAGGTTGTGAAGTTTGTTTATTATTTGCTAGTGTGAGTTTCTTTCATTCATGTAATTCCACCTAAGCATTGTTTTAACAGTTAGTTTGTTAAAGGGATAATAGCCTAAATAAAAGATATTTAACAAGTACTTACAAATTGGGCAAACTGTTAGTGGTTTTGTAATCTGTTCAGGTCGAAGAGACAGTTGGTAAGGACTGATTAATATTAGTGTTTCGTGGAGACTTGGTGGAGATGGTATTGTTTACAATATTGATGCTGATTCAGAGGTAGCTTTTGATCTAGAAAGGGTTTAAGGTGAATGCGTTGAAAGGGATGTTTTAATTTTAGTCTATATTGTAATAGTAAAATATACTAAAAACATGGTTTTATGAATGAATGAAACCATGTTATAGTAAATAATGGGTTAGTAAAAGGTTGAGTGAATGAATGGGAACCTGGTATTAATGAGTATAGTGAGCTGGTGTGCAAGTTAGTAAGGATAACCTAAAACACTATCTTTTGGATTACGTACAAATTTTTTTCTGTTTTCTAGAAACTGCTGCATATAGTAGAGCAGAAGACAACCCTGTCACTGGTTGATACAACTTTAAAGTTTACGCTAAGCGCACTTTGGAACTTGACTGATGAATCTCCGACCACCTGCAAGCACTTTATAGAAAATCAGGGCTTAGAATTATTTATGAAAGTACTAGAGGTAATTTTGTTTTTTAAATGTATTATGTAATGATAATATATTATCTCGTTTTTGTTGTTTCTTTGCACACTGATCTTTTAATTAAAAGTTGAGCACTTCCATATTGTCTTTGCCTCAACCTGCCACCTTAGTGAGCCATGGTCTCATTGTGGTTAGCTTCTCCTACACATCATACCTAAGATGGCACTGGAGAATGGCAACTTTGTACACTTTACATGGTACCCCTGTACTTGAGTACATGTGACAATAAAACCTAATTCTAATTCTAGATTGCATTGTCTTCAGGTTGTGTATATGAATGACCTGAAGTATTGAATTCCATTGTATGGGTGCTTGTTTATACTGCATCTATAGTATGATTAGATTAGATTCCCTACAGTGTGGAAACCGGCCCTTCAGTCCACACCGACCCTCCGAAGAGTAACCCACCCAGACCCATTTCCCTAACACTATGGGCAATTTAGCATGGCCAATTCACCTAACCTGCACATCTTTGGATTGTGGGAGGAAACCGGAGCACCCGGAGGAAACCCACGCAGACCACTGGGAGAATGTGCTAACTCCATACAGTCAGTTGCCCGAGGCTGGAATTGAACCTGGGACCCTGGTACTGTGCCACCCCTATGGGTAGTTTTGATTCCTCCTACCACAGGAAAGATATTATTAATCCCATTGAGGGACAGTAATGAACATTCACCACACTTATTCCTAGAATGAATGGCGGGACTGACTGATGAAGAGAAATTGGACAAACTGGGCCTGTATTGTCTTGTATTTCAAAGAATGATAGGTGATCTCATTGAAACCTACAGAATAACTGCAGAATAGATAGGGTCGATGCAGGTAATATGTTTTGTGTGGTTGTGAAGTTTGGAACCTGGGTGGGGGTGTGGGGGGAAATGGTATCCATTTATTTTTAAAAATAAGAGGGTGCTATTTAGGACTTTTATTCAGGTGGTCAATCTTGGAAATCCTCTACCCCAGAGGGCTGTGGAGGCTCAGTCAAACTCAGTATATAAGAAAAAAATCAAACTCAGAAGTTGATGTCCCTTTATGCCATTGATAATCAAACATTTCTATGGAAAGTTTATGTGAAAGGCATTGAAATGTTCGATCAATCATGATCTTATGGTGGAGCAGCCATATGGGCTGAATTTCTGTCCCTATGTCACTTTACTTTCTTTGATAAAATGCCTGGTCTCTTCTCCCATACGTCATCTCTAATGGTACAGAGCTTGGAAATATACTCTATAGAAATTGCAGGCCCATTGCAAATTCTAATGTTTCTTTTAGATAGTGATTATTGGTAGCTTCCGATTATTCAAACTTTTGATGCATTAAAGACTAATTTTTGATTGCAGCATGCACTTAGAAGTTACAAGCACGACTGAATCTTGTGTACAATAAAATCTCTTATCAGCTACAGTCATGAAAGTAGTAGCCATAGTGCAATGGGTTAATATTGTAAGATTCCTGTTCACTATAGTCTTATGCCACTATAGTCTTATGTATATTGATAAACTGTGAGCAAAGGCTTCTGTATTCAATTTCCGGTTTCCTTTAGGCTACTTAGAACAAACATTTGAGTGACGCAAACGGTTTCTCCTTGAGAGGCAAGAATTGTATTTTGGCTCCTGTAGGTCAGGGCACTTTTTATTAGTACAGATTGTCATTGGTAGGAGGCACCTGACAATGGCACCTTGCATATGGTATTATTTCAAGTAGAGAAGACTTTTGAGGGATTTACACGGCTATGTCTTTCCTGCAGCTTCATATATGTGGAGTTGCTTACCTATTTTAGATGTTCTAGGGCATGTCTCAATATTTCATTTTAGATTTTTCAAATTGAGGGGCATGGATAATATAAATAGACAAAGTCTTTTCCCTGGGGTCGGGGAGTCCAGAACTAGAAGGCATAGGTTTAGGGTGAGAGGGGAAAGATATAAGAGACCTAAGAGGCCACTTTTTCACGCAGAGGGTGGTACATGTATGGAATGAGCTGCTGGAGGAAGTAGTGTAGGCTAGTAGAATTGCAACATTTAACAGGCATCTGGATAGGTAAATGAGTAGGAAGGGTTTAGGGGGACATGGACCAGGTGTTGGCAGGTGGGATTAGATTGGGTTGGGATATCTGGATGGGTTGGACCAGAGGGTCTGTTTCTGGACTGTACATCTCTGTCACTAAATCACAAGAATACATTGATCTTTGGGTAGTACAATGGAATGTTTAACATTCACCGAAGTCAATTTAATGTATTAACTGAAGATCTGCAGATGATCTATTCAACTGAGAGCACCTTCACCACTATTTTTCTAATGTAAGTAGTTTGATAACTGTTTGTGTGCTTCTTGAAAACTCTAATTTGTATCTTCTTACGCATTTTCGGCTGTGTTGAATTAACACAACCAAGGTCTGACATCCCCCAACTGACTGGAGAATATATGGGATACTCCATGTTTTCTCTTCATTCAGAAGGCAGTGCAAACACCATGTTATATTGTCTTAACTACTGATAATATATATTTCTTCATAATTAAAGATGATTTGTAAAAAAATAAATACAAAATACATGGAGGAAAGAACTGAAAACTGCCCATATTGGTGAAGTGCTCTCTTCAGAATGTGCTATCAGCTTTTCTTAGCTTCATGGAATAGAATCGTTGGATTGGATGCAGCTAGTGACCCTTTTATTCTTGGTAAATCAAAATTCAGTTTCAGAAAGTGTTCTTCGGAATGAAATGTTAAGTGTAAAATATGTGAACACCCAAATGTCAATTACCTGAATTAATAACTCTTGGCCAGACCTTCACTCGCTTATTCTAACTTCTAATGAAGTGAAACAATTTGGAAAAGTTAAGGAAAAAAAATTGTACAGTCTTCTGATACTTCCCTATTCTTATTTTCAGCTAGACTATTAACATGTAACCACAAGTGAAAATTATATTGGTCTAATAAAGCTATACATATAATATTATTTGAAAGGTAACAAAAGAACAACTACCATTTTAAACTTACTAGTTGGAATCATATCTATCTTTTTGTTTTAAGAATCTTGGTTGGTTCACCATATTTGTGATGACAATGATTTGTTGTTCACACCACCTCTCACTTGTACCTTATTAAATTTTCTGTTTCGGATAGTTATTCACTTTCCTCATGCCATCAACGTTGTTTCTGATAGAACATTCTGTGACCAAATTACAAGTTACTTGAAAATAATTCTCCTAACAGTTCCCTTTGGTATTGTTTTTGAATTTGTCCTGCACCTAACAAATTAACTGATCAGTGGAACATTTACTTCAACAAAAGTTTATTTGAAGTCTGTCATATTTTAAAGCCCTTCACCTCTGGTATTATCATAGTGAATCCCTTCTTGCACATACGTATGTTTCTTTTTCTCCGAAAAGAAAGATGCTTCTGCATTCCATCAGAGATCTAAATAATGATTTTTAAAAGGCATTTTCAATTAATTATAAGATAAATGCTCTTTGATCCAGGAAACTGATGAATGAACACTCAGACTGCTGTAATTTAAATTAATCATGGGTTGTGGGCGTCTGACTGGGCCAGCATTTATTGTCCATCCTAAGTTGCCTCAGGTAGGTGGTGGTGAGCTGCCTTGAACTGCTGCAGTCCATCTACTGTAGGTAGACCCACAATACCATAGGGGAGGGAATTCCAGGATTATTGACCCAGTGACAGTGACGGAATGATTATGTTTCCAAGGCAGGATGGGTGAGTGGCTTGGAGGGAAACTTGAGGGTGACTGTTGTTGGTGGTGGTGTTTTTGAAGAAGGGCTTATGCCTGAAACGTCGATTCTCCTGCTCTTTGGATGCTGCCTGTCCTGCTGCACTTTCTCAGCAACACATTTTTCAGCTCTGATCTCCGGCATCTGCAGTCCTCACTTTCTCCTAGTTTTTGTAGAAGTGCCTTGTGAATAGCCTTTGGAGAGTCGGGAGGTGAGTTATTCACTACAGCATTGCTAACGTCTGACCTACTCTTCACAATCTCAAAATTGTTACAGTGCAAAAGAGGTCAGCCTAATGTGCCTGCATTGAATCCATTACCTAGTGCCAATCTTCTGACTTTTCCTCCCACATCCCTAAACACCATTTTTAGGGATGTGGGATAAATCCGCATTTGATTTATTCGAATAATCTGGCAAAATCACATGGTCCCGATGCTTGGTTAAACTGTTATCCGGCATTCGATTGACCAAACGAAATACTCCCCGCCCGTGTCCTTCGGATGATTTGGGTTCCTCTATAATCATCTAATGCTCTCTTGAATGCCTCCAATTTAACCTACTTCCGCTGCATGTCCAGGCATGCTAGTAGCTACTGTATTTGTATAGCTAATCTAGTTCAGTTTATGGTCAATGGTTACCCCAGGATGTTGCTAGAGGTGGATGCAGTGATGGTAACACCATTGAATATCAAGGGACAATGGTTAGGTCCTCTCTTATTGAAGATTCTCGTTGCCTGGCATTTATGAGGTATGATTGTTGCTTGCCACTTGGCAGCCCAAGCCTGATGTTATCCAGGTCTTGGTGCACTTGAGCATTGAATGCTTTAGTGTCTGAAAGGTCACAGATGGTGCTGAACTTTGTGCAGATGTTCAAACCAGTGACCTTCAATGGACTTCCCTCCATGTAGGTAAAAACAATGACTGCAGACACCGGAAACCAGATTCTGGATTAGTGGTGCTGGAAGAGCACAGCAGTTCAGGCAGCATCCAAGGAGCTTCGAAATCGACATTTCGGGCAAAGCTTTTGCCCGAAACGTCGATTTCAAAGCTCCTTGGATGCTGCCTGAACTGCTGTGCTCTTCTCTCCATGTAAGCAACTGAAGATGGTTGGACCAAAGATCTTATTCTATAGAATTCCTGCTGAGACTCCTGACCTCCTACAACCACAACCGTTTTTCTTTCGTCAGGTATGACTCCTAATCCACAGTGTGTTTTGCCCCCTGGTTCCCATTGACTCCAGTTTTGCAAGTGCTCCTTGATGCCATATTCTGTCAAATGTGGCCTTGATGTCACCCTCTGAAATTCAGCTGTTCATGTTTGAACCAAGGTTGTAACAACAAGGTCAGGAGCTAAGTGGTCCTGTCTGAGCCCAAAAGAGGTATCAATGAATAGGTTATTGCTAAGCAATTGCTGCTTGGTAGGAGTGTTGATAACCCCTTCCATCGCTTTTTACTGAAGGGGCAGTAATTGACTGGGATGGATTTGTCCTGCTTTTTTGTACAGGACGTACCTGGACAATTTTCAGTGTTGTTGGGTAGATGCTCATGTTGTAAAAGTACTAGACCACATCTTGCCCAGAGGGGTGGCAAATTCTGGATTGCAAGTCTTCAGTATCATTGTTGGAACATTATCAGGTCCTGCAGCCATTGTACTATCCAGTGCCTCCAGCTGTTTCTTGATAACATGTGGAATTAATTAAATTGGCTGAAGACTACTACCTCTGATGCTGGGGCTGGATGAAAGAGGCCAAGATGGATCATCTTGTGGAGCACTTGTGGTTGAAGATGGCTGCGAATACTCCATTGATGTGTTAGACTTCCCTATTATTGATGGGATATTTATGAAGCTGCCTCCTCCATTGTGTTTAATTTTCAACCACCATTTGTGAAAGAATGTGACAGGACTGCAGAGCTTTGATCTGATGCACTTGTTGTGGAATCACTTAGCTCTGTCCATGGCCTGGTTTGTGGCCTGAGACCATAACCAACTGTACCTAGATAGAGTGCTGATAACTAAACCAAACTGATACTAAATAGAAATTATTGTTACAAACATGTTAAAGACTAAAATGAAATAAAATTCTGCTTGAAAAATTGTTTGAAGAAAATGTCTTTTAGTTTGTTTCCATACCAAATGATACTAGAAACATTAAGCTTAACTCAAATGTGTAAAGCCTCCTAAATATATAGATGCCACTGCAATTTGTTGGATTTCTGCAAATGTGACTTTTAAAAATTAACAGCATGTACTTATTTTGCATGATTAGAGAATCCCAAGTGTTCCAAATAGAGGACTTTTGGAAATAATTAGATTTTGATGAAGTAAATGGTGGAAATTGGTGATGCAATAATTAAAGGCCATCTTTTTAGAATAATCACTAAAGACGAAAGCTCAGTCTTTTTAAGAACATGAACATCCCACAGTAGTAGAGACAATGTCTATAAATGGAATTTAAAAGACAAATGGGTGTATTTTTTAACAGGATAGTGTAAATTAGAACAACTGAAAGCTATTGTTATATCAGACAGGCAGCATCAAAGTGGAATTTCCTGTCTTTGTGCTGAAAAATTATATGCTTCATTTTAAACCAATTTATGTACTTGCAACATGTTAACGATTTGCTTTCGTATTTCTAGTCCTTTCCGGGTGAGCCATCCATTCAGCAGAAAGTTCTGGGTTTGTTGGTGAGTAACTTTGGTGTGTTATGATTTGTTTAGAAAAATAAAATGAGGAGTGACATGCTATGATGCAGCATGGTAGAACTTCCCATCGGGTAAATTCCTGTTCATCGGAAGGCAATGAGTGAAGGAAACTTTGCCCATTGTGCACTGAACATTTTGTCAAAACTGTCTTGAAACATTCCTCTATAATTTTGTTTCATTATAGAGGAATGTTTCTGAAATCTCATTTACGTGGAAAATTCAAATCAAAATGTCCTTCAGGGCTTTGTTTGTAAATTGTCAGGTAGCGTGAACTGTTGAGAACCAAGCTGAATACAGAGGTTTATGAGTGAGGTTAAGAAAGGAAATAAGTGAAATATGTAGGGAGTTTGGGAAAAGACTGATGGCTAACAATAAAGAAAATCCCAAAGTTTACTGTCAATTCATCAACAGTTAAAGGAGGTGTAAGAGACCAATTGGGAAGTAAGAGGAGGAGTTACATTTAAGAGGCAAAAGACATGCCTGAGATGCTGAATGGATATTTTGTATAAGTCTTTTTACCTCCAAGTTAGATGCTGAGGGCTTAATAACTGAGGATGAAACTCTGTCATTAGAATGATTTTAAAATTAATGAGGGAGTGGTACTGGATTATCTGTTGTTATTTAGAGTTGGTTAAAAACCTGGGACCAGATAAAATGCATCTGAGGATATTGGAAAAAATTGAGAGCGGAAATTGCAACGAAACTGACAATTCGGTTTCAACCTTCTTTTTGATTTGGTGGTGTAAGATTGAAGAGTTGCAAACGTTATGCCTTGGTTCAAAAACGTTTGTAAAGATTGGCCCAGCAATTGTAAACCAGTCATAGCGCAGTACAGCATGGTCCAACTCGTCCATGCCGACCAGATATCCTAAATTAATCTATTCCTGTTTTCTAGCTTTGGCCTGTACTCCTCTCAACACTTTATATTCATGTACCCATCCAGATATCCTTTTAAATATTCAAGGTTTACCACCCTTTGCCACTTCCTCTGGCTGCTCATTCTATACTCCCACCATCCTCTACATGAAAACTATGCAGCTTAGGTCCCTTTTAAATCTTTCCCCTCTCACCTTTTAACCTACACCCTGTAGTTTTGGATCCTGCTGCTCTGAGGAAAATACCTTGGCTCTTCACCCTACCCGCGCCCTTCATGATTTTATAAACTTCTATATGGTCACCTCTTAGCTTCCAACATTCCAGAAAAAAATAACCCTAGTCTATTCAGCTTCTCACTATAGCTCAAACCCTCCAACCCTGGCAACATCCTTGTAAATCTTTTCTGAACCCTTTCAAGTTTCACAACATACTTCCTATAGCAAGGAGACCAAAATTGCACACAATATTCCAAAAATGGCCTGATCAATGAGCTGCACAGCTGCAATGTGACCTTCTAACTCCTATACTCAATGCACTGACCAATAAAGGCAAGCATACTAAACTCCACTTTCACTATCCTGTCTACCTGAGACTCCACTTTCGAGGAACTATGAACCTGCACTCCAAGGGCTCTGTTCAGCAACACTCCCCAGGACCTTATTAGGAAGTGTGTAAATCCTGCCCTTATTTGTCTTTCCAAAGTGCACATTTATCTAAACCAAACTCCATCTACCAGTAGTCGGCCCATTGGCCCATCTGATCAAGATCCTATTGTTCTCAGGTAACCTTCTTTGCTGTCCACTACACCTCCAATTTTGTTGTATCTGCAAACTTACTATACCTTCTATGTTCACATCCAAATCATCACATAAGCGACAAAAATTAGTGGACTGAGCACCAATCCTTGTGGCACACTACTGATCACAGGTCTTCAGTCTAAAAAGCAATCCTCCACCACCACCCTTTGTTTCCTTCAAGCCAGATCTATATCCAAATGGCTAGTTAGAACATAGAAAAATACAGCGCAGTACAGGCCCTTTGGCCCTTTGGCCCTTGATGTTGCGCCGATCCAAGCCCACTATCCTCCGTATGCCTATCTAATGCCTGTTTAAATGCCCATAAAGAGGGAGAGTCTACCACTGCTACTGGCAGGGCATTCCATGAACTCATGACTCAGAGTAAAGAATTTACCCCTAGCATCTGTCCTATACCTACCACCCCTTAATTTAAAGCTATGCCCCCTGTATTCCATGTGAACTAACCTTGCTAACCAGTTTACCATATGGAACCTTGTTGAAAGCGTTACTATAATTTGTATAAGTCACATCCAATCCTCTGCCTTCATCAGTGTTTTTCATTACTTTTTCAAAAATCAACATGGAGGACAGGAAAAAGTTTGTGGCTGTTAAGAGCTACGTTTTTTGAGGTATTTTCTGATTTGGAACTGATTTCCTTGAATTTTTGGAGCAGTAATTACTGTTTTATACTGTTGCATTGATTCAGAACTTTGGTGGGAAGGGAAAAGATCAAAATAACAGTATTACTTAAAAATAAAATGGGGCGAGACAGCAGGTATGTTATGGAGAGTAAGAAGAAAGATTAATAAACTTGCACAGCTGATTGTCAGTCAATTTAATTCTGTAGTGGGGAAACTTATAAAACAAGTATTCAAGATTGAATTAATAGCTCCTCCCCCCCCCCCCCCCCCCTACCCCACTCATGTAGAAAAATGTGGAACGATTTGGCACAGTTAGTGCAGATTATTTGAGGTTGAATTGTTCAACTTGCTTGGGTGACTTTAATCATAACAGAGGGTTGATAAGGGGAAGACTTTTGATTTGGTGTACATGCTCGTCAAAATCTATTTGATACAGTGTAACACAGTCTTGAGGAAAGATATAGGTCATGGAATAAAAATGACAGTAGCTAAAAATATTACAAGTGGCTAAAGGATAGTTAATCACAAATTAATGGGTATTTTTCAGGCTGGAAGAAATTTTGGAGTGGAGTTCTCCAAGGATCAGTATTGGACCCTTTACCCATATAGAAATGATCTAGACTTTGGTATATTGGGGATAATTTCAGAGTTTATGGATGATGCAAAACTTGGAGGATTGTAAACTGTGAGAATGACAGTGGATGTCAAAAAGACATTGATAAATGGATGGAATGGGCGAATAAGTGCAGATGGAATTCAGGTTGGAGAAATGGGAGGTGATGTAGTTTTGTGTAGAGAACAAGTATAAAATAAAGGGGTTTATTTCCAAGGATTTTGAGGAGTGGAGCTACCTAGGTATTAATAGACACAAGTCATTGAAGGTGGTAGGATAGGTGGAGACAGCTGTTAAAAAAGCACAAAGTTCTAGGTTTCATAAATAGAGGCATAGAGTACAGAGCAGGGAGGTAATTAGACACTGTTACACTACAACTGAAGTATTATGCACAGTTCTGAGTGTTAACTACAGATCTGATATGAATATATTGAAGGAAATGTAGAAGAGGCTTTTGAGAATGGTTCCAAAGATATGAAACTTCCAATATGACAAAATATTGGAGAAACTGACCCTTTTCTTTTCCCTTGCAGAGGAGAAGGCTAAGAGGAGATTTGATAGTTTTTCAAAGTCTCTAAGGATCTGGGCAGAGTGGATAGGGTAAACTGATCTAGAATCAGAGGGTATTCTGCAAAAGGAACTAATGCTGAGTGAGAGTGACTTTTTTTTTCTCAGTGAGTGGTTGGAATCTGAATACATTCAGGAAGTGCAGTTGAGGCAGATTTAATTGAAGCATTCAAGAGTCATAGAGATGTACAGCATTTAAATAGAATCATCCAATGTGCAGGGTTTTGGGGGAAAGGCAGGAGATTGGCATTAAGTTAAAATGCTCAGAAGCAGTGCAGTCGTGATATGCTGAACGACCTCCTTCTGCACCATAAACAATTTATGATTTTGATATGTCTGTTTGTTTAAGAATGAATGGTTGGGAAATACCATTGCATGCTTTTCAAGGAAACCTCTAATTCTGCATATTAGAGTGACAAAGTATTAGGTTAAAACCAAAATGCTTTACACTACTTGTTTGTATATTTTGGTAATTGTGGGCAATTATTGCAAAGGCCTGTATTTACCTGAAAACTGTAGAAAAATTTGAAATACAATTCCTCCTGAAAATATTGGAGACGTAGTTGCATTTTGGCCACAGCCATATGTTTCCTCCCCACTGTTGCCTTAAAATAGCACAAGGCTGTGAGCAAAGGAAGAATTTCTTTTTGTGGAACTGGGTTTCAGTAGGGGCGGTGGTAAAAGATCTGTTCAGAGGGTGAGTGATCAAACAAGTTTTGTTTTCATTTTAGAACAACATTGCAGAAGTGAAAGAACTCCACCCTCAGCTGATGAAGAAGAACTTTATTGAGCATATCAGGTAATACTAATTTTGCTGCGAATTGGTTTTAAAATTCTTGATTCTAATCAATACTAGTAGATTCCTCTTGTCACCCAGGAGATAACTGGTTTCAAGAATGATAGGCACCCTGTAGAATGTATGGTTCCTGCCCAGAATGTTCAAAGTAAGTAGTTCTGTAATACTGTTTTTAAAGTTGCGAACCTGATTACGTTTAAAGTAGGAGGTATGAACACTTTTTTTTAAGACATTAAATTGCATACCTCCTTTTAAAATTTGAGCATTTGCATTTCCCATTATGAAGTCAATAATAACTCTGAGACTGTTTTAGTATAGGGTAATTTGACAATTTTTAATTTAGTGAAAATACAATTAAGGGGTTATAAAATATCCTGTATGTGTTTTAAAGATTTGAATATGTTGGGATTGAAATTTGTTATAGGAATGTGACGATTTATTGTTGGGGAAAGTAATTGGAAATATAAATATTTTGGTTATATTGTAGCAATAATTGAGGCTTAAGTTCACAAACTGACCATAACATTCCATTTTTAAAAAAAAGTATTTAAGGCGGTGTGAGCATTGCTGGCCAAGCAGTGTTTATTGCACATCCCTAATTGCACAGAAGACAGTTGAGTCAATCATATTGCTGTCAGTCTTGGGTAATATGTAGGCTAGACCAGGTAGACATGGCAGATGGGTTTTCCTTGCAAGATTGAAACCAAATTGGGGAACATGATGGTAGCAATAATATTCTTGAATTTAAAAAAGTAAACATTCCATTATTGCAATGTGTGTATAGCTTGATATACCGGACTATCTGATGTACAAATAACTCCTCCTGCACCTGTTCTACAAGTAAAGGTAGATTTTTGTTTTAAGTACAGCTTACTTGCAGACACGTTATGGCATATATATTCAGGATTCAACTGAAATGGAGGTGAAATGGTGATTTGGAAATTAGCTAATTTTTATCTAGCGCTGCGCTAATGCTTACCAAATTGGTTGGGGAAATGGAAAAGTAGCCAATTGTTCCTCCCTCCTATCTGATTAGTGATGTCTGCAGGAGTGTTTGTGTCTTGATGTTTATCAGCTAAAACTGAGGTCCTGCAGTCAAAAATCTAGCACGAATGCTGGTAACTCACATGTGCTGGAGGAGACCTGCTGGTCCCTATGAAACCATAACTCAGCAAGAGTGTGAACCTTTACCACCGTGTCAGTTATTTTGTGCAGATTTGGTTAAAAGATGAAGCTGATTGATCTTTGAATAATCCAATGGAAAATTTGGTATTTTGAACATTTTTATGTGATTAATTTTTATCCCATACCGTCAGTTTTTTTTTTTGAAAATTTCATAGAATTCCATCAACTTGCATTTATATAGCACCCATATTAAAAAGAACAGCTTCTGGTGCTTCAGGCATAAGAAAGATTCTCATCAACTATGTGGAAACATTATGGGCATGACTGAAGGCTTGGTTAAACATGCAGGATTTGTGAAGGAGAGGGAGAGATTTTGTGAAGAAGGCAAAGATATAAGCCGGATAGCTGCCACACTGGTGTGACTGAAAGACAAAGGGAAGGAGAGGTGTGTAAAAGGATACTGACTGAGACGTGAATGGTTTTTTGCTGTTCGGCGGGAGTATACCAGAGAAGTTTACCAGAGAAATCATGCAGAGATTCAGAGGAGGAACCCATATTGATTTGGCTTGGGGTGATTTGGGCAATGGAAAGTATTTTAGGTCAGTAAGGTTCTAATTTATCAAGGATGATTCCAGGTCTTAAAATTTTTATTATGAAGGAGGTTTACTGAAATTAACAGTTTTTTTTTTTCCTAATTGGAGAAAAGGTTGAGGGGACATGTGCCTCCTGTGAATAAATTCTGGAATGGGAGGAAAGCACTTTATTCTGTAATTCATTGTTTCTGTTTTAGTGTTTTACTGCACAATAAAGAAGTGGAAGTCAGTTACTTTGCCGCAGGAATAATTGCTCACTTGATATCCCGTGGGCTGCATATCTGGACACTAGATCTTGACCTTCGAGCTTCTCTTCTGGAGCAGCTGGTATGTTTTAAATACATTGATCATTGTATTTTGTAAAACATATTTTCCATTCTAAGGTGATTTTTGTTTTAAACAAATAATCAGACCTTTTCATTTGAGTTGATTCTAATAATCTGGGGGAAGACTTCTCTCTTTACTATTTAGAATGAAATCATAATTATTGATCTGTAGTTTCATACTGTTATCTTTTTTGGTTTTCCTCATGGTCTGTCCTTGACTCACTCTCTCTTCTATTTCTTATCTACGTGCTGTGCTTGACATGAAATCTATCTCTGCCTCACCATTACTTCTCTCAACTTTTCCATTGTTTGATTTGTCAGAGCCTGTCTGATATCCAGTATTTTACAGGATTTTCTTCTAACTATATACAGAAAAGACCAAAGCAATTGACTTCGGTCCCCACCAAGAACCTTTATTGTTTTAGTTACTGATTCTGTCACTCCCTGGCCACTATCTGAGGCTGAATCAGATCATTTGCAACTTTACTTCCTGTTTAGACCACATCTGAGCTTTTGACTGCATATTCACTTTGTTGCCAAGAATCTGTATACTTTAATCAATGTAATATCACCTGAATTCTCCCCTTCCCCACTATCACAGTTAATTTATTGCTGAACTTCTTCACTATATCTTTGATCTCTGGATAACTATTCGAATAGCCTCCTGGCTAGCCTTCCATTTTCTACATTACTAAACCTGAAAGCCTCAATTTTATACTGTTGACATCACATTTGCCCATCATCCTTTATGCTTGTTGAGTCAGTATGGTCCAGTATTTGGCTCTTAGTCTAGTGATGATAGAGCCCTGGGTGGTAGTGTTGAAGCGTGAGACCTCTGGTTTAAGTACATAGTTCTTTGAAAGTTGTCATATGCTTGCCTTCATTTCTCAGACTGAGTGTAGGAATTCTGATATCATGTTGAGATTGTACAGAATGTTGGTGAGATCACTTTCAGAGTACTGTGTACAATTGTAGTCACCCTGCTTTAGAAAGGATATTAAGGAGAGAGTTCAGAAAAGACTTACAGGGATGTTGCCAAGATTGAAGAGTTTGAATTATAAGGAGAGATTGGATAGGCTGGGACTTCTTTTACTGGAGCGTCGGAGGTTTTGTAAAGCTTTATAGACGTTTACAAAATCATGAGGAGCATAGATAAAGTGAATAGCAAAGGCCTTACCCTAGGGTAGGGAGTTCAAAACTAGGGTCATATTTTTAAGGTAAGAAGAAGAAAATTTAAAAGGGACCTGAGGTGTAATTTTTTTTCACAGGGTGGTTTGTATGTGAAATAAACTACCAGAGGAGTAATAGATGCAGGTACAGTTACAACATCTTGAAAGACAACTGGACAGGTACATGAATTGGTAGTACAGAGAAAAGAAGGACATGGCCACACACCAGTTGAAAATAGTACAAGAATTTTAGACTAGATTCCCTACAGTGTGGAAACAGGCCCTTCAGCCTAACCAGTCCACACCGACCCTCTGAAGAGTAGCCCAGCCAGACCCATTCCCTACATTTACCACTGACTAATCCACCTAACACTTTGGGCAATTTAGTATGGCCAATTCACCTGACCTGCACATCTTTGGACTGTGGAAGGAAACCGGAGCACCCGGAGGACACCCACGCAGACACCGGGAGAACGTGCAAACTCCACACAGTCACCAGAGGCTGGAATCAAACCTGGGACCCTGACGCTGTGAGGCAGCAGTGCTAACCACTAAGCCACCGTGCTGCCCTAAATAGGGGAATTCTAGAGTCACAGTGACCAAGTTTCCCAAACTAAGCTAAACTAGTCACACTTGCCTGTGTTTGGCCCATGTCCCTCTTAACTTTTCCTGTTCACACCTGAGTGCTGCGTTCTTCAATGCTGTCCACCCCTGATTTTTAATAATTTCAACATCCACTGCTGTAATCTTCATTATGCCATGCCTGAAGTCCTGACATTGCCTTCTTTACTCCTCTACCCCTCTCTTCCCTCTTAAAGACTTTTTTTTTTGATAAAGCTTTTGGCTACTTCACTAATTTCCTGCTTTATGAAGCAGTGTCAATGCATTTGGTTCTTCTGTAAAGCATCTTGAGATGTTTTACTATGAATCTAAGTTGTTACTATTTATAATACAAAACATTGGGAATAGTTTCCTCCAAAGGTAAGAAATACTTGCTGCTTTTGAGTTTAATGTTTGATTTTGATAAAATGCCTGGATAACTAACTTGATTGAGATTTTTGAAGAAGTAACTAGGAGGATTGATGAGGGTGGATTAATGGACATGATCTTTATGGACTTCAGTAAGGTATTCGAAAAGGTTCCTCATGGGAGACTGGTGAGCAAGGTTAGATCACATGGAATACAAGGAGAACTAGCCATTTGGATACTGCACTGGCTCGAAGGTAGAAAGCATAGGATGGTAGTGGAGGGTTGCTTTTCAGACTGGAGGCATGTGACTAGTGGTGTGCCATTAGAATCAACGTTGGGTTCACTGCTTTCCGTCATTTATATAAATGATTTGGATGCAAACAAAGGAAGTACAGTTGGTAAGTTTGCAGATGACACCAAAATTGGAGGTATAGTGGACAACAAAGAAGGTTACCTCAGAGTACAACAGGATCTTGATCAGAAGGACCAATGGGCCGAGGAATGGCAGATGGAGTTTAATTCAGATAAATGTAAGGTGTTGCATTTTGGAAAGGCAAATCGGGACAGGACTGGTAAAGTCCTGGGGAGTGTTACTGAACAAAGATACCTTGGAGTGCAGGTAGATAGGATAGTGAAGGTGGTGTTTGGTAGGCTTTTCCTTTGGTCGGAGTATTGAGTACAGGAATTGGGAGGTCATGTTGCAGCTGTACAGGACATTGGTTAGGCCACTTTTGGAATATTGCGTGCAATTCTGGTCTACTTCCACTCGGAAAGATGTTGTGACACTTGAAAGGGTTCAGAAAAGATTTACAAGCATGTTGCCAGGGTTGGAGAGTTTGAGCTATGGGGAGAGGTTGAACAGGCTTGGGCTGTTTTCCCTGGAGCATCAGAGGCTGAGGGCTGACTCTATTGAGGTTTGTAAAATCATGAGGGGCATGGATATGGTAAATAGACAAAGTCTTTTCCCTGGGGTGGGTGAGTCCAGAACTAGAGGGCATAAGTTTAGGGTGAGAGTGGAAAGATTTAAAAGGGACCTAAGGGGCAACTTTATCATGCAAAGAGTGGTGCAGGTATGGAATGAACTGCCAGAGGAAGTGGTGGTGGCTGATACAATGTTGTTAGTACATTTAAAAGGCATCTGGATGGGTTATAGGAGTAGGAAGGGTTAAGAAGGATATGGGCCACGTTCTGACAAATAGGACTAGATTAATTTGGGATATCTGGTCAGCATGGTAGAGTTGGACCGAAGAGTATGTTTCTGTGCACTATATCTCTGACTCTGTGACTTTGATTTTAAAAAATTCAATTCATTTTCCTCCTCCACAATTTTAACAAGCTAAACTAAAGATTACTGCTCTATGGCTCAATCATAAAATAAGTTTGGGAACAAATACATTTTGTTACATTCTTTAAGAATAACAACCATACTATCTTTGCATTACAGTGCCTGGATGTTTCTTGAATGCATTTGGTGTCCTTTTCTAGCAACCTGCTGCATTGGTTACTTATTCCTTTTGAAGAAATTCTCCTAATTTCTCCTTTTACAGATGTGAAACTTTTTGCCTTTTAAAACCTTATTATCCCTTGCTGCAATGCTTTCAAATACTTTGGGTAGTATTTCAAATGTACTGTCTCTATCTTGATCGGTTTCAATGTCGGTCCCTTTGTACTACTAATTTGGTTTAAATGGCCTGCTTATGTTGTGATGATAATGGAGCATGGTTCATTAGTTTGTTTGTAATTTGTAATTTCTGCTTCCTCTGACTTGGTGCCTTTTTACTTTCTTAAGTTTATAAACTTAATGGGCTGTATTATGTTGTGGAAATGAAAATTCAGTTTTTTATGGTATTCCACTTCTAAAATTGATAGCATCTTCTGGATGTTACGTAGAAAGTTAAACACAGAAATCCAGGATTTTTGTGATATTATGGTTATCTAAAGGGTATGTTGTTAATACCTACACCCCAAAATGAGGTTTTGGCTTGTGCTATTAGTTTTACTTTGCATATCCTTGGAAAATGTTACATCTTTTGAATGCTGGTGAGTTTAACGTATTCATAATTATTGCTAAAAATTTTCGCTGGGCCTGAGCAAAGTTTTTTAAAAAATTATTAAGTTTTAAATATATCAATAAATCTAGTTTCTGTTGTTTAAGATAGAAACTAAAATATCAAACAAACCATTATTTATGTTTTCTCCCTTAATCTCCTGTGTATCACTGGACCTTTTCTAGGACTTTCCTCCTTGCTTAGTGGTGAGCATATCTGTTTCAGCCTGAACTAAAATCCAGCTCATGAGTATTTGTTGTTAAATGGATCATTTTTAGTGATCTTCTGGTACTAAAATAGTCACTTAATTTCTTATGTTTTAAAATGTGAATGTTAACTGTGGGAAGCTATTAATACCTGTATCCGGTCTCTTGAACTTCTAAATCTGCTCGGTATTGCACTTTTCCATGAATAATTTGATTGTCAGCTAAAAGTGCACTTCAACATGGGGTTGGAGGGGAAAGAGCAGGAAATTGTCATGATTGAGGTTTAGAACTTATTAAATATGGTAGACAAAATGTTGTATTTAACAAACTACGTGGAGAGTTTAATTCTAATGTCCATTTTACTGTTTCCTTTCCAGTTAGGATCAGCACAAGTGTTGGGTAAATTCTGACATAAAACAGCTTTAGAGTGAGAATTTCCTTTTAAT
The DNA here is from genome assembly GCF_037043375.1 of Chiloscyllium plagiosum. Taxonomy (NCBI): domain Eukaryota; kingdom Metazoa; phylum Chordata; class Chondrichthyes; order Orectolobiformes; family Hemiscylliidae; genus Chiloscyllium; species Chiloscyllium plagiosum. Next base: position 45,409,824 of record NW_028270147.1, on the reverse strand, counting down.
GTTATAGCAGTAGCAGCACACGAATTATGAAGATAGCAGTAGTAACTGTTTGGTATACTTCTGTCACCAGAAGCAAGGAATGGGTGAACACCATAATTTTTTTTAGTATTATAAAGCAGCTTACTTGTTTTCACCCTTGTTAATTGGATTTCAACTGATCAAAGAAGAGAACTGACTGTTAATCAGCTTAATATGTACAAAGACAACCCATTCTGTTAATCTTATTTAAAGTGGAAGTCATAAAAAATCTAGTTTGAACTGCTGTTGATGGAATAAGAAAATGACTTACTCCCTTTAATGAAGTGGTCTCATAAGTATCCCACTGATTGCTTTAAATTGTTCATTTGCAGCATGAGAGCCATCTTAACACACACGTCCTTTTTTCTTTTGTTTAATAATTCCATTTGAATTTATGGCTGGCTTTTTTTCTTATGGTGGCACACGTGTGTTTATGATTTAAGCTTTTAAGCTTCAATTCAGCTAAGTAATTCAGACAACTTGAACTCCAGCACATTTGCTAGAGTGATTTATTCTGTAGTTACTCACTATTTATAGTATAGAAACACCTTTTGAGTGAGCTCATGTGGTGCAATGTTTTAGTGTCCCTACCTTTGGGCCAGAAGGTCTGAATTCAAGTCCCACCTGCCCCAGTTGTATTATGTCTGAGCAGAATTTGTTTTCTGCTGTGGTTCTGTTCGTCGAGCTGGAAGTTTTTGTTGCAAACGTTTCGTCCCCTGTCTCGGTGACATCCTCAGTGCTTGGGAGCCTCCTGTGAAGTGCTTCTGTGGTGTTTCCTCCGGCATTTATAGTGGCCTGTCCCTGTCGCTTCCGGTTGTCAGTTTCAGCTGTCCGCTGTAGTGGCCGGTATATTGGGTCCAGGTCGATGTGTTTGTTGATGGAGTTTGTGGATGAGTGCCATGCTTCTAGGAATTCCCTGGCTGTTCTTTGTTTGGCTTGCCCTATAATGGTAGTGTTGTCCCAGTCGAATTCATGTTGCTTGTCGTCTACGTGTGTAGCTACTAGGGATAGCTGGTCATCCACAAACTCCATCAACAAACACATCGACCTGGACCCAATATACCGGCCACTACAGCGGACAGCTGAAACTGACAACCGGAAGCGGCAGGGACAGGCCACTATAAATGCCGGAGGAAACACCACAGAAGCGCTTCACAGGAGGCTCTCAAGCACTGAGGATGTCACCTAGACAGGGGACGAAACGTTTGCAACAAAAACTTCCAGCTCAGCGAACAGAACCACAGCAAAGAGCACCCGAGCTACAAATCTTCTCACACAAACCTTGAAGAATTTGTTTTTTTAATAATAAATCTACTAACACCTTTTATGCTCTAGTAATTTTCAAAGCGCTCTTATTTTGCTTTATTTATTCAAAGGCAGTTGGCTAACTTTAGTTTTTCTTTCTTAAGCATACTAACTTCCAAAGAATCATTATTTTGCTTTATTTATCCAAAGACAGTTGACTAACTTTCTCTTCTTCTTTTCAGCATTCTGTCATTCTAAATTGGCCAACTCCAGATTGTGAAATGGTAGCTTATAGGTATGTTCATGATTTTGAAAGTGTACTTTGTGATGGTTTCCTGTCCCTGCTCCATAATGGACGCAGCTGAGAGATTTGAAGATAATTTATAAAATTTTCTATGTTTCAAATCTTTATTGCAATCAATTACCTGTTGTCATTTTACAGATTGTTAGCCTTTCTTGGTAGCAATCTTGTCCCTTGAATCAGAAGGTTGTGGTTTTGAGCCTCACTGTTGAGAAACTTGACACATCCTGCAGTGTCAAATGTGCTGTATGTTGAATGAGACATAGCCCATCTAGTGGAGATAAAGAAGGCACTAAAATAGCTTGCTTACTTAGCTCATTGTTTGAGAATACTTGCTGTATAAATATTGGTTACTACGTTTATACATTTGTGAGAAAAAAGTGCACTAACAATGTATAGTGCAGCGCTTTGGGCATGCTAAAGTTATGAAAGGTACTGTATAAATAATTTATTCCTTTAGCATTGCTGGAGAATTTTTATTAATTTTTTTTTGGGTAAATCAGATTCAAAAGTGAAAAATGTGTGAACTAAGATATGGATGTTAAATAAGCTTTTATACAAGGAGAATGGAAAAGATCATTTTATGAAAGTGACCAGATTCAACAGTTCCATTTTAAATTTAATTTGCCTCAGTTTTGTGAATATATTGGAATTTAAGCTCATTACAAATGTGCTTTTTCCTTTCTGCTAACATTGTGAATATTTATTTCCAGGTCATTCAGTCCCTTTTTTCCATTGTTGGAGTGCTCTGATACACCAGGAGTACAGATTTGGGCTGTCTGGGCAATGCAACATGTCTGTAGCAAAAATGGTAGGTGTTAATGGTGGACAAAGTGCAGTATTATTTCTGTTCACATGCTTGAGCAGAATTAATTGGTGTGTTTTTCCATAAAATTTAGATTTATGAAGTGAACCATTCTCTCTTTTTATTTCTAGCTTCTTTTGTATTTTTCAGAAATTCTTTATGAAGTTTAATTGGAATAACAATAATTAATTGACTTTTTGTTCTTCATTGTTAGTTAATGAGATGCTCCATTTCTCTCTCGCCACAGTTCATAACAAGATTAGTGGATGTATTGGTGATCTTCTTCCAAAATTCTATAGATTCTCGAATGTTTCCGAAGATTGGAAGGTAGTAAATGTCACCCCACTACTTTAAAGAGTGGGTGAAATACACAATGGGGGCTGCAGATCTGTTGCAGGGAACATGCTAGAATCCAATATAAAGCTTTGGATAATATTGGTCTGGTTGGGCATTGTCAGCATGAATTTGTGAATGGAGGTCCTGTTCAATGAATGTATTAGTTGTTTTTGAGGATGTTACAAATTGAATTGATACAAGGGAGTCAGTGGATGTAGGCTTTCAAAGTTTTTGATAAAGTTCCCAACAGTAATTTGGTTAACAAAATTTAAAGCATACTGGATATGATATAATGATATATGATAGCATGGATTAAGAATCAACTAACAGGCAGACGCAGTAGAAATAAACAGTTCATTCTGACATTGGCAGGCTATGATCAAGGGGGTTCTACAGGGATCAGACTTTTGTTGGATTGCACCTGGATTTCTGTGTATTACGTTTTGGTCCTCTTGGCTTAGGGTATTCTTGCAATAGAAGGCAACAAAGGTTCACAAGCCCATTCCTGGAACAGTGAGACTGACCTATAAAGACAGATTGGAGAAATTGGGGATGTATTCTCCAGAGTTCAAGGAATGAGAAGTGCTGTCATTGAAACTTAAAAATACTTGAAGAGATATACAGGATAGATGTAGTCAAAATGTTTTGCTTGTTTGGGGAAACTGGGGACACAATTTTGCTATGTGGGAAGATATTTCAGACTGAGATGAAATTATTTTACTAAATGTTATGAGCTCTTGAATTGTTTATTCTTGTGGGCTGTGGAAGCTCAGTCACAATTTTAATAGTGCGTGTTACACAGGAAACTAAATGATCTGACCCCATCAGTTTCCCAAAGGCTTTGTGCAGTTAAAATTGTGCTGTGGAATTTTGAGTCCACCTGGAATCTGTTAATTGTCTCTCATATAATCACTGCCAGAATATATTGTTTTAATTTCATCGTTTGAGTCAAGAGTGACGTCCAATTTTTGTTTTTTATTTTGCTCTGTCCTACAGCTCCCAGGTACTGTAGCATGCTAATTGAAGAGAGCGGAATGCAAAAATTGTACAGCATTAAGGAACACCCCCAAGTTTCACCAGATGTTCTGCGTATTGTTAATAGCATTATTGAAACTTTGGAAAAGTATATCATGCGCCACGGGAAATTGGTCTCCAGCCAGAAAAAGCCACAAACTAAGCACAGTATGGTCTAAGCAGAAGTTTTGGACAGATTGTATGAGTAAGTTTTTTTTTTTAAAATAGTTTGGTAACTTCCGATTATTGATGAATAAAAGAAACTAAGTTTTTAGTGTTGCTCATCTGGACAGCTGCAAGAATGCTAACATTGAAAGGCAGTAACAATTTATATCTCACGTGAAAGTGGTGCTGATTGGTTCGCAAGTTGACTTTGGTGACCATAAGACAAAGGAGCAGAAAGTAGGCCATTATGCCGTTCCTGATGAAGGGCTTTTGCCCGAAACGTCGATTTTGCCTGTCCTCGGATGCTGCCTGAATTGCTGTGCTCTTCCAGCACCATTGTTCCAGAATCTGGTTTCCAGCATCTGCAGTCATTGTTTTTACACCATTATGCCCGTAGATTCTACTCTGCCATTCATCGTGGCTAATAATTTTCTCAACCGTATTCTGCCTTCTCCCCATAACCTTTTGATCCCCATAACAATCGAGACCTATCTATCTGTCTTAAATATACTCAATGACCTGGCCTCCACAGCTTTCTGTGGCAATGAATTTCAAAGATTCACCATTGTCTGGCTGAAGAAGTTTCTCTTCATCTTCATGCTAAAGGATCTTCCCTTTCACTCCAAGGCTGCGCCTTCGGGTCTTAATCTCCTGCTAATGAAAAGATTTTTCCCAACATCCACTGTATCTGGGCCTTTTAGTATTCTGTAAGTTTCAATTAGATCCTCCCGCCCTATCCTTCTAAACTCCATCGAGTATAGACCCAGAGTCCTCAAGCATTTTGTGTGTTAAGCCTTTCATTCCTGGGATCTTTCTGATGAACCTCCCCTGGACCCACTCCAGGGCCAGAATATCCTTCCTGTGATATGGGACTCCAAATTGCTCACAATATTTTAGATTTGGTCGACTAGAGCTTTATAAAGTCTCAGAAATACATCCCTGCTTTTATATTCTAGTCTTCTCAAAATAAATGCCAACATAGTATTTGCCTTCCTAACTACCAACTCAACCTGCAGGTTAACCTTCAGAGAATCCTGGACTAGGACTCCCAAGTCCCTTTGCACTTAAGATTTCTGAAATTTCTCCCCCTTTAGAAAATAGAAAATATTCTTCCTACCAAAGTGCATGACCTCACACTTTCCCATATTATATTCTATCTGCCTTTTCTTTGCCTATTTTCTTAAGCTGTCTAAATCCTTTTTGCAGCCTCCACACCTCCTTAATACTACCTATCTCTCCACCTGTCTCTCCACCTCCAAACTTAGCCAGAGTTCCCTCAGTTCCTTCATCTAGATCATTAATGTGAAAAGTTGTAGTCCAAACACTGATCCTTATGGAACACTATAAGTCACCATCCTGAGAAGGACCCTTTTATCCCCACTCTCTTTCTGCCAAACAGCCAAGCTTCTATCCATGCTAGTGCCTCGCCTGTAACACATTGGGCTCTTAGCTTAGCAGCCTCCAGTGTGGCACCTTGTCAACGGCCCCCTGGAGATCCATTGACTCTTGGTCTAACCTGCTTGTTACCACCTCAAAGAATTCTAACAGATTTGTCAGGCATGACCTCCCATTGATGAAACCATGCTGACTTTGCCCTATTTTACCATACACTTCCAAGTATTCAGAAATCTCTTCCTTCACAACCGACTCCAAAATCTTACCAGTGACCAAAGTCCGGCTAATGTGAGTGTAATTTCCCGTCTTTTGCCTTACTCCCTCCTTAAACAGGAGGTTTTATTAATGATTTTGCAGTCTTCTTGGATTCTCCCCAACTCCTGTGATTCCTGAAAGATCACCACTAATGCCTCCACTATTTCTCCGGCTATCTGCTTAAGAACTCTGGGGTGTGATCCATCTGGTCCAAGTAATTTATCCATCTTCAGACTTGTCTGTTTTTCTAGCACCTTCTCACTATACTCACCTCTGTCTCCTGACTGTCTCGAATGTTTGGGATATTGCTCTAGTGTCTTCCATCGTGAAGACTGATGCAAAATACTTATTCAGTTCCTCAGTCATTTCTTTTGTTCCCCATTACTTCTTCCCCAGTATCATTTTCCAGTGACCCAGTGTACAGTTTTGCCTCTCTTTGCTCTTTTATATATCTAAAGAAACTCTTGCAATCTTTTATATTATTGGCTAGCTTACCCTCACATTTAATCTTCTCCCTCTTTATTTCTTCTTTTAGTTGTCCTGTCTTGGTCTTTGTAGGCTTCCCAATCCCCTAGCTTCCCACTGCCCTTCGTCACATTATATACTCTGTCCTTTACTTTTATACTGTCCTTGACTTCCCTTGTCAGCCATGGTCACTTCGTCCTCCCTTTAGTATGCTCCCTCTTCCTAGGGATGAATTTTTGCTGTGTCTCCTGAATTATTGTACCATGAAGAATGCACTAGGGAATCGATGGTCCCTCCCATGCATTTGTTTCAAAGGTATAACGACTGGGCATATTCTGTTTGCTTGTAGGTATGTATATATATCTATCAAACATAAATGAGCCACAATGTGAGCCTTACTGATATGTCTGAAATATAAATATTTTTTTGATTTTTGAGATGGGGCTGTTGCTGTATTTCCAGCATTTGCTCTCCATTTCTATTTGTCCATTGAATTGAGTGGCTTTCATGGTCAGTTAGGAGTCAACCATATTTGTGTACTGGAGTCACATGTAGTACTCCAGGTAAGGATACAAGAGTACCTTTTTTTTAAAAAAAAAAAAGTGAAACCAATGTATTTTTTTGATCATCAATGATCATTTCAGGTTCAATGTTACTGAGAATAGCTTCCAATTCCAAATTTTATTTTAATTTAAATTGCACCAGCTATTTTGGTGAGATTTAATCCCATGAGCCCAGGTAGTATTAACCCAGGGCCTCTGGATTCCTGGGTTAGTGACATCACCACCATATCCACTCCATTCTTAATACATTTGGGATTATTCAGTAAGTGCTGTTCCATTATTGATTCACATCTAACTACTGAGAATTTTGCAAATACAGACTTGCAGTTCCCTGGTACTTCCTTTGTGATTGTACCTCATCAGTTCAGGTTCAACTTGCCAACCAAGCAACATCCTTTACTCCAAATTGTTGCTCTCTTTTGAACTTTGTCATTTCTGTACCTATCCTAACGAGTTCAACACAAAAAGCTTCAACCTTTTTTATGCAATACTAAGGTTTGGAAACTTTAAACTCCCTATTCTCTACAATAATGTTATCTTATCTAATTTTAATGGGGGGGGGGGGGGGGGGGGAGGGAAGAGAGAAGAGATTTGTAACATGGATTTTGATGGACCTTTGAATAAATAGGTAGCTTAAGACACATGAAACCCCTCTGAATGTACCGTATGTCTGAATAATAAACAATGCTATTGGTAAAGACTTCAAAATATAATTAATATGTTATAAAGATGACAAGTTTTATAAAAAGTGACACCATTTTGCAGCGCACAAGGTGGTCCACTGTGCACATGTTGGTTGTTTGCTACATTGGAAACAAACTGACTTCCCTTCTCATGTTAACATGTCTTTTTTCTCTGCTTCAGTATTTTCTCTTTAGTGGTCTAAAAGACAAATCAATACTGCTTTAAAGATTTTCTTTTATATCACCCTTTCTTAATTTTCCTGGTGATTTAAAAAGAAATTCTTCATCTACGTTTTCTAAGGTTCCAGTTTCCATTCTGTAACTGAATTACCTCAGAACCCTTAATTCTTGTGCTCTCTTTCCCAATTTAAATGTTCTACTAACACCATGGTGCTTTATTTAAGTGCACAGTCTTTCAGGCAGTCATATTTAAAAGTTTACATATATATTCAACTTCTCATTTATGCTTTTTTTTTCTCATTTGGCTTCCATTTAAACAATTTTAATTTCTAGTCCTTTGTGTCTTTTCCTTCTCCCTCATGTCTGGGGTGCATTTAAGAATGGTCCTCAGTTGGAGGGAAGTTTTAAAGTTCAGGTCTGTCTGCAGCAGACTTGAAAAGTGTTTGCTTAGGATACTTGTATTATAAAGATTTTTGTATTATTTAATGGATTACCTTTTTAAAATGCCTAGAAAACTTAAGTTAAAAATCACACAACACTAGGTTATAGTCCAACAGGTTTAATTGGAAGCACGCTAGCTTTCGGAGGGACGCTCCTTCATCAGGCGATAGTGGAGGGTTCGATCGTAACACAGAATTTATAGCAAACATTTACAGTGTGAAAACTTAATGTTGCTTCTCATAAGTGAATATTGAAGTGGAATCTGTCCATTTACCTTGTTAAATGCTTGTTATTTGCATTAGAATGTTGAGTTGGACCAGGTCTTGTGGAAAGAACAAACTAGATATGTAACCCATATGTTCAGGTCCTTTTTATCTTGCTGGTTTGGCAGTTGCTAGGACCTGCATGCTGCATCTAAATGAAGATTGCGTACTGAACTCTAGTACTTTGTAGCTTTCGATTGGGTTCTTGCTACGTTCCAGCTGAATGCTACACTTGATTTGAGTTTAGCTCTCCATTTTATTTTAGCACTCAGATGGTACTAGTGTAAATTTCCTTGCTGTTTGTGGCTTAATAATAGGCATTCACTGTACTGTTGGAAAAATAAATCAATATATTTGAGGTGAAATTTCAGTAAATATGTCAAAACTGATTCCTACAACATTGTTGATAACTTTGCAAAATTAATTAATGGTGGCAGCAAGGACTAGGCAGAATGATGGTTTCTTTAAAATGTACCCATCCGATTCTGGGGTCCAGTATTAGTGTGCAATATGTGGAAGTGAATACTATAGTGAAACATTAACAAGTCTCAAATTAATATGCATTTACTTCTTCAAACAGGTGGAGGATGTTCAGCGCGTAACCTTTTTTTATTTTCTGAAGACTATGAAGAGAATTTCCTTGATTGAAACTGTCTGCTGTTAAACATTTCTATAAGCTATTCTAAGTGCAGGAAGAATTTATCACAGTGGAGTGTTGGTGTAGTCTGTGGTATTGTCTTGTTCTACCAGAAGCAGCTGATGCTTGAATAAGTGCTGCTGATGAAATGTTTACTTAATCTGGATGTCACTCATATACCTTCTTTGCAAAGAATAAATCCATGTTTAGAACAGCTGAACTGTGATTAGCTTAAATGTATTTGATCCCTACTTACTTTTAAAAATATTTTGTATGAAATGTTGATGACTCCTTCAGGGGAAATTGGCATTTGAAATTGCCAATTTGTATTAATGCTTGTTTTGTTCGTCTTATTGCTTGTACAGATAAATGTATCATTGGTTTTAAGATTTTCGGCTCAGAGGGACTCTTGCCATCAATACCTCATATTTTAAAAACCATTCTATTAAAAGAATTGATTTTGCATTGTTCTATTTTTAAATGGTGTTTTTTTTTTACAGCAACTGGTATTTGGTGTCAGCCTAACAAATGTTACTATCCCACACCTACCCCAGTGAATGCACAAACCTGACTTGAATTCCATGAGCCTCATTTGTTATGGTTTATGCTTGGGTAGGATCTGTCTCTAAAGAACCTTGTAAAATAGGCCAAGGCTAAATTAAAGTTTCCAGCTATCCCGTTACAGATCCTTTGCTGGGAAACTGCTAAATTTTTATGGGCATATTGGGTCATAGTCATTCCTATTTATAAATTGTAATGTTCTGTGAATATCCATTTGTAATACATTACAGCCAAGAAAAATGCATTCTCACACCATTTGGGAGGGAGCAGGCTGTCAAAAAAAGTCTGAAATGACCAGGTCACTGAAGGAGCTCTATCCAGTTCTGCCACAAATGGCTGAATGGCTACCACTTGTGCTGTAATACTTCTATGATTCTGTAATTTTGATTTCTTCCTCCAGTTTTTTTTTAAAGAGTCAGCGGAGCTGGATGTGAGAAACTAAGTCATTCATATATGTTCATAATTTAATGCGAAAAGAATTCAAAAACATTCTTTTACCAGATAGTCTGAGAGGGGATCCTGATCTCTATAATTTCTGACTCCCACATTTGCAGTGTGTAAATGGTCCCACTTCATTTCAATACCATGATTACCTTTTTTCCTTCAATCTACTACTATCCTATCAAAATATTCTTTCAGCTCCCTTTTTACAAGGGGTTGACTACACCATTCTTTATTCAGCACTGTCTTTGTAACTCAGCTCGTCTTGGCAGCCTTTTATTTATTCCATTTGAAGTTGGAGCATCTCTAGCAGTTGCTTTCACCTACTATTTCTGCCTGTAGCCCTTGTGTACTAAGCTTTTGAATGGATGATGGTACAGTTGTCTTGATTCTGCTTGCCTTGGTCTTGTCAGTTCGCTTGATCAACATTCAGAATCTGAATGTGCTTCAGCATTCCATACTCATCACTGATTGATTCTGACTCCTATTCTTTGTCTGAACTATAATGTTCAGAAAGTTTTCCCTTTTTCAGTGCTGAACTGAATTTTCAATCTCCATATCATCTTCAACCAGGACATACTGCATCAGTTGTTAGGTCTTAACTCCACTGAAACTTGCTCATCCAAATATCCACTGCTTCTGGCATACAAGAATGAGTCCTGAGCCCATTGATGTCCAATGCACACAATTTTAAATTTACCTTTTGTGGTTAAATCTCACATTGGCTGTAATTTTCCCAATTGATTATCCCCAGAAACCTATTATTGGTAACTACTGTTAACCACTTAGGCCCTAAATGTTAAAATTCCCTTGCTAAACATGTTGCCATTTTTTTTGTTTTTCATTCTTTTCCCCATGCAGCCTGCCACATCTGGGTATTTCTTGACCATTTTCCACACTGACATAAATGTAAGTTGTTCTTTCCATCCAGCATAGCTTTGGTGAGATTTCATAATATTTTGCAACGCTGCAGAAACAGATTTTGTTCTTCTCACTAGTTCTGTTCTGGTCATGGTAGATGATGATATCCATTTCTGTTCTTCTGTTGATGAGAACCTTGAACCAAATATTGGCAGCTAGTTGAGCATGAATAGCATCTTGAAGCGCAGTTTAATCATTTCCTCATTCAATATCCACACACATTACTTTTACAGCAGGAATTACTAGGTATGATCTGCTAACAATACAAATCACAGATTAAACCAGCTATTCTGCAGTCTTGTATGCTGCTAATGCCACATAGGTATAGACAGTATCTTATGGGTTGGTGGATATTTCGTTGATTGGAACCCTGCAGAAGGGCTCATCTTGTATTGTAATTGTATGATGTAGTATCCTATCAGTATACAATTAAAGGTTTGCTGTGGTTTCCTCATCAGATTTAATAGACAACTTTAGATTTTAATACAATATTTGGAAAAAAAAACTAATTTTACTAATATAGTAAGCAGTTGAGATCCATGCTATGGTCATCAATGATTTCACATGATCAAAGTCTTTTTTCCAAAGCCATAACTTGTACTATTGTGATTGTTTGCTAGTAGCAGTTTTTGGATCTTGAAAGATAATTGTAATACTAACTTAGAATTTAAAGAACTGCTAATTTGTTTTTATTGGCTTTACTCTAAACACAGTTTGAAACATTGCACTGCTGTCAAGCACTCTGCCTCAAATGAAGTAATTGGAGTCAAAATAGCTGTTTTGTTTTCAGAGAAATAAGAACAAACTAACAAGGAAAAATCAACCTAGCAAAAACCAGCAGGAGACCACCTATTTAGTCAGAGTCATGCAGAGGTACACTTGAAAGAGTAGTGTAGTACCAGGGTTGCTACCTTCTGATGTACTCGTCACTGGGACAATTAACAGCATTCATTTTTACTATAATTCAATGTTAAATGACAGTTAAAAACATTATTCTGGATGCAACTGGGACTACAAATTTTATTACATGGTGTGGAAATCATGTGAAAAATTCAGTAACCTTTATATCTTTTGTCAAAAAGTTTGTAAAAGTGCAGTACTTAAGCAATTCTGTGGTTGTTGTTTGTACATAGGATAAGATATACTATGCATCTCAGATGTGGGACTTGCCATTTCATTATTCTCCAATAAAGTGTGGTAATCGTTTTTCTTTAAATGCTGCCATCCCCTCCAAACGGTCTTTTGTAGGAATAACCTGTATTTGCAGAAAGTACAATTACCTTACCAAAATATTTCAGATGCAGCTTCTAAAGCATTCATTTAAAAGAAAGTAATTGTTCTAAAAAATAGCAGAATCACCATACCTGAGCATAACACATTTCTTCAATTGCCATTCCTGATCCAAGATCGACCTGTGTGGGTTTAGAAATAATATTTGAAATGGGAAGGCTAATATTGTTTTAATTGGAAGTAGAAAATAAAATTGCAAGTTAATTTGATAGTTCTTTACTTTTGAACAACTGACTTTATTTCAAAGACCTCCTCTTTTTATCCCCCTCTGCCCAGGCATCAATAAATTTAATACTCGACGTGACGTCGAACACTTCTGCCGCCTCCAAGCCCACTTTTACAATCAGGACTCCCACCCACCTTCCGAGGACCCCTTTGCCCACCTCCTGGACACTCCGTGCTGGCCTATTACCCGTCCTCGATCTCTTCATTTCCAACTGCAGCTGAGACATTAACCACCTCAACCTGTTTACCCCCCTCCCCCACTCCAACCTCTCACCCTCTCAACGCACAGCCCTCCACTCCCTCTGCTCCAATCCCAACCCCACCATCAAACCAGCAGATAAAAGGGATGCAGTGGTAGTTTGGCGCACTGACCTCTACACTGCTGAAGCCAGACGCCAACTCTAAGACCCCTCCTTCTACTGCCCCCTCGACCATGACTCCACCCCCTATCACCAAACCATCATCTCATAGACCATACAGAACCTCAGCACATCTCCCAACCTCCTAGTCCAGGAACCCTGCACCACCCGATTCTACCTCCTTCCCAAGATCCACAAGCCTGACCACTCTGGCCGACCCATTGTTTCAGCATGTTCCTGCCCCACCAACCTCATCTGTACCTACCTCGGCACTGTCCTATTTCCCCCCTAGTCCAGGAACTCCCCACATACGTTTGAGACACCACCCACGCCCTCCACCTCCTCAAAGACTTCCATTTCCCTGGCCGCCAACACCTCATTTCACCATGGATTTCCAATCCCTCTACACCTCCATCCGCCATGACCAGGGCCTCCAAGCCCTCTATTTCTTCCTCTACCGACATCCCCAACAGTACCCTTCCACCGATACACTCATTCGTTTGGCTGAACTGGTCCTCACCCATAACAATTTGTCCTTCGAATCCTCCCATTTCCTCCAGACCAAAGGGGTAGCCATGGGCACCCATATGGGCCCCAGCTATGCCTGTCTCTTTGTTGGCTAAGTAGAACAGTCCATCTTCCGCAGTTACCCTGGCACCACTCCCCACCTCTTCCTCTGCTACATTGATGACTGCATTGGGCCACCTCATGCTCCCGTGAGGAGGTTGAGCAATTCATCAATTTCACCAACACATTCCACCTCTACCTTAAATTTACTTGGACCATCTCTGACACCTCCCTCCTCTTCCTGGACCTCTCCATCTCCATTGATGACTGACTTGACACTGACTTTTTGTTTTTACAAACCCACCGACGCCCACAGCAACGTAGATTACACCTCTTCCCACCCTACCTCCTGCAAAAATGCCATCCCATATTCCCAAATCCTCCGCCTCCACTGTGTCTGCTCCCAGGAGGACCAGTTCCACCACAGAACACACCAGATGGCCTCCTCCTTTAGAGACTGCAATTTCCCTTCCCACGTGGTTAAAGATGTCCTCCAACACATCTCGTCCAAACCCCACCCCTCCAACCGTAACAAGGACAGAACCCCCCCCTGGTGCTCACCTTCCACCCTACCAACCTTCGCTTAAACCACATCATCCCATGACATTTCCATCATCCCATGACATTTCCATCATCTCCAAATGGACCCACCACCAGGGATATATTTCCCTTCCCACCCCTTTACACTTTCTGCAAAGACCGTTCCCTCTGTGACGACCTGGTCAGGTCACGCCTCCCAACAACCCACCCTCCCTTCCTGGCACCCTCCCCTGCTACCGCAGGAAACCTGCACCCACACCACCACCCTCGCCTCCATCCAAGGTCCCAAAGGAGCCTTCCACATCCATCAAAGTTTTACCTGCACATCCACCAATATTATTTATTGCATCAATTGCTCCCAATACGGTCTCCTCTACATCGGGGAGTCTCAACGACTCCTGGCAGAGCGCTTTAGGGAACATCTCCAGGAGACCTGCACCAATCAATCCCACCCCCGTGGCCCAACATTTCAACTCCCCCTCCCACTCAGCCGAAGACATGGAGGTCCTGGGCCTCCTCCACCGCTGCTCTCTCACCACCTGACGCCTGGAGGAAGAACACCTCATCTTCCGCCTCGGAACACTTCAACCCAGGGCATCAATGTGGACTTCACCAGTTTCCACATTTCCCCTTCCCCGACCTCACCCCAGTTCCAACCTTCCAGCTCAGCACCATCCCCATGACCTGTCCTTCCTTTTCACCTATCCACTCCACCCTCCTCTCTGACCTATCACTTCCATTTCCACCCCCATTCACCTATTGTACTCTATGCTATTTTCTTCCCACCCCCATCCCACTCTCATTTATCTCTCCACTCTGCCTCTATTCCTGATGAAGGGCTTTTGCCCAAAACATCGATTTTCTTGCTCCTCAGATGCTGCCTGACCTGTGCTTTTCCAGCCCCACTCTAATCTTTATTTCAATTATAATCCTACATTTTTTATTTAGTCATAGAGATGTGCAGCATGGAAACAGACCCTTCGGTCCAACCCGTCCATACCGACCAGATATCCCAACCCAATCTAGTCCCACCTGCCAGCACCTGGCCCATATCCCTCCAAACCCTTCCTATTCATCTACACCTCTAAATGCCTCTTAAATGGTGCAATTGTACCAGCCTCCACCACATCCTCTGGCAGCTCATTCCAAACACTTGCTACCCTCTGCGTGAAAAAGTTGCCCCTTAAGTCTCTTTTATATCTTTCCCCTCTCACCCTAAACCTATGCCCTCTAGTTCTGGACTCCCTGACCCTAGGGAAAAGACTTTGTCTATTTATCCTATCCATGCCCCTCATAATTTTGTAAACCTCTATCAGGTCACCCCTCAGCCTCCGCTCCAGGGAAAACAGCCACAGCCTGTTCAGCCTCTCCCTGTAGCTCAGATCCTCCAACCCTGGCAACATCCTTGTAAATCTTTTCTGAAGCCTTTCAAGTTTCACAACATCTTTCTGATAGGAAGGAGACCAGAATTGCACGCAATATTCCAACAGTGGCCTATCCAATGTCCTGTACAGCTGCAACATGACCTCCCTTGCACTGACTTTACTGTCAGATTTTGACTCAATACTGGCATGATGATTTCATCAAAAAAATATATTTGGCACTTGAAGCTCATCTGTGTGGTACTGCAACCTATTTGAATTCTAATTTGTCCAATCTAAACTCCCTCAAATGATGGCTTCACTTTCTCATCTAATGGCTTTTTAAAAAATATTTTGTGTCAAGTATTTTCTAAAATAGTATTTGACGTTTGAATTGTGACCTTAGTAACTGCTTGAGTATGAATTATTGGTATTCTGTACCATTTGTGCAAACCATTGTTAATTCAAAAACAAATTTGAACCTCTACCGAGATAATGGTGTACAAATTAAAGACAACAAACTAGCTATTTCAACTTTTAGCCAGCAAATAACTAAGTTGTACAGGTCATAGCTAGCTACACCAACAGTGCTGTTAGGAATGCATTTGAGGTTTTGACCCAGTGAGAGTGAAGGAGTAGGAATGTATTTCTAAGTCTATGGTGTGTGGCTTGGAGGGGAATCTGCAGGGGATGATGTGGTTTTCTAGGTGGTAAAGGCTGTGGAAATAGGTGCTGCCTAAGGACTAAGGAGTCTTGGTGATTTATTGTGGCGCATCTTATAGATAGTGAATACTGAGGATGGTGAATGGGAAGTCAAAAGTGGACTTCTCAAGTGGTGCAGGAACTTCATTCATCCAGGCAAGTGGAGATGTTTCATTGCATTCCTGAGTTTCACTTTGTGGATGATGAATAGAATTTGAGAAGTCAGATGAGCTGTGCTACAGAATTTCCTCTTTTCACCCCACTTACACTTTTGCTACAATACTTATGCATAGTCCAGCTCAAATTGTAATCATGTAACCGTCCAAGGTATTGATTATTAGGGAATATAGCAACAATAATGCCATTGATGGTGTCTCTCTGACTCATGTGTGGCATGAATGTTACTTGGAGAAAGTGAGGACTGCAGATGCTAGAGACCAGAGTTGAAAAATGTGGTGCTGGAAAAACACAGCAGGCCAAGCAGCATCCGAGGAGCAGGAGAATCGACGTTTCGGGCATAAGCCCTTCTTCAGGAATGAGGCTGGTGTGCCCGCTGCCTGACCTGCTGTGTTTTCCAGCACCACATGAATGTTACTTGCCCCATATTAGCACAAGCTAAAGGTTATACAGGTCATACCGCACTCAGACTCACTGATTTTTGATTCTGAGCTCTTTAGTCACAAACATGGCAGTTTCCATTAAACTCCAAATAAGTGTATTGGTTAAAATGTTTTAAGAATATAAAAAGCATTATACAAAACAGATGTGATTCTTGTTGTATAATGCTTTTTATTGTCCAAAGTGACATACTAGGTGGTGGTGATCAAGTAACTGAATATTTTTTTTTTCTTTTAATGCCTGTTGACTCTTCATGACTTTAAGGCTGGTGTTCAAAAATCAAAAGTTTCCCAACTGATTGGTTTCTGTCAACTGGGCTTGTTCTTTAATAGGCTTTATTTTGCTCATTTAATTTCATGCCTTATTCTTAAAAACAGCACATCAGATATCTGCAATAGTTAGTCTGTCAATAAACCATCCTGTGAATTAGTTAACACTCATAACTGGGGAAAAAACAGCTTTGTTTAACTATTCCACCAAAAAAAAAAGCTTTTAAATCTTTTCTTTCCTTCAGTCTTTCAATAGCTCAAAAGGTTATTGACGTTGTTTTGGATTAGAAGAAACAACTCCTCCTTTGATTTTATAGCTGGGCCAAATCTTGTATTTGGGCTGGTTTCTGCTCCTACTGCAAAGTTATTCATTCTTTACAAATTAGCCCTCAGCTTGAAGTCAAATGAGATCAGCTAACTAATGAAACAAAGATCACATTCAGGACCCTGTTTCTCATGCCATTGCACTGCACTGAACCAGCAAAGGGCTTGTACATGTTTTCAAGTGTAGAATCTTAAAAAACTGAGGAAAAAAAAAATCAGTGATACAGAAAGGCCAATCCTCAGTAACTGTGAGGGCAGGTGGTAATTCAATGAAGAAGTTTTCTTTGGAGGCCTGATGGATTTTAAACTACTGGGGTTTACTTAAATTGCTCATCAGTTGTTTACCCATTTCAGGCAAAGTGAAGTGTCAGGCATCTGTTGGGGTGTTGCATTACATTGATTATTCTTATTGATTAAATTCACATTATTACATAATACACTTAGCACATTACCTCAATGCCTTTGTTCATTGCCTGCTTTGCCATCCTGAGAGCTACTGGACCCTTTAAACAGGAAAAAAAAATTTACTGTGTGTGTGCAAGGCATAATGTTCAAATGTTTATAAACAGAAACAAAAGCTGTATTCTAATTATTTATTAGCAACACCACCCCACCCTGTGTTACTGATTATACACTTCAATAATGTCTTTGAATCATGCATTGTTTAGTCAAGTTTCCCATGTGTGTTTTATTTACAAACCTGTGGAAGTATAGCTTTGGCCAGATCCAGTGCTTTTTGATAAGCTGCATCCCCCATATCATTTTGACATATGGCACTATTCACTAGGCCCATTGACATTGCTTGTTCGCCATCTATCTGTCGACCAGTGAAAATAAGTTCCTTTGCCAGGCTGATTCCTATAACTCGAGGCAGCCGTTGACTACCGCCTTGAAAATGGAAATAAAGTCTTGAGTAGCTATCACAGCTTAGATCAATAGTTTGGTTATACTAAAATTTCATTTGTTAATATTTACTCATGCAATATGCAACTAATTTCTAACTAACTACAAAATAAATTTTATGTCCAGCATGTATTTCCTACACCACAAACTGTCATGCCTTTGTGTAGCATTCAGGTATTACTTTTAAATACACCCTCTTTCTTAATTCCATCAACACTATCGTGCTTCCAAAGTAAAACAAAATGCTTAGCATAAAAAGCTGCAAGTGTGGAGAGGGTAACATAATATTGTCTGTGACCTTTCTTCAGACCACTTGCTTCAGCTGACAGTTTCTATAAGCTGTAAGGTAGTTAGATATCTAAGAATCAGTCAATTCACTGCAGGAAGCTCAAGCTCCAACTGTCTGAACAGGACAAAACAGACTCAAAGTGGAAAAGGGGAAGAAAGGAACTGGAATTAGCCTAGATTTAGGTTTTATTGTCATTTGTACTCCACTATAGGAGTACAGTGTAACTTAAGTACAAAGGCAGAGACAAAAATAGAAATTGCTGGAAAAGCTCAGCAGGTCTGGCAGCATCAGAACTCTAAGGAAGGGTCACTTGACCCAAAATGTTAACTCCGTGGAGAAAAGATCAGATGCTGACAGACCTGCTGAGCTTTTGCAGCAATTTCTATATTTTTGTCGTGATTTACAGCATTTGTGGTTCTTTTGGTTTTTATTAGGTACAAAGATAGAAAAATAAAGAAATATGTTTAAAAATTTCATGAGTTGGAAAATAAAGAAGGCCAGAAAATAGGAAATATCAAGCTGATAGCAATAAAGAATCACATGGTAAGCAAATTGCTAAAATGAGAGAGCATTATAGAGTCCTACAACATGAAAACTGACCCACTGATTCAACTAGTTCCCAAACTACATTAATCCCACCTGCTTGCATTTGGCCTATATCCATCCAAACCGTTCATATCATGTCCTTATCTAAATATCTTAACTGTTGTATCTGTACCTGCATCCACCACAAACTGAGGTAGTTCATTCCACACACTAATCACTGTGTTTAAAATGTTGCCTCATGTCTTTTTAAAATCTTTCTCCTCTCACCTTAAAAGTATGCCCCCTAGTTTCTAACAAATATCACACAAGAGGAGTGGAGCATGACTCACTTCACCTTTTCCTCTCAGACAATTTTGTATCCATGTTGCTACTTTTCCTTTTATTCCAAGAGTTATAATTTTTCTCAAGTCTGTTGTGCGGGTTAATACCAAGGACCTTCTGTAAGTTCATGTGCACAACATCAACAGCATTGCCTTAATCAACCATTTCTGTTACGTCTTCCAAATTAAAAACTCCAGCAAGTTAGTTCAACAGGATTTCCCGTTAGAAATTCATGCTGCTGTTCCTAATCAGTACAGCTTTTTCCATGTAAGTATTAATTTGATCCTAAATAATTGTTTTCAGAAGTTATCTCATCAGTTAAAGCTAAACTGACTGGTCTGCAACTATTTTTCAACAGAACAATTCTCCGGTCTTCCGGCACAACTGTGATTATGGCTAATGCCTTTGCAAATTCCACTCTTGCTTCTTTCAAAATTCTTGGTTGCATCTCATCTGGTCTGGGTGCAAAGTCAACTTTAAGAATCAACCAACACTTCCTCCTTATCAAATTTAAACCCTTCGAGTACCAAAATTTCTTCCTCTGTCACTATGACCTGACCTGGGTAGCATTTCCCTCTTTAGTAACAACCAATGTAAAGTATTTACTTAATACCCCAGCCATGGCATCTGGCTCCCAATTGGCTCTAACCTGCCTTGCATCACTCTTACTACTTACATGCCAAGAAAGTCTTTAGGATTTCCTTTCATGCTGGCTGCCTGTCTTTTCTCTCAATTCGTCTTTGCTTCTCCAATATAATTTTTCACAAATTCATACAGTCATAGAGATATACAATATGGAAACAGATCCTTTGGTCCAACCCTTCCATGCTGACCAGATGTCCCAATTCAATCTGGTCCCACCTGCCAGCACCTGGCCCATATCCCTCCAAACCCTTCCTATTCATATATCCATCCAAATGCCTCTTAAATGTTGCAATTGTACTAGCCTCCACTACTTCCTCTGGCAGATCATTCCATACAGGTACCACCCTCTGTGAAGAAGTTGCCCCTTAGGTCTCTTTTATCTCTCACCCTAAACCTATGCCCTCGAGTTCTGGACTCCCCAACCCCAGGGTAGAGACTTTGTCTATTTATCCTATCCATGCCCCTCATGATTTTGTAAACCTCTACAAGGTTACCCCTCAGCCTCCGACACTCCAAGAAAAACAGCCCCAGACTGTTCAGCCTCTCCCTATAGCTCAAATCCTCCAACCCAAGCAACATCCTTGTAAATCTTTTCTGAACCTTTTCAAGTTTCACAACATCTTTCCGATAGGAAGGAGACCAGAATTGCACACAATATTCCAACAATGACCTAACCAATGTCCTGTACAGCCATAACATGACCTCCCAACTCCTGTACTCAATACTCTGACCAAGAAAAGAAAGCATACCAAACGCCTTCTTCACTATCTTATCTACCTGCGACTCCATTTTCAAGGGGCTATGAACCTGCACTCCAAGGTCTCTTTGTTCAGCAACACTCCCTAGGACCTTACCATTAAGTGTCTAAGTCCTGCTAAGATTTGCTTTTCCAAAAGGCAGCAACTCTCATTTATCTGAATTAAACTCCATCTGCCACTTCTCAGCCCATTGGCCCATCTGGTAAAGATCCTATTGTAATCTGAGGTAACCCTCTTCGCTGTCCACTACACCTCCAATTTTGGTGTCATCTGCAAACTTACTAACTGTACCTCTTATGCTCACATCTAAACCATTTATGTAAATGACAAAACGTAGTGGACTCAGCACCGATCCTTGTGGCACTCCACTGGTCACAGACCTCCAGTCTGAAAAACAACCCTCCACCACCACCCTCTGTCTTCTATCTCCCAGTTGAAAAATCGTGTTCTTGCTTCACAACATGTATTTTCAACCTAACATCATCTCTATGACTCTAAAAGTGCACTTTTTCATCTTCATTTCTATCTCTTTTGTCATTCAGACACCTCTGAATTTGTTTCTCATACCTTTCTCTTTTGTGGAAACATACTTTAACAGTATTCAAACCACTTCCTCTTTGAAGGTAGCCCATTGCTAATTTACAGATTTTACTGCCAATCTTGTTTCAGTCTGGAGTTGATTAAAGTGTGGCGCCAGAAAAAGCACAGGCAGACAGCATCTTCGGTTCAGTACCCTACCCGGCTCCTGCCTGAAATGTCGACTCTCCTGCTCCTTGGATGCCGCCTGACCCACTGTGCTTTTTCTAGCACCACACTTTGAGTCAATGAAGTCCAACACCTGCACTATCTCCTTGTTTCAGTCTAGCCAACCTAACTCCGTTCTTGCCCCTTGAAATCAGCTCTCAGCCAATTGATTTTTCTTACCAGTTATTTTCTACAGTCACACTAAACCTTATGATACAATTATCATTGTCTCGTACGTTTTCCCTATTGTCACTTGAGCCACTTAACCAACCGTATTTCCAAAAACCAGGTGCAATGATGCTTCTTATTGGACTGGATGTACACTGCTGGAAATTCTTCTGAACATATTCTAGTACACTTGCTCCCCTCTGTCCCTTGTAAAATGGAAAAATAATTTGTGAGTAGGATCTCACAGGATTCCTGCTGTATCTGCCTGGTGGTCACCCATTCCATTTTGCCACCAGACTCCTAAACTGCAGAGTGCCTCCTCTCTGAACGTGCTACCCACTTGATACTCAGCCTCGCGGATGTGCAGTGACTGCAGTCGTTTCTGCATCTGGTGGCACTTTCTGCACAGGGTCAATGACTTTCAGTAGAGTCTATGACATCTTACACACCAGAGGCCATACATTTCATTCAACCAAAATCCCCTGCTATATCTTTACTTCCCTAGCATTGACTTTATTCTGCTTTGAATTACTTATATAGGCCCTAGCTTTCCCTTATTCCATAAGGCCATAAGATGCAGGAACAGAAGCAGGCCATTCAAGTCCGTTCTGTTATTCAATGAGATTATGCTATTTGATACTATTCAACTCCACCTTTTGCCTTTTCCCCCAAAATGTGATAGACTGATTCTTAATCAGTAAGGGTATGTCAGCCATGAATATATTTAACAACCCAACTCTGACAGCCCTCTGTGGAATGAATTCACAAATGCACTACCTTTTGGGAGAAGAAATTCCTCCTCAGCGGTCTTAACAAGGTAACCTGTTACACTGAATTTATGGCCTCTGACCCAAGACACACACAATGAGAAACAATGTCTCTGCATGCATGCTGTTAAGCTTCCCAACAATCTTTTTTCAATAAGGTTGTCCTCATTCTTCTAAATCCCAATGAAGCTCAACCTACCTTTCCAAGTATGGCTACTTCTTTAGAAATAAAATGTTTTACTAATTTAGAGAAATTCAACCAGCCTCTAATAGCAGTTTTTACCAAACAAACAACTTACTGAGAAAGAAGAAAATAAGCCATTTGTCCCCCATCCTGCACACTTTACATTTTGCAGCAGTCCTTACTTAACCTCTGTCCTTCTCCTGTCCCAAATTTCCACTTTGAATCAAATTCCTAGATTGTACACACTTGGTTTTTTTCTCACTCAGGCAAAGTTCCTTTTCACACTGACCAGCTTTAACTTGCGAAAGTAATCAACACCTTATTGGAGCAAAGGTTTCCACATGAAAGCAAAAAATGCTGGCGATCACAACAGCTCAGGCAGCATCCATGGACGGAAAGCAAGCCAATGTTTTGAGTTCAGATTATTGCTATAATGTTGATTATTCCGATTAGGTAATCACATTTTGATCAGATTGCATTACAGATTTCAGCATCTGCAATAATTTGCTCCTACATGGATTCCAGGGTGGCTGATTGTGGAGGTATCTATCAGACAGTTGTTTCTTTAATTAGGCTACTTAAAGATTGTTGGCTATAGGTCAGAATCGGACTTTTACTCTAAAATTGAATCATCTATATAAAAGACATACCGACGTCACCAATTCCATTCATCTCCCAAATGCTGTCAAATTAAAATAGATGATTGAAAATGATTTGCCATAAAGGCTAATCACTAAATAATACATCAATCTCTCTGCACCACTTTGTGTTGATCTGCAGCCACAAAGACCAACTCCTGTCATTGCAATGGTGTTCTGCATTTGATGGTATAATTCTTCAGCAGAAAAAATTTGGAGACTTTGATTAGACTCTACAGAAACATTATCTCACCTTCACCAAACTGTTCAAATGGCAGAATATTGCTTTAGAATCCTAACAGCATTTTACTGTTAATTGGATGGTGGTAGGGTTTAGCAGTATTTGTGCTCCATTGCCGTAAGGATTTCTGATTACTTGTAGGTGAGAATTATAGTCATGAATCTCGAAGTGTGGTTGTCCCAAGTTTGGGCATCAGTGGTGATGGGGAAGGGAGGTGGGCACCGGAGGTTACACTTTGCACCCAAATGGTGAAGCCCAAAGCACTAATTATTTGACTTAATATGGCACATACAGTTCAGAATCAACCAAGGTTGGTCCACACTCAGAAATAAAATGTGAAACCATTACCTCATTGGTTGCAGGCAACAGAGGTCTGCTTTGACAAAATGCAACCAATGGAGTGCATATCATCGCCATTTTTATTACTCAAGATGATACAAAATACTCCCAATTTTCAAATACTGTCCACTTCATTATAAGTCTCATTTTATATAGTGAATAATGTAACTCACCAGCACCTGGAAGAAGACCTCTGGTAACTTCAATAAGGCCCATTTTGGCAGATGATGCTAAAGTTAAAGAAACAAGTGGCAATAAACTGACTGCTCTTTAAAACATCCCCTAAATATTGAGATTTGTAAATTATTGAAAATTGCAATAGGCAACTCAGAGTCATAGAGATGTACAGCATGGAAACAGACCCTTCGGTCCAACCCATCCATGCCAACCAGATATTCCAACCCAATCTAGTCCCACCTGCCAGCACCTGGCCAAATCCCTTCAAACCCTTCCTATTCAAATATCCTTCCAAATGCCTCTTAAATGTTGCAATTGTACCAGCCTCCACCACATCCTCTGACAGCTCATTCCATAAGCGTACCACCCTCTGAAAACGTTGCCCCTTAGGTCTCTTTTATATGTTTCCCCGCTCACCTTAGACCTATGCCCTCTAGTTCTGGACTCCTCGACCCCAGAAAAAAGACTTTGCCTGTTTACCCTATCCATGCCCCTTATAATTTTGTAAACCTCTATAAGGTCACCCCTCAGCCTCTGACACTCCAGGGAAAACAGCCCCAACCTGTTCAGCCTCTCCCTATAGCTCAAATCCTCCAACCCTGGCAACATTCTTGTAAATCTTTTCTGAACCCTTTCAAATTTCTCAACATCTTTCCAATAGGAAGGAGACCAGAATTGCATGCAATATTCCAACAGTGGCCTAACCAATGTCCTGTACAGCCGCAACATGACCTCCCAACTCCTGTACTCAACACTCTGACCAATAGAGGAAAGCATACCAAATACCTTCTTCACTATCCTATCTAACTGCGACTCCACTTTCAAGGAGCTATGAACTTCCACTCCAAGGTCTCTTTGTTCAGCAACACTCCCTAGGACCTTACCATTAAGTGTATAAGTCCTGCTAAGATTTGCTTTCCCAAAATGCAGCACATCGCATTTACCTGAATTAAACTCCATCTGCCACTTCTTAGCCCATTGGCCAATCTGATCAAGATCTGATTGTAATCTGAGGTAACCCTCTTCGCTGTCCACTACATCTCCAATTTTGGTGTCATCTGCAAACTTACTAACTGTACCTCTTATGCTCGCATCCAAATCATTTATGTAAATGACAAAAAGTAAAAGTATAGGACCAAGCATCGATCCTTGTGGCACTCCACTGGTCACAGGCCTCCAGTCTGAAAAACAACCCTCCACCACCACCCTCTGTCTTCTACCTTTGAGCCAGTTCTGTGTCCAAATGGCTAGTTCTCCCTGTATGTCATGAGATCTAACCTTGCTAATCAGTCTCCCATGGGGAACCTTGTCAAACGCCTTACTGAAGTCCATATAGATCACATCTACTGCTCTGCCCTCATCAATCTTCTTTGTTACTTCTTCAAAAAACTCAATCAAGTTTGTGAGAAATGATTTCCCACGCACAAAGCCATGTTGACTATCCCGAATCAGTCCTTGCCTTTCCAAATTCATGTACATCCTGTCCCTCAGGATTCCCTCCAACAACTTGTTCACCACCGACGTCAGACTCTATAGTTCCCTGGCTTGTCCTTACTACCCTTCTTAAACAGTGGCACCACGTTAGCCAACCTCCAGTCTTCTGGCACCTCACCTATGGCTATCGATGATACAAATATCTCTGCAAGAGGCCCAGCAATCACTTCTCTTGCTTCCCACAGAGTTCTAGGGTACACCTGATCAGATCCTGGGGATTTATCCACTTTTGTGTGTTTCAAGACATCCAGCACTTCTTCCTCTGTCATCTGGACATTTTGCAAAATGTCACCATCTATTTCCCTACAGTCTAAATCTTCCATACCCTTTGCCACAGTAAATACTGATACAAAATACTCATTTAGTATCTCCCTCATTTTCTGCGGCTCCACACAAAGGCCACCTTGCTGATCTTTGAGGGGCCCTATTCTCTCCCTAGTTACCCTTATGTCCTTAATGTATTTGTAAAAACTCTCTGGATTCTTCTTAATTCTATTTGCCAAAGCTATTTCATGTCCCCTTTTTGCCTTCCTGATTTCCCTCTTAAGTATACTGCCTTTATACTCTTCTAAGGATTCACTCGATCTATCCTGTCTATACCTGGCATGTGCTTCCTTCTTTTTCTTAACCAAACCCTCAATATCTTTAGTCATCCAGCATTCCCTATACCTACCAGCCTTTCCTTTCACCCTAACAGGGATATACTTTCTCTGGATTCTCGTTATCTCATTTCTGAAGGCTTCCCATTTTCCAGCCCTCCCTTTACCTGTGAACATCTGTGCCCAATCAGCTTTCGAAAGTTCTTGCCTAATACCGTCAAAATTGGTCATTCTCCGATATAGAACTTCAACTTTTAGATGTGGTCTATCCTTTTCCACCATTATTTAAGTCTAATAGAATTATGGTTGCTGGCCCCAAAGTGCTCCCCCACTGACATCTCAGTCACTTGCCCTGCCTTATTTCCCAAGAGTAAGTCAAGTTTTGCACCTTCTCTAGTAGGTACATCCACATACTGAATCAGAAAATTGTCTTGTACACACTTAAATTCCTCTCCATCTAAACCCTTAACACGATAGCAATCCCAGTCTATGTTTGGAAAGTTAAAATCCCCTACCATAACCACCATATTTTGCTTATAGATAGCCGAGATCTTCTGCCCCCCCCGGCCCACCTTGCCTCCCTTTCTGTCCTGGAACATTAAGCTGCCAGTCCTGCCCATCCCTGAGCCATGTTTCTGTAATTGCTATGATATCCCAGTCCCATGTTCCTAACAATGCCCTGAGTTCATCTGCCTTCCCTGTTAGGCCCCTTGCATTGAAATAAATGCAGTTTAATTTATTAGTCCTACCTTGTCCCTGCCTGCCCTGACTGTTTGACTCACTTCTGTTCTCAACTGTACCAGTTTCAGATTGATCTCTTTCCTCACTATCTCCCTGGGTCCCATCCCCCCACCTTACTAGTTTAAATCCTCCTGAGCAGCTCTAGCAAATATCCCTGCCAGTATATTAGTCCCCTTCCAATTTAGGTGCAATCCGTCCTTCTTGTACAGGTCACTTCTACCCCAAAAGAGATTCCAATGATCCAAAAATGTGAATCCTTCTCCCATACACCAGCTCCTCAGCCATGCATTCATCTGCTCTATCCTCCTATTCCTGCCCTCACTAGCTCGTACCACCAGGAGTAATCTAGATATTACTACTCTCGAGGACCTCCTTTTTAAATTTCTGCCTAACTCACTGTAATCTCCCTTCAGAATCTCAACGTTTTCCCTTTCGATGTCGTTGGTTCCAATGTGGACAATGACCTCCTGCTGGCCCCTCTCCCCCGTGAGAACATTCTGCACCCTCTCTGAGACATCCTTGATCCTGGCACCAGGGAAACAACACACCATTCTCCTTTTTCCCTGCTGGCCACAGAAACGTCTGTCTGTACCTCTGTACCTTGGACTACAGAATCCCCTAACACAATTGATCTCTTGGAAGCCGACGTACCCCTTATTGCATTAGAGCCAGTCTCAATACCAGAAACTTGATTGTTCGTGCTACGTTCCCCTGAGAATCCATCACCCTCTACATTTTCCAAAACAGCATACCTGTTTGAAATGGGTATATCCACAAAAGACTCCTGCACTAGCTGCCTACCTCTCTTACCTTTCCTGGAGTTAACCCATCTATGTGACTGTATCTGAGACTTTTCCCCCACCTTTCTCTAATTGCCATCATCACATACTGTTGCTGTTGCAAATTCCTCATTGCTCTAACTGTCTCTCCAACCGATTCATTCGATTGGATAAGATTCGCATCCAGCAGCATTTATGGCAGATATAATCCGCAGTAACCCTTAAACTCTCTTTAAACTCCCCCAACTGACAAGTAGTACATATCACTCTATTAAAGGCCATTTTTGCTCATTCACAATCTACAGACCCAGAAAATAGCACCTAAGAAGATAGTTTCATAATTGCAATAGTGGAATATTGAAATTTGAAACAAAGATCTACCATGCAGCATTTTTTCTTTAATCTTGTTAATACAACATCACTGAGAAAGGAAACGAGGAAGCAGAAAAAAAAACAAGCTTACGCATGAAAATGAGGAAGAATATATCGAATATCTAGTCCACAAGGATTCTTCGTTCTGCAATTATTCATGGAGTACGTACTGTCTATTGCCTTTTCTTTGAGCGACTCTATTCACTTGGGCTGACAAGTGGCAGGTAATGTTTGACATACAAATATCATAGAGCCATAGAGATGTACAGCATGGAGACAGACCCTTTGGTCCAACTTGTCCATACTGACCAGATTCCCAACCCAATCTAGTTCCACCTGCCAGCAACTGGCCTGTTTCCCTCCAAACCATTCTGGGGAACGTGGCCTGAAATGCATCTACTTTAATGCAAGGAGTATAGTGTGTAAGGCAGATGAACTTAGGGCTTGGATTGGTGCCTGGAAGTATGACGTTATTGCAACCACAGAGACTTGGTTGAAGGAAGTGCATGATGATTGGCAATTAAATGTTCCAGGATATAGACATTTCAGACAGGACAGGGAGGGAGGGAAGTAAATGGTGGGGGTGGGTGGAGTTGCATTGCTGGTCAGGGATGATATCATGGCTGTGCTAAAGGAGGACACTATGGAGGTCTTGGGTAGTGATGCATTATGGGTGGAGCTGAGAAATAAGAAGGGTGCAGTTACATTGTTGGGGCTGTATTACAGGCCTCCCAACAGTGAGCGTGAGGTAAAAGAACAAATAGGTAAACAGATTATGGAAAGATGTAGAGGCAATAGAATAGTGGTGATGGGCGATTTTAATTTTCCAAACATTGACTGGGATACACTTAGCGTCAGAAGTCTGGATGGGGTAGAATTTGTAAAAAGTGTCCAGGAGAGTTTTCTAGAACAGTATGTCAATAGTCCAACGAGGGAAGGGGCCATATTGGATCTAGTACTGGGGAACGAGCCAGAAGTTGCGGTCGGGGATTTCTTTGGGAACAGTGACCACAATTCTGTAAGTTTTAGAATACTCATAGATAAAGATGAGAGTGATCCTAAGGGAAGAGTGCTAAACTGGGCCAAGGTCAATTATATCAAAATTAGGCAGGAGCTGGGAAATGTGGATTGGACACAGCTATTGGAAGGGAAGTCCACATTTGAAATGTGGGAGGCTTTCAAAGATAGGTTAAAGATAGTGCAGGATTGGCATGTCCCGTTGAAGGCAAAGGATAGGAAGAGTAAGATTCGTGAACTGTGGATGACAGGAGAAATTGTACGACTAGCCAGGAGGAAAAGGAAAGTGTAAATAAGGTTTAGGCAGCTAAGAACAGAACGGGCCATGGAGGAATATCGGAAGAGTAGGACAAGTCTTAAACAAGGAATCAAGCGGGCTAAAAGGGGTCATGAAATAGCTTTAGCTGGGTAGGCTAGAGTTATTAATGTGGACAAATCCCCAGGACCAGATGGGATCTATCCCAGGTTGCTGAGGGAGGCGAGACAGGAAATAGCTGGGGCCCTGACAGATATCTTTGTTGCATCCTTAAATACAGGTGAGGTGCCGGAGGACTGGAAGGTTGCTCATGTTGTCCCCCTGTACAAGAAGGGTAGTAGGGATATTCCGGGTAACTACAGAGGGATAGGATCCATTTATATTGAGAAAAGAATGGACTTATCAGTGATAGGCAACATGGTTTTGTGTGGGGGAGATCGCGCCTTACCAACTTTATAGAGTTCTTCGAGGAAGTGACCAAGTTGATAGATGAAGGAAGGGCCAAAGATGTTATATACATGGACTTTAGTAAGGCGTTTGATAAGGTTCCCCACTGTAGACTAATGGAGAAGGTGAAGTCACATGGTGGGCAGAGTGTTCTAGCTAGGTGGATAAGAACTGGTTGAGCAACAGGAGACAGAGAGTAGTAATTGAAGGGAGTTTCTCGAAATGGAGAAAGGTGACCAGTGGTGTTCCACAGTGGTCAGTGCTGGGGCCACTGTTATTTGTAATATACATAAATGATCTGGAAGAGGGCACTGTTGGTATGATCAGCAAGTTTGCAGATGACACGAAGATTGGTGGAGTAGCAGAAAGCATAAGAGACTGTCAGAGAATACAGGAGGATATAGATAGACTGGAGAGTTGGGCTGAAAAGTGGCAGATGGATTTCAATCCAGACAAATGTGAGGTGATGCATTTAGGCAAGACTAATTCTAGAGTGAATTATACAATGAACGGAAGAACCTTGGGAAAAGTTGATGGGCAGAGAGATCTGGGAGTGCAGGTCCATTGCTGCACAGGTGGATAGAGTGGTCAAGAAGGCATATACTATGCTTGCCTTCATTGGACGGGGTATTGAGTATAAGAGCTGGCAGGTCATGTTAAATTTGTACAAGACATTGGTTTGGCCGCATTTAGAATACTGTGTATAGTTCTGGTCGCCACATTACCAAAAGGATGTGGATACTTTGTGGAGAGGGTGCAGAGAAGGTTTACGAGGATGTTGCCTGGTATGGAAGGTGTTAGCTATGAAGAGAGGTTGAGTAGGTTAGGTTTGTTTTCATTAGAAAAAAGAAGATTGAAGGGGGACCTGATTGAGGTTTACAAAATCATGAAGGGTATTGACAGGGTGGATAGTGACAAGCTTTTTCCCAGGGTGAAGGATTCAATAATGAGAGGTCACACTTTCAAGGTGAGAGGTGGAAAGTTTAAGAGGGATACACGTGGCAAGTACTTCACACAGAGGGTAGTGGGCTTCTGGAACACGTTGCCAGCAGAGGTGGTAGAGGCAGGCACGGTAGATTCATTTAAGGTGCGTCTGGACAAATGCATGAGTAGGTGGGGTGCAGAGAGATACAGATGCTTAGGAGTTGACTGACAGGTTTAGACAGTACATTTGGATTGGCTCAGGCTCAGAGGGCCGAAGGCACTGCTCCTGGGCTGTAAATTTTCTTTGTTCTTTGTACTTCAGTGTTGCTAGGTTATAATCCTGGAACTCGCTCCCTATTGGCATTGTGGGTCTGCCTATAAGGACATGGATAGCAGCAGTTCAAGGTGGCATCTCACCACTATCTTCTCAAGGGTACCAAGTTATAGGCAATAAATGTCCACATCTCAAACAAAAACAAAACTTTTATGTATTCAATTTCCTCTATTTTTCTGTTCATTTAAATACTTTAACCCACACAATTTGTAGTTTTTAAATTGCATTATTCAATTTTTCAGCCTCCTCTGTAAATTTGACCAATTACTAAATTAATGTGAATGATGTAAATCAGAACCAAATTAATTCTAATATAGAGTCATGAGCACCTATTAGATATTGTCTGACCCTGTTGATTAACAATTGTTTCTTTCTTTTCAGCCTGTTCTTATCCAAGATTTAGCCAGAATTCCCAATGTTTTGAAGTTGAACAAAGTATTTTGTGTGAGACAACTCAAATGTTTATAGCTGACACAAAAACCCAAATACCCATCTATCCGTATTTTATTTGTATATTTTCCGCATTTTAGAGTCATAGAGATATAGAGCGTGGAAACATACCCTTTAGTCCAACTTGTCCATGCTGACCAAAGGTCCCAAATAAATATAGTTTCATTTGCCAGCATTTGACCATCTATCTTTAAACCCTCCAGGAAGGGTTTACCCATCCAGATGCCTTTTAAACGCTGTAATTACACCAGCCACCACCACTTCCTCTGGCAGCTCATTCCATACACACCACCCACTATGTGAAAAAGTTGCCCCTTTGGTCCCTTTTAAATCTTTCTCCTCTCACTTTGGATTCCCCCATCCCTGGGAAAAGACCTTGTCTATTTACCTTATCCATGCCCCTTATGATTTTCTAAGGCCACTGCTCAGTCTCTGACACTCCAGGGAAAATAGCCCCAGCCTAGTCACAGAGTTATACAGTAGAGAAACAGATCCTTTAGTTCAACTTGTCTGCGCTGACCAGATTTCCCAAACTGAGCTAATCCCAGCATTTGGCCTAAATCTCTCTAAATCCTTCATATTCTTGT
This sequence comes from Chiloscyllium plagiosum, assembly GCF_037043375.1. Taxonomy (NCBI): domain Eukaryota; kingdom Metazoa; phylum Chordata; class Chondrichthyes; order Orectolobiformes; family Hemiscylliidae; genus Chiloscyllium; species Chiloscyllium plagiosum. The sequence continues at coordinate 45,378,160 of NW_028270147.1, read as the reverse complement.
ACAGATGCCTTTTAAATGTTGCATCAGTCTCCATCATCTCCTATGCAGCTCGTTCCATACATGCAACACCCTCTGCGTGAAAATGTTGCCCCTCAGGTCCCTTTTGAATATTTCTCCTCTCCCCTTAAACCTATGCTCTCTAGTTTTCGACTCCCCTATCCTGAGAAAACAACCTTGGCTGTTCACCCTTTCCTTGCCTCTCATGATTTTACAAACCTCTATAAAGTCACCCCTCAGCATCTGACGCTCCAGGAAAATAAAAGCTCCAGGCTATTCAGCCTCTCCTTATAACTCAAACCCTCCAATCCCAGCAACACAAGTGGATGTAGGAACTTTGACAAAGATGATTAATTTCAGCCTTTGCCTCCTTGTTATGAGGATGCTAGGGACAAAAAGAACGGCAATGCTTCTGTGAAATGTTTAATTAATTACTTTAAGTAAAACTCTACCCAGATTGATTAAAGTAGTAAAATAACAACTCAAGCTCAGCAAATCTCAAAGTTTGTAGAGCAGACTTTAAGTTAGCTCACAACCATCTTCTCAAGGGCAACAAATGCTATCCAGATAGCAGGCCCATGTCCCGCAAATGAATAAAAAAAAAGCAACTTATGAGATCTCAGTCTACAGTGGCTCAGTGGTTAGCACTGCTGCCTCACAGCAGTAGGGACCAGGGTTTAATTCCAGCCTTGGGCGACTGTGTGAAGTTTGCACGTTCTCCCAGTAACTGTGTGGGTTTCCTCCAAGTGCTCTGGTCTCCTCCCACAATCCAAGATGTGCAGGTTAGGTGAATTGACTGTGCTGAAGAGCCCATCGTGTTCAGGAATGTATAGTTTTAGATGCATTAGTCAGAGGTAAATGTAGAGTAGTAGGGGGAATGAGTCTGGTGGGTTACTTTTTGGAGGTCGGTGTGGACTTGTTGGGCCAAATGGCCTGTTTCCACACTGTAGGGATTCTATGATAAGCTAAACAGTCTATTAATGTGATCCTACCTGCAACACGAAGATCACATGCCAGTGCTAGCTCCAGACCACCACCAAGAGCATATCCATCTATTGCAGCAATGGTAGGCATTGGTAGGCATGCTAAATGAAAACGCATCATTAACACTTGAAAAACATTTAGAAATTATTTACACAACATTAAAAACAAATCAACAGCTAAGCCATCAAATGACAGTTTCTAGCAATCTCATTGGTTAAGAAGCCGAAGGGCCTGTTTCCACACTGTAATTAATCTAATCTAAGATACTAATGTGGTTTGATTGCTACAACTAATCACATGACCAAACTGAACAATTCACTTTTAAAGGGTAAGCTCCTGGAGCCAAGCTGATGGAGGTTTGCTCTGTAGGTGCTAGATTGTGACAGCTCTGTTTTCCTAATAATGGATAATGATTTATCTAACAAATGAGGCCAATGTTGGTTTATGCATCGCTTTAAAGGAATCTCATATGTTCAAACAGCTGAAAATGGAGGTGATGAAAAATGAGTGCTCATTTGGATTTTGGTGCAGGAGGGGAGGTGGTGCTGGTTTTTATTGTATCGCAGCCTCCAGCAGCTGGTTAATGTTCAAAGGCATTAATTAGATAAGCATGTGAATGATCAGTTGATTACTTGGGAAGTAGTTTTTCTTTAATCCTTTATTGGGATGTAGATTCATCAGCAAGACCAACATCTGTTGCCCATCTTTGAACAGGAGGCCATTAAGTATTAACCCCATTTCTCTGTGTTCAGACTCACTTGTCTGTCAGACCAGATAAGGATAGCAGATTTCCTCCTCTAAAGGGGAATAAACAGTGAATGGGTTATTACATCACTTATAGTTTCATGGACACCATTACTAAGAATAGCTTTAAATTCCAGATTTAATTAATTCACTAAAGATCAAGCCAAATGCCAAGGTGAGGTTTTAACGCACCTCTCCAGAGCTTCTGGATTAATAGGTCAGTGACATTACTACTACTACTGCACTATTTCCCAAAATTAAGGATGCTATCAAATTAAGCGACCAAAAATGTAGCAAAGAGTATCAGTAAACCTGAAGATTGGCAGTGTTCTAGAAACCAGCAAACCACCAAATAAAAGGAAACATTGAAGCAGATTGTGAAGACTTTTATAATTCATAAACATAAAGTAGGGAAACTAAACCCTAATCCCATAGATGCAAAAATTGGAAAATGATCACAGGGAATTAAGAAATTGCAGGTGTTAAATGAGCTTGCTCTTTTTGAGAGGATGAGAAATTGGCTAAAGTCTTATGCTCGAGAAGCGACTCTCCTGTTCCTCGGATGCTGCCTGACTGGCTGTACTTTTCCAGCAGCACACCTTTTGACTCTGATCTCCAGCATCTGCAGTTGTCACTTTCTTCCAATTCCTACTCTGACTGCACAAGCAGAGCAGGCCTTGCTGGAAACCAGAGGTGGGCAGGATTAATTTTTAAAGAGATTGACTAATTTGTTAAGGCATTGGCCTGAGAATAAACCAGTGAACGGCTGTCACCAAATCTCCATGGCAATGCCTCTACCAGAATCCACTTGCCAACCAGTCAGGGCTGTTCTTTCATTCAGTATAAATGCTGGTGTCCCCTTAAAATGGTATTTTTGCAAGTTGTCCTAGTGAGAGCAAGACCAAAAGCTTTGACAAAATGAGTCTTTTTTTGCAGCAATACCCAAATTTCAATATATCAAATCAGGGAGACTCATTCTGAAATTGAATTGCTTTTGTGCTACTTAATAACAGTGCATTTCACAAAGATCAGTTTGGTGAAACTCTACTCTGGTTTCACATGTTGAGTCAAGATTAGAGTGGTGCTGGAAAAGCACAGCAGGCCAGGCAGCATCCGAGGAGCAGGAAAACCGACGTCTCGGGCAAAAAGCCCTTCGTCAGTAATCACTCTAATCTTGATTCTAATCTCCATCATTTGCAGTACCCACTTCTGCCTTTCACATGTTGAGTTATTTTATACCAATACACCTGAACTAAAAGACTATTGACATGTGCTGCTTTATTTTAAGAAAATGCTTGAAACTACTCTTTCCAAAATAAAGATGGATCTTTATGTCTTCTACTTGCCTATGTTGCTCATCAAATTTCGCAGCCTATGAACAAAGTGGCCAACCTCTGCATTACTCATTTCAGCACGTTCCTTCAAGTCAGCACCTAGAAAACAAATTGGGGAAAAAAGGAGAAATAATTTGAGAAACAACTTCTGTATAATAAAGATATTTTATGTTGGCACTGGATGAAAAGAAGCAAAATACAAAATACAGTAGCAGTAATGTCCACTGTAAACATTTTTTACAAATCATAACTACTACCATCCCCCTGGAAAAGGTGGTGATGTGCTGCTTTCTTGAACTGCTGCAGTCCATGTGGTGTAGGTACACCTACAATGCTGTTAGGGTGATGTTCCAAGATTTTAACCTAGCAATACTGAAGGAATGCCAATACATTTCAAAGTCAGGGTGGTGAGTATTGCAGATACATGGTATTCCCATGTACATACAGCCCTTATTCTCCTAGATAGTAGTGCTAGAAGGTTTGGAAGGTGCTGTCTAAGGAGCCTTGGTGAATTTCTGGAGCATATCTTGTAGATGGCACACTCTGCCACTACTACGACGACGATAGAGCAAGTAATGGTTTGTGGATATGATGCCAATCAAACAAGCTGCCTTGTCTTGGATGGTGGTGTGAAGCTTCTTGCATGTTACTGAAGCTGCACTCACCTAGGCAGGCATGAATATTCCATCAAACTCCTGACTTGTCCACTATTTCCAAGGTACATGCTTCGGGCAGTCAGGAGTAAAGTTACTTGCTGCAGACTTCCTAGCATCAGACCCACAGTAATACTGCAGCCACAGTATTAACATGGGTGAACTACTTCAGTATTTGGTCATTGGTAACTTAGGCATGTTTGTGTGTGCACACAGTGCAATGGTGAATATGGTCATTCAGAGAATGACACAGCCATGTTAAAAATTGCCAATAATTTAAAATCAGTTCAATAAACTATTTTAAAATTCAATATATTTTTAACTTTGGAGGTTTTCAATCATTTGATTTGAAATAAATTTGCATATTGCAATCATATTTATAGCATTATCAATTCTCATGTCACCACCGAGCAGAACCAGTTATATAATGCTATATCAATGTCTACAATGCATTGCTAAAACTGCAGAGTGTAATAGCCCATTGCTGGACTGCTCCAGAAAGGTGCAGGATGGGGCTTTACATCAGTGCTTGCCTGCATGGAAGGAATTTCGTAGCCAACCCCAAATAAGTCTGGATGTTGTCCAGGTGTTGCTGGATTTAGATATTAGCATTAGTGAATGGTACTAAACATTGTGCTATCAAGAGGAAACATCCCCACTTCTGACCTTATGATGGAGGGAAGGTCATTAATGAAGCAGCTGAAAATGGCTGGACCTAGTACACCACCCTGAGGAACTCCTGCAGGGATGTCCTGGAGCTGAGATGACTGACCATGGAAAATAAAGAACATGAAAGTATGGGAAGGGTTAAAGCACGAAGACCACTGGCAATCTGTGGTCTGTGGAAGGCAGGATGGGATAAGAATAGTGGAACATTCTTACACCAATTAGCAAAGTAAGGTTAAGGCTGAAAGGTCACTATGGCAAGATGAGTTAATACAAGTAATAAAGCAAGTTTCTCTGTTAAGTGTTATTATGACAGGATTGGGACAATAAATATTTGGGACATGACATTAAAATATCTAATTAATAGTAGAGTCAGCTTGAGACAGGAGACTATTGTAACAGATGGAATAGCTAAACATCTATCATGACAGGTTAGTCTGGAATAGAAAATCATTGTAGCAGAGTTAGCAATAAATATCTAACCGTGACATTAGAATAACATTAAGTAGAATGTACAACTAAAGAGATAATGGGAACTAACATCACTGGTTTATTGTGAAACTAGAGTGAGGTACTTTAATTAATATAGTTGGACATGCTGATAAGCTAACAGAAACATGATAAAAAGTATATAAAAATCCACAGACTCTGAGGTTCGGGGGCATTCGAGAATCTGCTTTCTCAGTGTCACAGTTTTTTGTTTGTAAATAAAAGACCTACTTCTTGAAGAACACTCTGCATCTCCTGGTGATTCTCTACATTTTCTCCACAACAACCTCCAACAATCACTCCAAATATTGGAGGGATTTCCCTGATTCCTATTGACCCTAGTTTTGTATGGGCTGCTGATGCTACACTTGATGAAATGCCTTGTCATTTGTCAATGGCCGTTTCACCTTACCTCCAGCATTCAGCTTGTTTATCCATATTCGGTTCAAGGCTGTAATAAGGCCAGGAACTTAGTGTCAGTGAGCAGGTTAGTGCTAAGCAACAGGTATGGGATAGTGCTGTTGGTGACACCTTCAATCACCTTATTGATGATCGAGAGTTGACTGATGGATCAGTAACTGGCTGGGTTGGATTTGTTCTGATTTTTTGTGTACATACCTGGCAGTGTTTCACATTGCTGGGTAGACACCAATGTGATGGTTGCACTGGACCAGAGTGACTAGGTGTGCAGCAAGTTCTGCAGCACCCACAGCCTTTGCAGTATCCACAGCCTTAGCTGTTTTTTGCTATTTTGTGGAATGAATCAAACTGGCCGAAGTCTGCACCTGTGTTGCTGGCGAGCTCAGAGACAGGCTGAGATGGATATAAATCACTATGTTTAAATTTCATGCATAGAATTTATTTAGAGAATTATTAGTTATTATTTAAAAAGGCTAGATTGTAGTTTATTAATAACACACTATTTATAATACATGATTTATATATCTCAAATAAAAATATCACACATAACCAAGTACATTAATATGTTTCAATTTAATATTTGAAATATTTAGGCTATATTTTAATAATTGTATTATCACCCACTTGATTCTTGGTATGGTAGCTCCTTATCAAATACGGAGCCATGATTTTGCTACTTAAATTTCTATCAGAAAGATTAGAGGAACCCAAACTCAAGACTTCCAAATTACAGCAGGATCTTGAATGTATAGGAGGATGTTCCATCATCGTGACAGAATAATCCTACCTTCAGACTCTAGTTACAAAATACTCCAAACGTAGAGCTCTTACCTGCACAGAAAACTCCTTTGATCTGACTCTTAAAGAGTACCACACGCACACTTTTGTCGTGACACAAATCTTCAACTGCTTCTTCGAGCTAAAAACAAGTAATCAGTTCCAGTTTTTCATTGTAGATCTTGTGAATATTGATAAGGATGAGGAAAATCAAACTTCTCCCATGTAAACGCTCTTGTCAGAAGGCTTGATCAAAACTGATTAGTGTATTGGCACAGGTATTAAAAGAGACAAAGCAATCAAAGGAAAGGGGAAAAGTGAGCAACAAGAAAGAGAAAACTTGAAAATATTCATCAGGTAACAATACAAATTAAGAGAGGAGGTCTTTCTTAGATGAACATTTAGTGAAACTGTCTAAATAAAAACCAACATGCTTTGCTCCAGATTTTCCTGGAATTTTGCTTGGTGCCTTAGGTTATAAAGACCATCTAAAGATCCAACAAAATAGAAGACAATGCAACAAGTGAATCATTAATTATGATTGTCTGTATTTTCCTGGGACATGTTATCATCCTGTTTGAAAACAGTGATTAATTATCATTGCTCCATCCCTCCCACTAAAATCTATGTTGATCGTGATTGTCTTAACTTTACATCAATACAAGTAAAAGTTCCAAATATTTTACATAGGTCTCCAGTTACAGAAAAACTAGCAGGTCTTTTTCAGAGTTAGAAATCTTCCTCCAAAGTGGCAAGATTCATCCTAAAGTTCAGCTTATAAAGTCCAAAAGTGATCAAAACATTAAGTGGGAATATAACACAGTTACTTTTGTTTCAAGAACTAAATGTTAGGAGTTAAACCACAGGTAATATAAGAGGACAAGTTAGACACTCCAAAAATACATTCTTTTTAAGAAAAGGTAATAAGACTTCACACACCTGTGTAACAAATACATTTCCGAGGGAATTTCTTGCATGAGGTCTGTTCATTAAAACAGCTGTAATTCCTTAAAGAAATTAAAGAAAAAGACTTCAGGATTGCAAACATCAATTTTGTTTCCACACTTAAGATTCCTCAGTTTGTTCTTAAAAAGCAGCACATAGCTATCAGTATTTTTGATTCATACAGAACTAAATGAGTACAATGAGGTGCTGCACATATACCACTTCCAAATAAACATTTGTCCAGCTTCCACTCCATAAACCATTCATGGTGGACTCAATTCATTTTAATCTTCTATAGGTGACAGAAGTGAAAAGCATTTCATAAGATGATGCTTTGGTTGATCACTATCTATTTGACTTCAAATAAGAAAGCCTGCTAAACTTCTTTATTTGAAATTTAGAAGGGAGTGTTTTAACATTTAAACTGCTGGGGCTATGTTCTCTATCCAATGCCCGTGTAACACCAGTTACAGGATGAAAATGTAATGCAAGAGGTATGACAGCAGCAAAAAACATAGCTGTTGGTTTTAACCAAATTAGTTTTCATGTTTAGTTTTAGGGCAAGAAAAGTAACACAAGGCAATTTACAAGGCAAAAGTTTTCTTTTAGGAATCACCTTGCTTCCACCACACAAGGTTCTACAATCAGTGTCTGCCATGGATTTGAGCACATTGCAAAATCTGGGACAAAAGACAGCTAACAATTAGCACTTGCTGTCCATCACATTGTTGCTTCCCACAGGCCTAATATGAGCTTTTAAACAACAAGCAACAACCTATGATCAATGGACATTTAAAGCATCACCCTCCAATGGATCTGTATGGGTAAAGTAAATAACAACATGTTTATTCAACCAGATTCAAGAATCCTCACTGAGAAATACAGAGTCTGAACAGGCAGTGAATGTCCAATGAAAAATCATGTACAGAAGGCAAATTAAAAATATGAAAAGAGACAGGAGGAAAAATAATAATTTTAAATCAACAGCAAAACTCTGAAGGAATGAGACTCAATGTTACAAAAGTGAATTTTTAGTGTTAGAGAGAATGGTTTGTGGTAAATAGATATGTCACAATAAGGAATAGAAGATGGAAGAACAGAAGTAGGCCATTTTCCTGAGGGTGGAATTGAACCCAAGTCCCTAGCTCTGTGAGATTACTCACAATTGAGCCACCCTGCCACTTAAAAGATGGTGCTGGAGTGTGGTGACTCTTTGCATATAACACGCAAAAGAAAACTTCACTGTATTGTTATATTTGTGTGGTAATAAATCTAAATCTAAAACAAAGGCCAACATTCCATTTACCTTCTCTATTACTACCTGAAGTTGGATGGTAGCTTTTTTGTGATTCATGCACCAGGACCCCCAAATCTCTCTGTTTTGCAGCTTTCCATATTTTTTCTTCACTTAAACAGTATCCAGCTCCTCTGAATTAACAATTAACTAATGTTAATATATCACTGATGTTTTAGTGAATGAGCTCTAATTTTCCTGATGTGCTTAATGTTTAATTAGTAGTTTAACATTTAATTTTTGCCTTTATTTGTAAGTGAAAGCTCATCTCTCGACACGATAGTAGTGTGGCAAAGCTTTTAGTAGTGCAAGTTCACAACAACATCCCAACTTCACTGTTTTAATGTGCATGAGTGAATGTCAGAAGTTGATTCACATTAACAGTAAACGTCTAGGCCTTTACCTATGCTGAAACTTCAGTGTTGTAATGAGGAACACTACACCGTAAGAAGTGCTACTTTACAAATGAAATAATAAACCTTGGGTCATCATCTCTCACATGTCAAATGGACGGAACAAATTCCACAGAACTATTTGAAAAGAAGCTAGTGACATCCTCCAGTCACCTACGTAAGGTGACCTTCAATTACCACCATTCACTGATTATTTAAATAAAAAGGACTAAAGTGTTGACATTAGAATTCTGAAACTGCAATAACAAGCGCTGCAAATATTTAGATCAAAAAATATCCATGCAGAAGAACGAGATTTAATATTAAAGATAAATGCAAAACCGTTTTTATTCGAATTAGAATAATGATTTTACAGAAGGGAAACATCAGAAGTACAGTGTAGGAAGAAACTCTGCATTCCGTGTCCTCTCGAGCAGCGTGACTGTTAAATAATCGGCATGACGCGAATCTTTTACCCGAGTTCTCGCCCTGGAAATGTTGGATCTGGACTTCGGCAGCGCCACAACTCCCTGAGTATCGCCTTCTACCAACAGCTGGAAACATGACTTTACCCCATGCACTGCCCACCTCTCCTTTGGTTAAACAGCTTGTGGCATTCTGTAGGTTCATTCCTTTACCGAACTGCATAAACCCAACTTTGCCACGTCCAACCAAACACCCCAGAGAAACAAAATTCCTCATTGCTGCCACCGACATTTGCAATTCGTACATTCAATATCAGGCTTGCACAAGGAGGAAATCCCGCCTCAGCGACGATTCTATTGGATACAGCAAGAGCGTACTCACTATTCAGATCGGTTCGGTACAGCTAAGTATTATTAAGATTGAGGCAGAGATGGCCAATGAGTGATTACTAGCGAAACCTGTAATTAATCAGGAACGCAAATTGAATTTTAACTATTTTTGCAAAGAGAGATGAAGCCTTTCTCCAAGTGTACTTGGTGTTGACAACACCAGGTAGTCCAACATGTTTATTTGGAAGTACTAGCTTTCAAAGCGCTGCTCCTTCATCAGGTAGTTGTGGAGCAGGATCATAAGACACAGAATTTATAGCAAACGATTACAGTGTCATACAGCTGAAATCATGTATTGAACAAACCTCAATTGCTGTTAAGTCTTTTTGGTTCATTAACATATAAATCGCAGGACTTCTTTTAAGTCACGTTCTTGAGATAACTTAAGGTTTTATGAAAAAGGTGACATCTCAGCTCAGATGATGTATTAAAGGTGTGTGTTAGAGTCTGTCTATATCTTAATCTTGAGACAGACTGGTCCTGTTTCCAAAGTATAAATTTATAAAATGTTATACGGATTGACTGCCTGCAGATTGCGTTTTTTTGAACAAAATAGAATGTATCTGCAAATACAGAGGAATATACAGAATGACATGGATGGGGAATATTTTGTTTGGATAATCGAATGTTTGGATAATCAAATGCCGGATAACACAGTTTAGCCAAGTATCGGGACCTTGCGATCTTGTTCAGATAATCCGAAATTGGGATAATTGCATTCAGATAATCAAGGTTCCTCTGTATAATTCTGCAATTGCAAATTCACCCCGTAGACTAATGTATGTGTGTGAGAGTGTGTGTGCAGGTGAGTGTGTGTTTGCGTGTGCATAATTGGTAAAGTGTGTGTGTGTGAGTACATGGAGTATAAGCCTTGAGAGGCTGTGTGCGTGGGTATGAGTGTGGGGGGTGTATGTGTGTGTATGAGAGAAAGTTTGCATGAGTGTGTGTGTATGTAAGAGCGCGCGTGTGTGTGTCTTTAAGAGGGTGTACAGTGTAGTGGGTCACCTGTAGTGTGACATGAACCCAAGGTCCCGATTAAGGCCATGCTCATGGGTACCGAGCTTGGCTATCAGCCTCTGTTCAGCCACTCTGCATTGTTGAGTATCCCAAAGTCCACCTTGGAGGATGGACAACCAAAGAGCCGAGGCCATATGTCCCTGACCACTGAAGTGTTTCCCAAATGGGAGGGAACACCAATGTCTGGCGAATGTTGCGTAGTGTCTATTCACTCATTGTCATAGTGTTTGCTCGTTCTCAACAATGCACCATGCCTCGAGGCATCCTTGCCTGCAACAAAGGAGATACACAATGTTGGTCGAGTCACAGGAGTACCTGCTCTGTGCATGGTGGGTGGTGTCCCCATGGATAATGGTGGTATCCATGTTGACACTTCGACATGTCATGCATTGGTTGACATGACAGTGTTGTACGGTCAATGTTGTCCTGAAGGCTGGGCAGTTTGCTGTGAAAAATGATCTGTTTAAGGCTTGGTGGTTGTTTAAAGGCGAGAAATGGAGATGTAGGGAAGATCTTGCAAGGAGCTCATCCTCATCAATAATGTGTTGCAGGCTGCAAAGAACATGGCATAGTTTCTCTACTCCTGGGATGTATTGAACAACGAAGGGTAACCTATCAGTTGCATCCAGTGTCTGCCTCCTGAGAAGGTCATTATGGTTTCTCGCTTTGGCACCTCGGAACTGGTGATCGATGAGTTGAACATCGTACCCTGTTCTTATGAGGGCATCCTTGAGCACCTTCAGGTGTGTGTCGTGTTCCTCCTCATCTGAGCAGATCCTGTGTGTGTGTTGGGCTTGTTCATAGGGGATGGCTGTTTTAATAAGTTTAGGGTGGAAGCTAGAGAGGTGCAGCATTGTAAGATTATCTGTGGGTTTGCGGTAGAGTGAGGTACTGAGGTGCCCATCCTTGATGGAGATGCATGTGTCCAAGAATGAGACACATACTAAAAAGTAGTCCATGGTAAGTCTGTTGGTGGGATGAAACTTGTTGATATCAGTCTGTAGTTGTTTCAGTGACTCCTCTCCATGGATCCAGGGGAAGAAAATGTTGTCAATATATCTGGTATACAGTGCTGGTTGGAGGTCCTGTGCAGCAAAGAAGTCTTGTTCGAACTTGTGCATGAAAATGTTGGCACATTCGAGTGCAGATTTGGTCCCAATGATGGTTCCATGTGTCTGGATTGACAAGACCAGTCAGAGAACAAAATAAGTCTTCATGTTGTTATGTAAGAAGCACATACGTATCGAGCTTTAGATTATTACAGCACAGAAACTGGCCCTTCAACTTATTGAGTCCATGTCAGTAAACAAGTACTGATCTACTTGAAAATGTTTCACAGCACATTATTCAAAGCCTTGTATTCTGTGGCAATTCAAGTAATCATCTAACTAATTCCTAGTTGTTTCAATGGTTCCCACTTATACTGCCCTTTCAGGCAGTCAGTTCTAGATACCCACCATTGTGGGTGAGAAATTATTGTATAAACTTCCCGTCCCTTGTTAATTGACCCCTCCACTAAGGGGAAAAGTTTACTCCGATTGACCACCTCAATATTCCTCATAATTTTGTAGACCTCAGTCAGGTTCTCTGCTTAACCTTCTCTGCACCAAAGAAAATGAATCTAACCTTTGGAGTCTCTCTTTAGCTGAAATGCTCCAGCCTGGGCAATATTCTTGTGAATTCCTCTGCAGAGCAATCACATATGAAGGCAGACATGTTTTTATTCATTCACGGATCTGCGTGTTATTGGCTGGGTCAGCAGTGATCAACCTGTTTGCCCTTAAAAAGGTACTGAGCTGTCTTTTTGAATTCTGCAATCCATTTACTGTAGGTAGCTCAAATGCCATTCCAAAATTTTGACCCACTGACACTAAAAGAATAGTGATACATTTGTAACTATGATTGAAGAATGGCTTGGAGGAGAATATATGCAGCTATTGGTTTTCCTATATAGATGCTGCCCTTGACCCAGTAGATGGCAGCAGTTGTGGATTTGAAAGATATTGTCTAAGGAGCCTTAGTGACTTTCTCCAGTGTATCTTCAAATGATACACACTGTTGTTACTGTACACCAGTGGAGGACTGAGTGAATATTTGTGGATATGATGTGAATCATGTGGCTGCTGTATCCTGGAAGTGTCAAGCTTCTTGAGTGTTGTTGGAGCTGCATTCATCCAGCAAGTAGATTTAGATTTAAATTGGATTACAGTGTGGAAACAGGCCCTTCGGCCCAACAAGTCCACACCGACCCGCCGAAGCGAAACCTACCCATACCCCTACATTTACCCCTTACCTAACACTACGGGCAATTTAGTATGGCCAATTCACCTGACCCTGCACATCTTTGGACTGTGGGAGGAAACCAGAGCACCCGGAGGAAACCCACGCAGACACGGGGAGAACTAGGGGAGAAGTATGGAATATTCCACTCACTCTTGGCTTCTGTCTTGTAGAAGAAAGAACTTTGGGGAGGCAGGAGGTGAGTTACTTGCTGCAAGGTTCCTAGCATCTGACCTACTCTTGTAGCCACAGTATTTACATCACTAGTCCAGTTGGCTTTATAGTCAATGGTTTGTGGGCGGCATGGTGGCACAGTGGTTAGCACTACTGCCTCACAGCGCTAGAGACCCGGGTTCAATTCCCGCCTCAATCGACTGACTGTGTGGAGTTTGCACGTTCTCTCCATGTCTGCGTGGGTTTCCTCCGGGTGCTCTGGTTTCCACCCACAGTCCAAAGATGTGCAGGTCAGGTGAATTGGCCATGCTAAATTGCCCGTAGTGTTAGGTAAAGGGGTAAATGTAGGGGAATGGGTGGGTTGCGCTTCGGCGGGTCGGTGTGGACTTGTTGGGCCGAAGGGCCTGTTTCCACACTGTAAGTAATCTAATCTAATCTAACCCCCCAGGAAGTTGATGGGGGTGGGGAGAATTCAGGGATATGCAGTCATCAGTCAACAGTCTCACTTTTGACCTTATGATAAAGTGAAGGCGTTATGGACCAGGTCAGACCCCTCAAAATATTTGGGTAGCTTAGATCCTTTTTCTTATTTTAAAGGTAGATATGAAGTGGGTGTTCCAGGTGTGATACAACTAGTCAAACCACTCAGCTTTAAGCAAAACACAAATTTATTTAAACACTATAGTTAAAACACAAACAAAGGAAAATGGAATTTAGAACAACTTAACTATTGGAAAACTTACTTGACCCGATATAGCAATTATTACTAATTAGCAGTTCCAGTATAGTAACATTCCATAAACACAGCCCGTGGCAAAAAGGTAAATTCAAACACAGATTCTCTACAGGCAGGATTCCAATTCAGGAGGGAACAATGAGAGGTTTCAGAGAAAGTCAGTTAAAAATTATTTACTGAAGCTTGCAATCCTTCTGTCACACAACGTGTGACTGCTACAGCTAAAAAAACTTGGAAAGTTCTGAATTGGGAGAACTGGCCGCTCCCATTCCATTGTTAAACTGTTTTAGCTTTCTAATTCGTTGGAGTCTTTGGTGCCTCTGCCTTTACAATCTCTCTTCAAAAAAAACCCAGACAAAATAACCTTTTTAAAGTGACAGCATCATCACAAAGGTCATTGACGTAGCAGCTAAAAATGTACGGACAAAGGTACACCTGCACTGAGGAGCTCCTGCAGAGATATCCAAAGCTGACTGCAGGTATATTCCAACTAGCGGAGAGTTTTCCCCAATTCCTATTGACTCCAGTTTTGTGAGGGCTCCTTGATGTGCCACTCTGCCAAATGCGACATTGACACCAAGGCTGTCAGTCTCACCTCAACTCTGCAATTCAGCTCTTTTGTTTATATTTAGCTAAGGCTAAAATGAGGTCAGGAGCTGAATGACCTGAGCAGAACCCAAACTGAGCTTCAATGAACAGGTTAATGTTAAGCAAGTGCTGCCTAATAGCACTGCATAACACCTTCCATCACATTACTTGACAGAAGACTGACAGTAGACTGATGGACAATAATGGAATAGGTTGAATTTGACCTCCTTTACATCTACAGGACATACCCTGACAATTTTCAACATTGTCAGTAGATGCCAGTGTTATAGCTGTACTGGGACAGCTTGGCTATTAGCACAAGTTCTGGGGAACAAATCTTCAGTACTATTGTGGGAATGTTTTCAGTCCTCATAGCTTTTGTAGCATCCAGTGACTCCCATTTCTTGATATCACATGGTGTGAATTGAATTGGCTTAAGACTGGTATCTTTGAAACTGGGGATTACTTGAGGCAGCTGAGATGCGTCATCCACATACGCTTCTAGCTGAAGATTGTTGTGAATACTTCAACCTTGTCTTTTACACTTGTGTGCTGGGCTCCCCCATCATTGAGGATGGGGATATTTCTGTAGCCATCTTCTCCAATGAGATGTTTGTCCATCATCATTCACAGCTGAAGGTAACGACTGCAGAGATTAGATCTGATCTGTTGGTTATGAAATCCTGTTTTGTATCATCACCAGGTTGACAACTCATTTTTGGGTATGCCTGTTGCTGCTCCTGACATGCCTTCTGGCGTAATGGTAATATTTGAAGAAGCCCTTCCTGAAGAAGGGCTTTTGCCTGAAACGTCGATTCTCCTGCTCCTTGGATGCTGCCTGACCTGCTGTGCTTTTCCAGCAACACATTTTTCAGCTCTGATCTTCAGCATCTGCAGTCCTCACTTTCTCCTGGTAATAGTTGAGTAAGGGGTATGTTGGGGCATAAGTTTGCAGATTAAGAGGATAGTTTTGTGCCTGATGACTCACAGAGCTTCATGGATACACAGTCATGACTTTCTAGATCTGTTTGAAATCTAACCCATTTAGCATGGTGATAGTATCCAAGCATTTAATGGAGGCTATTCTCAATATAAAAATTAGGATTTGTTTCCACAAGGACTGAGCAATTGTCACTGTTAGTGATAACTGTTACGACTCACTGCCCTCCACAGAGTCAGTCTTGCAGCTATGACTTTCAGGATCAATACTGTTGCTGCCAAGCCATTCTTGGTGGTCTGCATTGGAGACTCCCATCCAGAGTGCATTCCATGCCCTTGCCACCCTCAGTGCATCGTCGAAGTGCTGCTCAGTGTGGAGGAGCACGGATTTAGCAGCCAAGAGGGGCGATACCTGGTTTCCTTGCCTCTGTTTGACCTAATTCTGAGACTTCGATAGGTCCAGAGTCAATGTTGAGGTCATATAGGACAGCACCCTCCTGACTATATACCACTGTACCACCACCTTTGCTGCGCCTGTCCTGCTTGTGGCACTGGGCATACCCAGGGATGCTATCTGTACCATGAATATGATTATGACTGTCAGGCTGTTGCTCGACTTGGGTTTAAGACACCTCTCCCAATGTTGGCACCAGCTCTCAAATATTAATAAGGAGGACTTAAGGGTGAATAGTATGTTGCATTTCCAGTGTCTCAGTCCATGCTGACAAAAAATGATCCATCCAGTTTTATTCCACTCAAAAAAGCAGGTCAAAACCAACATGGCTACTTACCATCCAAGGGGCAAACTCTTAATCATTAAAGGGTGAAAGAGATTGTTGGCAGTGGCATCAAACAGCAGTTGTACAACAACAACCTGCTCTCTGATATTCATAATTTGGGTTCTGTCAGGACCATATTGCTTCAGATCTCATTACAGCCTGAGTCCAAACATGGATAAAACAGCTGAATTCTAGAGGGGAGGTGAGTGTGACTGCCCTTAACGAAAGGCCTGTTTCCACACTGTAGGGAATCTAATCTAAAATCTAATCTAAATGACCATAAGGCATAGGAGCAGAAATAAGCCTCACACTTTGTCTACTTTAAGATAAATTATTGTCTAATGTAGATATAATGAGAGGAGCCTCATGCGGAGTGAAAATATCAATTGACAGTTAGGTCAAGTGCCTTGTTTCTATGCTGTAAATTTTAAGTAATTTTATACAAATATAAACTTTCCATAACAGACTTGTTTTTACATTTTTGTAAACAAGAAACTTAACCATAATATCTCTTAAAAGCAATCATTTATATCATTGAATTAAATCCCCTTGTAGACATATCACTTACACCATCAGTCCAGCAGGAAGATGCTACCTTTTGGTGTGATGAATAAAAGTGCATAAAAATGTTTAATACAATTCAAACAGCAGATTCCCAAGATTAAGTGGAAGTCTACTAATGTAACGGAGGTACTTTAAGCTGATACATTAAAAGTTGAATACAGAAATTAGATGAAAGCCTAGAGCTTGTGCAATAGTTAAGAGTACTTTAGATGGGCCAGTTTTTGTCCAATGTGTGCAAGGAGGGTTTCTTGACACAGTATGTAAACAGGCCAACAAGGAGCTAGGCCACATTGGATTTGGTACAGGGTAATGAACCCAGCCAAGTGTTAGATTTGGACGTAGGTGAGCACTTTGGGGATAGTGAGCACAATTCGGTTATGTTCACTTTAGCATTGGAAAGGGCTAGGTATATACCACAGGGCAAGAGTTAGAACTGGGGGGGGGGGGGGGGGGAGATAGAAAGAGACAATTATGATGCAATTAGGTAAGATTTAGGATGCAAAGGATGGGGAAGAAAACTGCAGGGGATGGGTACAAATGAAATGTGGATCTTATTGAAGGAACAGCTACTGTGTGTTCTCGATAAGTATGCACCTGTCAGGCAGTGGTGGGTGGGGGGGGGGGGGGGGGGGGGGGAGGAAGTGGTCGAGTGAGGGAGCCATGGTTTACTAAGAAAGTTGAATCTCTTGTCAAGAGGAAGGTGGCAGCTTACATTAGAATTATAATTACAAACTAGTTAGGAAAGACCTAAAGAGAGAACTAAGAAGAGCCAGGAGGGACATGCGAAGTCATTGGCAGATAGGATCAAAGAAAGCTCTGTAGTTTTCTATACATATAACAACAATAAAAGAATGAGAGTAAGATTAGAGCCAATGAGTGGTGGGAAGTTGTGCGTGGAGTCAGAGGAGATAGGGGAAATGCTAAACGATTATTTTTAATTGGTATTCGCACTGGAAAAATGACAATGTTATTGAGGAGAATACGGAGATACAGGCTACTAGACTAATCAGGATTGAGCTTCACCAGGAGATGGTGTTAGCAAATCTGAAAATTGTGAAAATAGATAAGTCCCCTCATCTGGATGGGATTTATCCTAAGATTCTCTGGGATGCCAGGGAGGAGATTGCACAGCCTTTGGCTTTGATCTTTATGTCATCATTATCCACAGGAATAGTGCCAGAAGACTGGAGGATAGCAAATGTTGCTCCCTTGTTTAAGAAGGGAAGCAGGGATAACTCTGGTAATTATAGACCAGTGAGCCTACTTCGGTTGTGGGTAAAGTGTTGGAAAAGGTTATAAGAGATAGGATTTATAATTATATGGAAAGGAATAAGTTGATTAGGGATAGTCAACAGAGTTTTGTGAAGGGTACGTCGTGCCTCAAAAACCTTAGAATTCTTTGAGAAGGTGACCAAATAGCTGGATGAGGGTAAAGTGGTTGATATGGTGTATATGGATTTCAGTAAGGAGTTTGATAAGGTTCTCCATGGTAAGCTATTGCACAAAATACGGAGGCATGGGATTGAGGGTGATTTTGAGGTTTGGATCAGAAATTGGCTAGTTGAAAGAAGACAGAGCATGGTGGTTGATGGAGGATCTGTTTTGGGTCCATTGCTGTTCGTCATTTTTATAAATGGCCTTGTTGAGGACGTAGAAGGATGGGTTAGTAAATTTGTGGATGACATTTAAGTTTGGTGGAGTTGTGACAAAGAATGTTGTAGATTACAGAGGGACATAGATAAGTTGCAGAGCTGGGCTGAGAGGTGCAAATGGAGTTTAATGCAGAAAAGTGTGAGGTGTTTCACTTTGGAAGGAGCAACAGGAATAAAGAGTACTGGGTTAATGGTAAGATTCTTGCCAGTGTACATAAGCAGACAGATCTCTGTGTCCATGTACATAGTTCTCTGAAAGTTGCCTCCCAGGTTGATAGGGTTGTTAAGAAGGCAGAGGGATAGAGTTTCAGAGCCATTGGGTCATATTGGAGCTGTTCAAAACTTTGGTGCGGCTACACTTGGAGTATTGCGTATAGTTCTGGTCACTGCATTATAGGAAGGATGTGGAAGCTTTGGAAAGGGTTCAGAGGCAATTTACTAGGATGTTATCTGGTATGGAGATAAGGTCTTATGAAGAAAGGCTGAGGGACTTGAGGCTGTTTTCATTAGAGAGAATAAGGTTGAGAGGTGATTTAATTGAGACATACAAGATAATCGGAGGGTTAGATAGGGCAGACAGTGGGAGCCTTTTTCCTTGGATAGTCATAGCTTGCACAAGAGGACATTGCTTTAAATTGAGGGGTGAAAGATATAGGATGGATGCCAGAGATAGTTCATTTACTCAGAGTAGTAGGGGAGTGGAACGCCCTGCCTGCAACAGTATTAGACGCGCCAACTTTAAGGGTATTTAAATGGTCATTGGATAAACATATGGCTGAGTATGGAATAGTGTAGGATAGATAGGCATCAGATTGGTTCCACAGGTTAGCGCAACATTGAGAGCCGAAGGGCCTATACCGCACTATAATGTTCTATGTTCTATGTAGATTAATTGGTTTATATATTCAATCCAGTGGTTGTTGTTTTCCAAATGTTTGATAATTTAAGTGCCTTGATACAATGATATTCACAAGGCGGCCACGATTGGAACAGTTGTTACAGTATAAACAGTCATTTAATAAAATCGCAAAGATTACTGTACAGGAAGAGTTTAAAATCAAAACAAACTCAAAATAGTCTAAAGAAGATTTTTGAGCTATTCATTTCATGTTCTTTTACGGGGAGAAATTAATCAAACATTAATTTCCTTGGCTTTAACATCATTAAACACAAATATTAAACATACACTTCAATTTGTTTCATAAGAGTGTACATGAGATTCAAACCCTCAAAATGAAAACAATGCATACTAGTCTTGTCACGTGTGCAAAGTGTGCTGTACATTTAAACTATCACTAGCAGTTAATATGAAGACATATATGCTCTGTTGATATCTGCTTCAAATTAAATTGTCATTAAAAAAATGACAAAAACACCAAATGCCCCTAATTTGAAAAAGCATCACCTTCATACTATTGTTTCAAAGTTGCTTCCAATTAGAGATTGACAATATATCAATAGTATTTACTAGCCATAATTTCTTGTTTACAAATTTGGTGTTTTATCTTTTTCCAAATATATTATTTAAATTGGTCACATTAAACAATTTAGCGATAATACAATGGAAAGAACATTTTCAAACGAATGCATCATATTTTAGATTTGATACCTACATCTTCAAAAAAAGCAACCAGTGCAATCATAATTAGGACAATGCATATTCTAAATTAGTTTCAAGATTTACATTAGCTAGAATGAAGTGCAACAAGTGAACTGAAGTTTATTTGGTAGCAGATTTTAATTTTGCTGGATAACTAGCAATTTAACATGAAAGAGTTTTGAAAACATCTTAAAAAAACCAGTCGGGAGCAATGGCTTTCTCAGCTAACGTGTACACCACCAATACAATAATCATGCCATTTTCAAACGTATTAATGTTTCCCACGGTGTTCATGGCCCCTCTATTCCACAAAGTATTTCATATTGAAAAAAATCTTCCATGTCCTTTAACATCTTTTATACCTCCCACTTTTCCAACCCTTTAGCCATTGACTCTAAATGTATATCAGACTGCTGAATTTCTGCTTTTGATGCACTTGGAACTTTCATGACACCCAACGACTCCCATTCTCGCCAGTAAAATATACATCCTTTCCATTTTTAAATCAAAGGGTTGCAAGCTTAACCATCCAAGGGGCTGGACTTTCCCTCTGGTGGATAGTAAACAGAATGCATTCCCAAGAGACAGGATGGGGAACAAGCACACCAACCAGTGGGGTCAATGTTTGGTTGCACCCATCTCCATTCCCTACTAGGGTGGGAGCCAAGAACGTAGTCCATGGTGTCTAAGTAATTATTACCATCATTAGATGTGACTCAAAGATATGATATTTCAGCTAAATAATCTGTTACTTTGGGAACATTTGAAGGAGGCATGATGGCTCAGCAGTTACCACTGGGGTTCAGTTCTCTTCTTAGGCTACTGTCTGTGTGGAGTTTGTACATTCTGTGTTTTCTCTCGGTGCTCCAGTTTCCTCCCACAGTCCAAAGGTGTGCAGGTTAGATGGGTTGGCCATGGTAAGTGTAGGGTTACAGGAGAGGGCAGTGTGATAGGCCTGGGTAGGATTCTCTTCAGAGTCAATGTGGACTCAATGAACCATGTGGCCTGCTCCCACACTGTAGGGGTTCTGTTAGTGGGATGGAAATTACAAACTCCTTTCTCTACTGCTACCTTCTTCACTCTCTTTTCTCTGTCCTCGTCATCTTTTCATTTGTCACTACATGAGGAACAATTATCTTTAGTCCAAAGCTATAAACTATTGCACCATTCACAACTGCATTCCACAACTACTTCCAAGATCCCCCAATGTTAAATCTGACCTTACAATTTTATTGGTTCTCCTTGTTTACTTCACTACAATCCTCATCTTTTTTATGGAGTTCACATCTTGTTGCCTTGAACATCATGCAACTCTAGATCCAGCTGAGCAAACTATGAATTAATGCTAATTTAACCCTTTCTGTTGGCAATATTCCTTTGCTCAATTTTCAAAACCTTTGTAGTAATTCTTAAGACAACTACTCTTAAAATCTCTCTACATGCCGTTCCATCTCCAATCTCCATTTTAAATTCTGAAGGGCGTGGATAGCATTCATCCCTCTAATTCTCTATCCACCCCTCTGACTACTTAATTCACAAAATCTGGCTCCCACCCTAACCACAAATGCTGAGACCACTTTTGTCAATGTCATCAGCAATATGCTAAATATCTGCATATTCTCCCTTCCTAATTCTTGGTTTTTTGATCTGTGGACCACACAAATTATCTCAACTTCTCTAATCTGGTTGATTGTGGCCTCATAGTTCTAATTCTACCCGTTAGAATATCTGTTACCTCCCCTCACCACAGCCATTCCTTCATAGTCATGTTGCATTCTAAGACTTGCTCTCCTATTCCTAACAATATTTCTGAATGCTGCTTGATATATACTCCAAAATCTAGTTTTCTCTCTCCAGTTCCATCTTAGCAGGGATGACCGTGGAGGAACAATGGTAGATATTTCTGTGTATAATGCTGAAGTTGTAGGATCAGTTCATTCCTAAAAGGAAGAAAGATCCCAGGAGGAGACATGGGCGGCCGTGGCTGACGAGGGAAGTTAAGAAACATATAAAGTTAAAAGAGAAAAAGTATAACATAGCAAAGATAAGTGGAAAAACTGAGGACTGGGAAGCTTTTAAAGAGCAACAGAGGATTACTAAGAAGGAAATACGCAGAGGAAAAATGAGGTACGAAGGTAAACTGGCCAATAATATAAAGGAGGATAGCAAAAGCTTTTTTTAAGTATGTGCAAGGCAAAAAATGGTTAGGACTAAAATTGGGCCCTTGAAGACAGAAACAGGGGAATATATTACGGGGAACAAAGAAATGGCAGAAGAATTAAATGGGTACTTCAGATCTGTGTTCACTGGGGAAGACACAAGCAATCTCCCTGAGGTAACAGTGGCTGAAGGATCTGAACTTAAGGGAATTTATATTTGCCAGGATTTGGTGTTGGAGAGACTGTTAGGTCTGAAGGTTGATACGTCTCCGGGGCCTGATGGTCTACATCCCAAGGTGCTGAAGGAGGTGGCTCGGGAAATCGTGAATGCGTTTGTGATTATTTTCCAGAGTTCAATGGATTCAGGGTCGGTTCCTGAGGATTGGAGGGTGGCTAATGTTGTACCACTTTTTAAGAAAGGTGGGAGAGAGAAAGCAGGAAATTATAGACCAGTTAGTCTGACCTCAGTGGTGGGAAAGATGCTGGAGTCTATTATAAAGGATGAAATTATGGCACATCTGGATAGTAGTAACAGGATAGGACAGAGTCAGCATGGATTTATGAAGGGGAAATCATGCTTGACTAATCTTCTTGAATTTTTTGAGGATGTAACTCTGAAGATGGACGAGGGAGATCTAGTAGATGTAGTGTACCTGGACTTTCAGAAAGCTTTTGATAAAGTCCCACACAGGAGGTTAGTGTGTAAAATTAGGGTGCATGGTATTGGGGGCAAAGTACTAGATTGGATTGAAAATTGGTTGGCTGATAGGAAACAAAGGGTAGTGATAAACGGCTCCATTTCGGAATGGCAGGCAATGACCAGTGGGGTACCGCAGCTTTTTACAATATATGTTAATGATATAGAAGATGATATCAGCAATAACATTAGCAAATTTGCTGATGATACAAAGCTGGGTGGCAGGGTGAAATGTGATGGGGATGTTAGGAGATTACAGGGTGATCTGGACAAGTTAGATGAGTGGGCAGATGCATGGCAGATGCAGTTTAATGTGGATAAATGTATGGTTATCCACTTTGGTGGCAAGAACAGGAAGGCAGATTACTACCTCAATGGAATCAATTTAGGTAAAGGGGCAGTACAGAGAGATCTGGGTGTTCTTGTACACCAGTCAATGAAGGCAAGCATGCAGGTACAACAGGTAGTGAAGAAGGCTAATAGCATGCTGGCCTTCATAACAAGAGGAATTGAGTATAGAAGCAAAGAGGTGCTTCTGCAGCTGTACAGTGCCCTGGTGAGACCACACCTGGAGTACTGTGTGCAGTTCTGGTCTCCAAATTTGAGGAAAGACATTCTGGCTCTTGAGGGAGTGCAGCGTAGGTTCACGAGGTCAATTCCTGGAATGGTGGGATTACCTTACACTGAAAGACTGAAGCGACTGGGCTTGTATACCCTTGAGTTTAGAAGACTGAGAGGGGATCTGATTGAGACATGCAAGATTATGAAAGGATTGGACACTCTGGCAGCAGGAAACATGTTTCCGCTGATGGGTGAGTGCCGAACCAGAGGACACAACTTACAAATATGGGGTAGACCATTTAGGACAGAGATGAGGAGAAACTTCTTCACCCAGAGAGTAGTGGCTGTGTGGAATGCTCTGCCCCAGAGGGCAGTGGAGGCCCAGTCTCTGGATTCATTTAAGAAAGAGTTGGATAGAGCTCTCAAAGATAGTGGAATCAAGGGTAATGGAGATAAGGCAGGAAGAGGATACTGATTAGGAATGATCAGCCATGATCATATTGAATGGCGGTGCAGGCTCGAAGGGCTGAATGGCCTACTCCTACACCTATTGTCTATTGTCTATTTATTTCAACAACTATCAATGGGTTATTGGACTGACAGTGCAAGAAATTGGGATCAGTTGCTGGTTGAGCTAGAATGAAAGTGTACAGTTATTCTGTTTTGTTCCACTCAACTATGACTTTATTTTCCAGTCCTATGGATAAAAATTCAAACACAACCTATCAACGTGAAATATCAATTTACAAGCTGTACTACAAACTACATTCAGAGCATGACTAAAATTACCTACTTTCACCTTTGGAACATCACTTACCTCTGTCTCATTCATCATTACTGTTTTGAAACTCTCCTCCACAATTGTTATGTTCCAATCGGACTTCCAGTGCCAATTGCTAATCATGCCTCATGCATTTGCATTACTGGTCCCCTGTGACTTAGTTCCCTCAACTTGGTCAGTCAGAGAACTTAATGACATCATGCCCTATATCTTGGAACTCCCCATCCACTGCCCATTTCATTTTGTTACAAATATTTGACAAAGTTAAAATTCACTACTTCAGGTGAGGTGCTGGAAGACTGGAGGTTGGCTAACGTGGTGCCACTGTTTAAAAAGGGCAGTAAAGACAAGCCAGGGAACTATAGACCGGTGAGCCTGACCTCAGTGGTGGGCAAGTTGTTGGAGTGAATCCTGAGGGACAGGATGTACATGTATTTGGAAAGGCAAGGACTGATTAGGGATAGTCAACATGACTTTGTGCGTGGGAAATCATGTCTCACAAACTTGATTGAGTTTTTTGAAGAAGTAACAAAGAAGATTGATGAGGGCAGAGCAGTAGATGTGATCTATATGGACTTCAGTAAGGCGTTTGACAAGGTTCCCCATGGGAGACTGATTAGCAAGGTTAGCTCTCATGAAATACAGGGAGAACTAGCCATTTGGATACAGAACTGGCTCAAAGGTAGAAGACAGAGGGTGGTGGTGGAGGGTTGTTTTTCAGACTGGAGGCCTGTGACCAGTGGAGTGCCACAAGGATCGGTGCTGGGCCCTCTACTTTTCATTATTTACATAAATGATTTGGATGTGAGCATAAGAGGTACAGTTAAGTTTGTAGATGACACCAAAATTGGAGGCGTAGTGGACAGCAAAGAGGGTTACCTCAGATTACAACAGGATCTGGACCAGATGGGCCAATGGGCTAAGAAGTGGCAGATGGAGTTTAATTCAGTTAAATGCGAGGTGCTGCATTTCGGGAAAGCAAATCTTAGCAGGACTTATACACTTAATGGTAAGGTCCTAGGGAGTGTTGCTGAACAAAGACCTTGGAGTGCAGGTTCATAGCTCCTTGAAAGTGGAGTCGCAGGTAGATAGGATAGTGAAGGCAGCGTTTGGTATGCTTATCTTTATTGGTCAGAGTATTAAGTACAGGAATTGGGAGGTCGTGTTGCGGCTGTACAGGACATTGGTTAGGCCACTGTTGGAATATTGCGTGCAATTCTGGTCTCCTTCCTATCGGAAAGATGTTGTGAAACTTGAAAGGGTTCAGAAAAGATTTACAAGGATGTTGCCAGGGTTGGAGGATCTGAGATACATGGAGAGGCTGAACTGGCTGGGGCTGTTTTCCCTGGTGCGTCGGAGGCTGAGGGGTGTCCTTATAGAGGTTTACAAAATTATGAGGGGCATGGATAGGATAAATAGGCAAAGACTTTTCCCTGGGGTCAGGGAGTCCAGAACTAGAGGGCATAGGTTTTGGGTGAGAGGGGAAAGATATAAAAGAGACCTAAGGGGCAACGTTTTCACGCAGAGTGTGGTACATGTATGGAATGAGCTGCCAGAGGATGTGGTGGAGGCTGGTACAATTGCAACATTTAAGAGGCATTTGGATGGGTATATGAATAGGAAGGGTTTGGAGGGATATGGGCCGGGTGGTGGCAGGTGGGACTAGATTGGGTTGGGATATCTGGATGGAATGGACGAGTTGGACCGAAGAGTCTGTTTCCATGCTGTACATCTCTATGACTCTAATATTATACTTGACTATTTCCAATCATTGGGTTCTTATTAATGCCCAAATCTGATCTCCAATGAGGAAGTATCGGAGAACACTTTTCTCTACAGAAGATATAAAGCACAATGCATGGTTGAAGGTGGTGAATACATAATCTGCATGTTCCTGAAATTTAAAAAGTATAGATGAAGAGAATATCTGTAAAAATAAATTTTCAAATAGATGTTGTTCATGGTAGCCAAAGATGCTTGCAATACTAAATTTTAGAATGATTTTAACAATGGGGATCATAAAACTATCTACTGAACGATATTTCACTTAAAATTTCACTTGAGCATTTGCATCTCCTACAACAAGATTTCACCCATAATTCTCTTTTTAAAATATTACTGTAAAGGAAGGATATGTTACAACCCCCTCATGGTCTAGATATTTTCTAATCAATCAATCTCATCAGAGATGGTGTTAACACACCTCTGGAGCAGGTGGGATTTGAACCCTTGTATCCTGTCTCAGAGTTAGGGATGCTACCACTGTTACAAGAAACCTCACACTCTGCCTCAACCCCATGGTCTACTTGAAGGCACATAAAACAGCTGGCTAGCCCACCATCTTCCCAACCAAATCCAAGCTGACACTATATTTTGGTGGGCATGACTAGGATCACCCAACCCATGCTTTAACCTATTGAGGTTCTTAAATTGCCAATTAAAGACTATTTGAGGGCTTCTTTCAGTTTCCACTGCAATGAATTTGTGTGCAAGGCAGAAGTGTTCAGCTCACCACTTCTACAATTTGGGGTGAAAAGCAGGAAGAGAATAGCTCCTTTGGAGTCCCTTCTGCTCATCAGTGCATCTGCCAAAGATAGTATCTCAACACCTTCTTGTGCCTCAACACCACAACCCCTGCCTCTCTTGCTCAGGTCCTCGATCCCTCCCTATCCTAAAACTCTGGACTTAACCTTCAGACTTAGTATCGATGGATTTTCTTCTTGGCACTCCTTTATAGTTCCAGCGGCTGTAGCAACTGTGCTGATTGGCTAACCACCTTGAAGTTGGAACTTCCTGTCCCTTAGAGGTAGAAGTCCCATTCTCACCTTGTTAAGGCACAAGTAATATGCCTGAACCCATCTCCAAAACATTCACAACATTGTGTTTGGTTAAATAAAAACTGTGGTGCGTAGTATTATCACAAGAAGACTTGAATGTCAAGTTTAGTTCATTGGATTCCTACAGTCTATTAAGAATGAAGGAAGGTAAAAGCATCGACCTGACCCAATGAATTATAGTTTCTGTTGTGCAATAGCACTGGTTTCTAATTCCCAAAGGGATTGTGCAAACCATTTTTGGAGTTTTGTGATTAGTTCCTCGTCTTGTATCAGCGTCTGCCTGTCTCTAGCTCTAAAAAGTTAATTAAAGCAGATAAATGACTATGAATAAAACATAGACAGTATAACCTGAGGTTTCAATATTTAACATTTTACAAAAGCTGAAAACTAAAATTATTCAATGGTTCTGTCTCTGACACTTAGCAATTTTTCTAGCCGTCAATATAGCAATGTCAATGACCAGTAAAATAAAAAGCTGTTTGCTTCAAAGAAATTGAAAAATAAACTCAATTATGTGAAAAAACTCTTTGACTTCATGCACTGTCATTAATCAAATGGCAGGAACTGTTCTACAGGATTCTGAACGCATCTGTCAAACTCAAATTATAGTCTATAGCCCATAGAGTATAGCAAAGACTCAATGTTAATTTTCCCAGGACAGCCAATTAATGGCCAGAAACCTGCCTCACTGTTTTTTAAAAAATTTATATCTATGTGGGAGAATACTTCTGGATGGCTTTAATAAGCTTTTATGAACTGGGTTGGCCACTTGTCACATGAATGTTTTACAACCCCATTACACCACAGTGAAAATGGCCTCAAGGTAGTAGGGTTCCTGATGAAGGGCTTATGCCTGAAACGTCAAATCTCCTGCGCCTCGGATGCTGCTTGACCTGCTGTGCTTTCCAGCACCACACTCGACTCGGAGTAGGAGGGAATCAAGGATTTGACACATGCTGGCGATATTAGTCTTAAGCACCTAACTGCCTCTGCTCCTGGTGGGGTTTAAAAATCAAGCCCATACATATTAATGGAATGTGACTTTTTTTTGTCAATCACAATGTTCTTCTTTTTAAAAGCAGAGTCCAATGGAAATATTTTGAAAGCTAGCATTTCTTCACATTTGAGCAGCAAATGTTAAAGGTTGACCAAATGGCACAGGTATATCCTGATAAATGAAAGTTCAGCACAATGAAAGTTCAGCCGATAGAATCAAAGTTCAGGGCAAAAATATCAAATCCAGTTCTAGGCCTTTGTCTGGTGGTCAAGTAAACATTTTAAATGTGGCATAGTGGTTAGCACTGCTGCCTCACAGCGCCACAGACCCGGGTTCAATTCCCACCTCAGGCGACTATCTGTGTGGAGTTTGCACATTCTCCCAGTGTCTGTGTGGGTTTCCTCTGGGTGCTCCGGTTTCCTTCCACAGTCCAAAAGTGTGCAGGTTAGGTGAATTGGCCATGCTAAATTGCCCGTAGTGTTAGGTGTAGGGGAATGGGTCTGGGTGGGTTGCACTTCGGCGGGAACTTGCTGGGCCGAAGGGCCTGTTTCCACACTAAGTAATTTTAAAAAAAATCTAAAGGCAATTCTGTAGATTGTGAAATTTACATTATTGATCTAAAAAATAAATAAAAACAAAGTCAGAGTGTCATAGACATTGTCTATATCGACTTCAGCAAAGTGTTTGACAAGGTGCTGCACGGTAGACTGGTTAGTTAGATTAGATCAAATGGGATTGGGGCAGCTACCCAATTGAATACAACATTGGTTTGAAGGTTGGAGATAGGGGAGGTGGTAGACAGTTGCTTTTTTGACTGGACCAGCAGTGTGCCACAAGGATTGGTGCTGGGTTCACTGCTTTTCATCATTTATATAAATTATTTGGATGTGAATATAGGAGACATAGTTACAAAGTTTGCAGATTACACCAAAATAGGTGGTGTAGCAGTCAGTGGAAAAAATCTCAGAGTACACCAGGACCTTGATCAGATGTGCCAATGGGGCTAGGTATGGCAGATGGAGTTTAATTTAGATAAATGTGAGGTGTTGCATTTTGGTAAGGCAAAGTAGGGCAATGTCATCCCATTTCCACCCCCACCCGAAGCAAAATGGTCAGTGACACAGTATAGTTTTACCTCCTTCATCTTTCCTCCTGGTCCTAGAGGGAGAGAAACGATCGCCCATGTGCACAGAGACAGGAGTTCAGTCTTCTCTAGAATAGCAGTTTCTTAATGAATTATATAGTCATTTTACAGGGACGAGCATCCAGTTAAGGCAACATACATAATAATTGGGTGACCGTTACAATCAGCGAGTGTCAATAGGAG
Source organism: Chiloscyllium plagiosum (assembly GCF_037043375.1). Lineage (NCBI taxonomy): Eukaryota > Metazoa > Chordata > Chondrichthyes > Orectolobiformes > Hemiscylliidae > Chiloscyllium > Chiloscyllium plagiosum. The sequence continues at coordinate 45,348,962 of NW_028270147.1, read as the reverse complement.
AGATTAATCCATCTGCTGTTACACAATGGATAACTGGCTTTACATAATGAATACCTTTCACCTTGTTAAACTGATATTACATATATACATACTGAATGCTTCCAATATTGTTAAATGGCTCTACATAATGAATGTTTTTCCACCTTGTTAACCCATGACCCTTACCTCCAGCACCCCCTTGTTAACTGCAAGTTCTTATCTGATCTGAGTCATGCTCAGCTGAACTTCCTGTTTCACAAAACTCAGAACTTAACTTTTCCCTGCCTGCTTATACCCTATACACATTCTCAGCAGGACTTAAACACTTAACAGTACGATCCTGGGGATTGTTGTTGAACAGAAACTTAGGGATGCAGGTGCACAGTTCCTTCAAAGTGGACTCATGTGGTGAAGGCAGTGTTTGCCATCATTGCTCAGATGGATAGAATATAGGAGTTGGGATATCATGTTGCAGCGTATAGGACATTGGTGAGGTCACTTTTAGAATACTGTGTACAATTCTGGTCATCCTTCTATTGGAAGGATGTTGTTAAACCTAAGGCACAGAAAACATTTACAAGGATGTTGCTGGGACTGGAGAGTTTACATTATTGGGAAAGGCTGAAGAGCTGAGGCATTTTTTTTTCCCTGGAGTGGAGGCTCTGGGGTGACCTTGTACAAGTTTATAACATCATGAGGGGCATGGATAGGGAGAATATCCAAGGTCTTTTACCTTGGGTGGGGACTCTAAAACTAGAGGGCACAGGTTTTAGGTGAGAGGGGAAAGATTTAAAAGGACCGGAGAAGTAACCTTTTCAGAGGGTGATGCATGCATGGAATGAGGAACTGGTGGGGCAGGTAGAATTACATAATTTGAAAAATATCTGGAATGGTTTATAAATAGGAAGGGTTTAAAGGGATATGGGACAAATGCTGGCAAATGGGACTGGGTCAGATTGGGATACCTCATTGGCACAGATGAATGAGCTGAAGAGTCTGTTTCTGTACTGAATGACTCTATAACCTTTATTTTAGGTAGGAATCATTTTATTTAGAGAGAAAAATAAAAGTACTTATCTATAAACACTCTTGATATTTGAGACAGTTAGTACATGAAAACGTTAATGGATACATTAAGTCAAAATACAAGTGCACTGATATATTTCACAATCTTCATTTATTTTGTTTATGAATTCAAAGCAGGAGTTGGCCATTTGAACCCTTTAATCTGCCCACCACTCAATAAGATCCCACTGATCAAATTATGGCCTCAATGCCACCTGGAGTCACATGTAGACCAGACAAGGTAAGGATGGCAGATTTCCTTCCCTGAAGGATATATGAAAAATGATGATAGTTTCAGGAGATTAAAAAAAAACTACAGAAACACAGCAGCTCTGACAGCACCCATGGAGTCAGAGTTAGTGTTTCAGATCTAACATAATTCTTTTTATTAAAGTGCATTTAAATTCTACTAACTGTTGAGGTGGAATTTGAATCCTTGCCCCCCAAGACATTAATCTGGGCCATTGGAATACTTGTTTAGTGATACTACCACTGTATCATTGTCTCCTTGAGAAAGAAGCAGGAAAAAGAATGACAGAAAAGGATGGATTCATGTATTACAGAAAAAGCCTATTAATTCATCTTGTCCAAGTCACAGTAAATTCAAAAAGACAAAGAGGGTTTTTCTTACATCATTAACATACCAATTGTGCCATAAAACTCAAGAATTCTATGGATCCTTTCATTGAATGAAAGATACTAAAGCTGAAACCAGTGTGTATGTTATGGAATGCAGTAGAGAGAAGTGCAGACAAAGATCACGTGACACTGCCAAACTTTCAAATTCTGATTAAAATTATAAATATTCAATAGGCCAGATCAGGGACATGCCAACTAACTGCAGATAAGACAGTTAAGAAGATAATAAACTCCATTTCAATACCATAAATTGACACCAGTAGCAGCTCAAAATGGTAAAATAAAAATCCACTACAAATAAAACCTAAAAACGGAGTATATTTTTAGAAAAATTACTTTCTAAAAGCTGCAGACAAAAGAACAACTTGAGGAACTGAAACAAAAATCCAATGCAAGATTACCATATGGGTTGGAGAGGCTTATAGACTTTACTTGCTTGCATGGCGACAATGGCACCAAGTTCTGGATGACAGGTTTTCAGCCAACTTATCCAGAAGCAAAACAACATTGATAACCTGGAATTAAAAAGCATTTTGTACACTAAAATGAACCAAGGCTTTTCACAGCAGTATGTAGCTCATTATGATAGGTGATGAAAAACACAACCAAAGGAGCATATTTTAAGGAAAGCCATGAGGAATGAAAATATTTAAGTCTTTCATTCTTGAATTCCCTACCTTATAGCATTGTCAAGAAGTTAAAACACATGAACTACAACAGTTTAGGAAGACCACCACCACCTTCCCAGGACAATAATGGACAATAAGTTCTGGCCTTGTCAGCAATGCTCATGTCCAGAAAATCAATTTGAAAATTCTTCAAATTCTGTAAACCATTCAAAATAATATTGCTCTGTTAATACATTTTTTTGCCAAAGTGTTAGATATGATGTTTTTACCTCTATTATACAAATAACTTGGAGGTAATGATTGATATTTCCAGAACATAAATTACAAATGAAATTCGGCTTTTGTGACTATTGCTGGTTTTCCAATTTTTTTGTGCAAAATCTCCAAACATTACTGAAAAAAATCTTTAAGAAACGTATCAACACATCCTATCTGAGGTACTTGGAAATTTTTAAAACGACCTAATTCCTGACATTGAAGGTGCTAAAATGTTGGGTGGCGTCAGCCTTCAGATTTCACTTGAAGTAGTCATTTCTCATATGAGCTGAGACAAACACTGTAACAGGTTATTCAATGATGAAGGGTATAATTTGGTTAAGCTTAATACTATTGGTCACCCAAAACTCATGTGCACATTTTCTGGTAGGACTCATTAAACAACAAATAGGAAGGTACTGACTGTTTCCTCCTCTCCACAATTGTTGTGTTTGACTCCCACCTTGGACTTTGAGTTGGTCATTGTATTAAATGTTTTTTTTTGTCAAATAATCTAGACAAAGGTGTTTTCTGAATGCATTCTTTGAGGAAATTTAAGCAGAAGTTAGAATACTTATCAGGGAATTCTCGAAAGTGGTTAACATGCTGTGATGTTTCAAAATCTACAGATTGCACCTGAATATTTAACATTTTTCTAGTGTTGATCATTGCCTCTATATCCTTGTAATAAACAATTTTATCTGCTTTTGAATACAAAAAAAGTTGAGGCCACCTTGATGGATCCACCTTCAATGCATCATAGAATGGCAGGGAGACAAATTGTGTTACTGGATAAAGCATAACCTTAAGTAATACCATCAAAACAAAAACAGGAATTGCAATGCACTTTACAATAACATTGGTTGAAGAACCCAAGACAGTGTTAAATGCTCGGATACTACCCTGGAGATTTTTGTTTCCAGGTGCACTATCAAAAATGATTCCAACTACTCGTAACTTAGTGAAATAAGTTTCAGTTTTGTTACATTGGAGTTCAACTATGTGGCGGTACAGCATGCATCCAGCATTACTGAAAACATGGAACAATATTGGATGCCCTTCTATGCCAAGGTCAAACAGGAGATCTAATAGTTTTCTTGCTGTGCGTTGGAGATTTTTGCTGAAGATTCCACTGAAAAATATCTGCTGCCATGGAGCAATATATCTGAGAACTATACAACCCTGCAACAAAAAAAGTAAATTTTAATATGATATGAAAAACATTTTTAATTTCATGATGATCATCTTCTTTAAGTGAAGAAGAGAATGGTGAATGCTGTGATAACTGAAATTTAAGTGGAAATTAAATTTGCACAACATGGAGTGCGGCTTGGGAGGTTTAATTTGCTAAGCAACCAGCTATCCTTTTTTTGGTCCTTCACAACTAGGAAATTAGTTGTTTCATTATGGCTAGCCAAACAAAATCATCATTTATTACTGTGAGAATAATTCTTTTCAAGTGTACCAATAATTAACAATACATTCTTGAAAGAAATGCTGGTTGGTTTGATTAACAATCTTATTGGCCAATCTTTGGTGGAGAATGGAACTGAGACACAACCTTCCAATTTAATAAGGCAGCAGATAAGATTGACACCCTGTACAGAAGACCATAGCAAGAAGCAAGGTATAAGACCAGAGTAGAAAGCTAAGATGCAGGCGTTCAGTTTTTTTGCATCAAGATATTGTTTCAAAGGAAAGGTAATGCTAAAAGTCAGCATGCCAACCACGACAGGGATAAGATGTGTGGCTCACTACACTTTTCAATGAGATACCTATAATTGACTAGAAGAAATGTTTGGCTTCATTGACAGCCTATAAATTTACTTGCTGCCTCAAAAAAAGCAGCTTAATTAAAATGCATCATGATATGCATCACTGAAATGTTTCTCTGTCTGCTTACAAAAAGATTAGAGAAATCCTAGTGAAAGCCCACATGAAAAACATGCAAAAAATTCCTTCATGAATGACTAGTACAATATCTTTGGAATTTTATACTCATCATCCAAAGGTATAATAATCAATCAAGACAGCTCCTAAGGAAATTAGAACGACAGATCTTTTCTATTCAGGAGGCCATTCGACCCCTCATGTTTGTATTGGCTCCCAAAAGAGATATCCAGCTAATCCCATTCTCCAGCCCTTTCTCCGTAGCCCCCGTAATTAATCACTTTCACATATACATCCAACTTTCTTTTGAAACCTCCTATGGAATCTGTCTCTACCATTCTCTCGGGCAACACATTCCAAATCCAGACAACTTTCAAGACTTGGGGGCACATTTTTAAGGTGAGAGGAGGGAGATTTAAAAAAAGACATGAGGGGCAAATTTTCTACACAGAGGATGGAATGAACTTCCTGAGAAAGTGGAGGATGTGGGTACAATTACAACATTTAAAAGACATTTGGATAAGTACAAGAGTAGAAAAGATTTGGAGGGATATGGGCCAGGAGCAGGCAGGTGGGACTAGTTTAGTTTGGGATTATGTTCAGCACGGACTGATTGGACCAAAGTGTCCATTTCTGTGTTGTATAATTCTGTTACTCTGACAGCCATAACATTTCTCCTCATCTTACTCCTTAAATCTGTTGTTAACAATCTTGAAATTGTGACCCCCAACACTGATATACCAGTACGTGGAAACAGAACATTCTTGTTTTCCCTGTTAAAACTGTCATAATTAGATCTCCTGCTCCAGGGATAATAAGTCCAACTTCTGTAATATTTTCTTATAACCAAAATCCCTCAAGCCTCGTATTATTCTAGTGAATCTTCTTTGCATTCTTTCCTTAAACAAGGCACCCACAACTGAACACAATATTACAAATGTGATCTGACCAATCATTTGTAGAGGTGTAACAAAAACTTCTCATTTTTATATTCTATGCCCCTATTTAAAAACTCAAGGATCTTATAAACCTTCTTAACAAGCGTTTCAACTTGCTTGGCCACCTTCGGAGAACTATGTACATGAAACTCTGATGTCCCCCTGCTCCCTTACTCCTCTCAAAGCTGTACCATTGAGGCAGCGTTATCTCTCAGTTTTTCTTCTACTAAAATACATTTCAATGCAGAGAACTGTGAGGCAATTCATCTACCAGGTGTCTGCTCATTTGGCCAATTTGTCAATGTCTCTCTAAGGTTGCTAAGCATTATCCTTACAGTTCACTATTCTACCTAGTATCATCTGCAAATTTAGAGATTTTGCCTTCTCCAAATCTTTTATATAAATCAGAAAAAGCAAACACTGATCTCTGGGGAACACCATTTTCAACTTGTCTATAGATCTGAGAAGTGTCTATTTATCTCTACCCTATCTTTTAGTCACTGTCTAATCCGTGCTGCCAAGGACCCAGTAACCCAAAACATTTGCAGTTTGGTAAACACCCTGCCATGTGACACCATATCAAACGCTGTCTGAAAGTTCAAATATACATCCACAGTGCCACCCTCATCCAGTGCCTGTTACCTTGCCAAAGAACTCAATTAAATTTGTTAGACATGACTTGATCTTGACTGTCTCATTTTATCTTCCCGCCTTAGGCAACTGTTTGTGTGGAGTTTGCACATTCTCCCAGTGTCTGCGTGGGTTTCCTCCGGGTGCTCCGGTTTCCTTCCACAGTCCAAAAAAAAATTTGCAGGTTAGGTGAATTGGCCATGTTAAATTGCCCATAGTGTTAGGTGAAGGGGTAAATGTAGGGGAATGGGTCTGGGTAAGTTGCTCTTCGCAGGGTCGGCGTGGACTTGTTGGGCCGAAGGGCCTGTTTCCATACTGTAAGTAATCTAAGTAATCTAAACATCTTATTGTCTTATTTTATTTTTCTTCAAGTGTACACTTATCGTATCCAGTATTATAGTGTCCATCAGTTTTCCTACTATTGATGTCAAGCTGATAGGTCTGTAGATTCCTGGGTTATCCTTTGCCCCCTTTTTTTTTAAAAAACGGGTGTCACAGTTGCAATCCTCTAGTGTCCAGAAACTAATTCTGTATTCAGAAAAACCTGGAGAATTTCTGTCAATAGCTCCACAATTTGCTTCCTTACCTCTTTCAGCAGTGTAGGATGCATCCCATCTGGACCTGACAACTTGTCTACCTGGGGTGCTGCTAGACCTTTTATGACCTCTTCTTTATCTATCACTACACTGCTCAGCTGATAAGCACCCACATTTTCAACTGAGCCATTATCATCATCTTCTCATTTAGTTTAAAAAAAATGACAAATTATATGTAATTTTGATTATAAAAGGTGTCCTTTATAGGTGTCAACTACAGTACCCTTTAGTAACCACTATATAATTCGACAATGGACAAAATAAACATAATTTACAAGATAAATGATAGTCAGATCACTGATAAAAGTAACTATCACTTGCCCTGAAGGACTATGCAAGGCAGACCATATTTGGTAACAGAAATACATTAATAAAACTCTGTTTTGTACACAAATTTCTTGTCATAATCCTCAGCCACAAATTATCGGCATTTTTTGTTAACCAGTCATCAAAAATAAAACTAATGATTAGAACTTCTAACAATACTTTTCTAACAATAGAAAACAAATGTGCATGGTGGCTCAATGGTTAGCACGGCTGCGTTACAATGCCAGTGTCCTGAGTTTGATTCTAGCCTTGGCTAACACTTACAAGAACAGAATTTGTTTCTAATAATTGTGAACCAGATGCAGAAAACTAGTTTTATAGATAATGGTGTTAGTTTCTACCAACAGGCATATCCCAAATGTAAATTCAATTGTTATCTTTTCACTACATGCTTTCACTATCAAAATGTCAAAAGTGCGACAAAAAGCAAAATGCTGCAGATTTTGGAAACTGAAAGAAAATCAGAAAATATTGGAAGTATTTTCTAGTCAGGGAGGACTGTGAAGAAACAAACATCCAGATCCCTGTGAGGAGTCTACCTTTGTGAAAAACAGTTCTTCCTGAACAATTTATATCAAAGAACTATGAAAGGGAAAGTTATTGCTTACAACTTTGTTCTTCCAATTTTGTATTCAGGTTACAGATTCACTCAATTGTGCCAGAACAAAACGATCACAAATTGAAAATGTTATCATCAGTTCAATTCTCCATAGATCCTGCCTGACCTGCTAGTGTTTTCATGCCAACTCTTGAGTTTATCATAAAGCAAAATCTGCCCCTCTTACCTTTGGAGACTAAAAATTTGAAAAGCTTCAAAAATATATAAACCTATACACAAACTGAAAAGTGCTATTGTAAATAGCATTGTGATAATTATAGTTAAATGGAGGCTGATTTTTGGATGACTAAAGTTTTAAGTCAACGCATTAAAAGAAGCCATTTTCTTTAATACCAACCTGATTTTTGTAGATATAGCTGTATTTTGATAAGTGCTTGTCTTGACAGCCACCCCAACCCAACAGAATTACCACAGGGTCTTCCTTAAAGCCTAAATTATACAAAATGTTACATTATACAATATATCATTTTACCTGACATTGGTGTTTGCACAAAATTAGAAGTACAACTTCTAGGCTGATTCCTTTGATTTTAAAGTAGGTCCATTGCAAACAATTAAAATCAACAAAGTATCAATGGACAATGCAGTATGTGGTTTAAATTCTACTCTTATTTCTATTATTCAAATTTCACATCACTAAGTGGAAGCTGGAATAAATGCAAGAATCTGAAATAATACGTGATCAGGCTTAATTTAATTCATAATATAAAACAGTGTATCGTTTAGCATTGAATTAATATGATGGGGGTAGAAGACTAATGACAGTTTGTATAAGAATTGAATTGAGGGTCAAGACAGTAGTTCTGCAACACAGCTCAGCCAAAGTGTCTTTTCAGTAATGGTCCATTTAAAGATAGCTGGTGGGAACTGGAGGAATAAGTCAAGTTTTAATGTGTTATATATACAATACCTTTAAAATTTGCAGAGTACGGTTGGTCCATCCAAAAAAATAGTTTACCAAAATTAAGATTAATTAAATAAGTCAAATCAAGTGGAGTCAAATTACAGATTTGACATGTTGCCAAACATTCAAAGAAGATAATCAGTCACAAATAATGAGAAAGAAAAATGCCAAGTACTGCAGCACTGGAAATCTGAATTAAAAACAAAAAAAATGGTTGGAACACTCAGTAGGTCAGCAGGAGAGATGCTTCAGGATTTTGACCTAGCAACAATGGGCAACTGCACAGACACAATTATCCATGAAAATCCAGAAGTTGTCGTGAATGATTCTACCCTTCTCAAAAGGATGCAAAGCTCTGCAGACTACAACCAGGTAGAATTACCAAACAAAGAATGTTCCCTTTCAAGCCATCGACCTCACTGTAAAAACCCTTGAAAAGGTTATTGGTGAAAGAAGTGTAACCAGATTTCTGATAACAGATTAAGGTAACTATTATAGCACAAAACTTCACTAGTCCTGAAATACTAATTTTCTATTTGTGGAATTTCAAATTCGCACTGTTAAAACTTCTACACGCTATTAATATTTTTGAAAATTTAAGATGTTTCAATTCAAAGTTTGTGAGAAGATTTGTAGCTCGGGTGCTCGTTGTTGTGGTTCTGTTCGCCGAGCTGGGAATTTGTGTTGCAGACGTTTCATCCCCTGTCTTGGTGACATCCTCAGTGCTTAGGAGCCTCCTGTGAAGCGCTTCTGTGATGTTTCCTCCGGCATTTATAGTGGTTTGAATCTGCCGCTTCCGGTTGTCAGTTCCAGCTGTCCGTTGCAGTGGTCGGTATATTGGGTCCAGGTTGATGTGCTTATTGATTGAATCTGTGGATAAGTGCCATGCCTCTAGGAATTCCCTGGCTGTTCTCTGTTTGGCTTGTCCTATAATAGTAGTGTTGTCCCAGTCGAATTCATGTTGCTTGTCATCTGTGTGTGTGGCTACTAAGGATAGCTGGTCGTGTCATTTCGTGGCTAGTTGGTGTTCATGGATGCGGATCGTTAGCTATCTTCCTGTTTGTCCTATGTAGTGTTTTGTGCAGTCCTTGCATGGGATTTTGTACACTACATTGGTTTTGCTCATGCTGGGTATCGGGTCCTTTGTTCTGGTGAGTTGTTGTCTGAGAGTGGCTGTTGGTTTGTGTTATGAGTCCTAGTGGTCGCAGTAGTCTGGCTGTCAGTTCGGAAATGCTCTTGATGTATGGTAGTGTAGCTAGTCCTTTGGGTTGCGGCATGTCCTCGTTCCGTTGTCTTTCCCTTAGACATCTGTTGATGAAATTGCGCGGGTATCCGTTTTTGGCGAATACATTGTATAGGTGTTCTTCTTCCTCCTTTTGCAGTTCTGGTGTACTGCAGTGTGTTGTGGCCCTTTTGAATCGTGTCTTGATGCAACTTCTTGTGTGTGTGTTGGGGTGGTTGCTTACGAAAGCAAACCCTGTTTGATGACATCAGTGTGCATCGACATTGGAGATTCCTGTGGATGCACCAGATTAAACTAATCTAAAACCATAACCATGGAAAACAACAAATCCATGTGAGTAGCTTTCTTTGAGGTCAATAGTGAGTATCACTGGTAATCAGCAGGAGCCTTCCATGCCCATGCTTAATCTGATGTCATGTCATGGGATCCAGAATCTATGTTCAGCATTCCCAGGGGAACTCCCTCACAACTGTATTGCCACCCCTGTTTGGTCTGTCCTGCTGGTGGGACAGGACATATCAGGGGATGGCAATGGTGGTGTCTGAGACATTGTCCGTAAGGTCTGATTCTGGGAGTATGACGAGGTCAAGATATTGCTTGACGTGTCTGTGAGACAGCTCTCCCAAATTCAGCATTAACACCCAGCAGTTAGTAAGGACTTTGCAGGACGTTTCCGGTGCCTAGGCTGATGCTTGGTGGTCTGCCTGGTTTCGTTTCTTTGTTGAGACTTTGGAGCAATTGATATAACTCAGTAGTTTGCTAGCCATTTCAGTGGACAGAGGGCACTGCTATTGGTCTGGAGTCACTTGTAGGCCAGACCAGGTGAGGATGGCACATTTCCTTCTCTGAAGGACATCAGTGAACCAAATAAGCAGTATTTTCTTGATCATCATTACATTCTTAATGTCAGATATTTATTGAATTCAAATTCTGCCATTTGTCAGCTGAGTCTTTGAATCAAACATCTAGTGAGAGTGCCTCTAGGCCAACACCTCCCCAGGAAGGAAAAATCACATGACAAAAGGGATGATGGTGCAAGACAAAAGAAAATAAACAAAATTGGATATTGATGAACTTATAATGACGTAAGCAGAAACACTACCAACAATTGTTGGCTGAAAAGAAATTAAATGGAAGCCATGATTGGAAATTGTTCAATTCAATGTTGAATACAAAAAGCTGCAAAATGTCTACCCAATAAACAAGATGTTTTTCCTCAAGCTAGTATTGAGCTTCACTGAATGAGCAGAGAGGGCTGTGGGGAAAAGAAAAGGATAGTTTCAGATTATATCTACCGTTGCCTTGTGTCACGTGCACCGTTCCAATGATTCCTCTGTTCTTTCCTTTTCTCCTTCGCCCTTCTTTCTCTGCACAAAACCTATTAAATCTCTAATTTTTAAACACGGTAGTGTTAAGTGCTTCAACCCAAAGTGTTAACCAAGTTTCTCTCTCCAAAGATGATGCCTGAGCTGCTGAATATTTTCAGAATTATTTTTATTTTATATCAAAAACAAGAAAACCTGACTGATTCCTCTTTCATTATCCCAGAGACACTGAAGTTATTGAATTGTGTGTCAATTTGGCCCAGTTGTTAGCATCCCCTCACTTCTGAATCAAAAATTTTAGTTCAAGTTCTAATTTAGGATTTGACCATTTCAAGCTGACAAAACAGTACTGAAAAAGGGCTGATTTGTCAGTTGTGCTTTTGAGATGAGACATTCAGCCACAGTTTCTGTTCCCATTTTCCTTTTTGTACATGACATCAACCCATTTACACAGAAGTAAAAACAATCAAAAGAGCTGGAAAAACAACTACTTCAAAATAATCAATGAAATCTGAAATTTTCTTGGTCCAATAAGGCTCTAAAGAATTAGAAATTTTTTGTTCTTTCCAGTTAAGGGAAGTCTGACAGGGATAGTGACAAAATTCACTGAGAAAAGAAAGAGTGAGCTCTTGGCATTTTTTGTTGGAGGCGAGAGAGAAGAAACGTATGTGAGGCTTTTGCAAAGACAATTGTTAGTACAGTGATGCTGGAGCTCTTTTTGCTTTCCAGAATGATCCTAAAGTAATCAGTGACTTTGGTAGAGGAGACTAAAATCTGATAGCACTTAATGTGGTACGATGAAAACTGTTGAACATTAAAGTTACAAGATACATTTGTGGGAAAGTGGTAGTGTCCCTCCCTCTGAGACAGAAGGTCCAGATTCAAGTTCTACTTGCCTTAAGATGTGCCTTAGCATGTCTGAACAGATCGATTAAAATAAACACACTCAAATATGTGCTCCAGAATTCTCCATTCGACTACAGTAACAGGTGTGTCCAGGCACAGCCCTGCACTGTAAAAGATCAATAAGCTAACACTAATATAAAACCCTGCATATTTGGGTCTATTTCTTTGAAAACTATTGCACTTTGAAAAATTTCATCACCACATTTCATGTATTACATAACAAATCTAATTTACAAAGTATAACACAATGCTTGATAATGAACTCAGAGGTCAACAAGGAAATTAAAGTTGTACATTACAATTTCTACAAATGATGTTAAGTTATAGATTAACAGACACCTCAATGTCATGTAGAAATAAATAATTTTACTTAGCAAAACTCAATATTATGATTGCAACAGACCAAAGTCTGGAGTGTACATGCAAAACAAAAGTCAGGCATCAACTTCCCACCTTCAGATTAGTCAGAGGTATACAGCATGGAAACAGACACTTTGGTTCAACTCATTCGTACCAACCAGATATCCTAAATTAATCTAGTCCCATTTGCCAGCATTTAGTCCATATCACTCTAAATCCTTCCTATTCATATACCCATCCAGATGCCTTTTAAATATTGTAATTGTACAGCCTCCACCACTTCCTCTGGCAGCTTATTCCATACACACCATCCTCTGTATGAAAAAGTTGGTCTTTAGGTCCCTTTTAAATCTTTTCCCTCTCATCCTAAACCAATGCCCTTTAGTTTTGGACTCCCCCACCCCAGGGAAAAGAACTGGTCTATTTATCTTATGCATGCCCCTCATGATTTTATGAAGGTCACTGCTCAGCCTCTGATGCGCCAGGCAAAATAGCCAGGGTCTATTCAGCCTCTCCCTATAGCTCAGACTCTCTAACCCTTATAACATCCTTGTAAGTCTTTTCTGAACCCTTTCAAGCACAACTTCTTCCTATAGCAGGGGGACCAGAATTGCACACAGTTGGTCCTTATTTCAAGGGAGCTGAAATACAAGAATAGGAAAGTCTTCTTGTAACTGTACAAGGTGCTGCTAAGACAAGATCTGGAGCACTGAGAGCAGTTTTGGTCTCCTTATTTAAGAAGGGATATCATTTAACTGGATGCAGTTCAAAGAAGGTTCACTAGTATAATCCCTGGTATGGAAGGATTGTCTTATGGACAAAGACTAAACAAATTGGGACTCTACTCGTTCGATTTTAGAAGAATGAGAAGTGACGTTATTGAAACATACAAGATTCTTAAGGGGCTTGTCAGGGTAAATACTAGAGGATGTTTTCACTGATGGGGAGAGTCAAGGACGAGAGGGCATAGCCTCAGAATGAAAGGGCGTCAACTTAAAAGTAAGATGAGGAAGAATTTCTTCTTTCAAAATGTTGAGAGTATTTGGAACTCCTTGCCACAGACAGCTGTATGGGGAAGAGCCCTTGTGTATATTTAACGCTGACAGTGATTAATTCTTGATCAAAAGGGACATCGAGGGTTACAGGGGAAATGGCAGGACAGGGGACACGAGGAATGTCGGTTCAATCACAGCCTCGTGATGAGCAGAGCAGGTTCGAGGGGCTGACTTATTCCTATTTCCATTTCTGATGGTCATATAAGTGCAAAGATTCCCGAACATAACGATCACCAAATCAGAACCATGAACAAACTTCACCTGAATCACTGGGATCAGGAAACACAACAGTATATTCCAGGTCCTTGTCTCCCATCTCCTAATTCACCCTCTTCCACTTAAATCAAAGATCACCCTTCACTGGAGACAACCTGAATCATTCAATCCGGATACGCCTTACTTCAGACCCGTTCACTTCCTTAGTAACTAGCCAAACCGGAAGTTCATGTGAGGCCTGCCCCTTTCACAGGTGTGCGGCTCCTATTGGTGTATTCAGCTCCACCCCTTCAAGTCCTGCCTAATAGTTGGCTAACGGAAACGCCAATTACTGGCATTCTGTTTACTATTCACGGTAGGTTTGGTCTGTGTGAAATCGCGTTGCTGTTTTTAATACAGTGATAGAACCAGTTTAATACAACAAGTTTCTGGTTGTTAAAATAATTGAGTTGGCTAAACGTGTCAAACATCGAAACAGTTGTAGCAGAACTGAGGACTTTCAGCCCAGAAAGAGTTATCCAGCTTTATACCATCTTACTGGTCTTGGTTCATGCTCTTGTCTTCCATTCTCAGGCAGTGCAGTACTAAGTTAGTCTGCATTACAAGTTTTCATCTTGTCAATGTTGCTTCTTTTGCCATTCACTTTGAAATTAGTGCTCTTTTTCCTCAATCTTCATGCCAACAAGGATGGTTTTTCTTCATCTACTTTATCCAGATCACTCATGTTTTGAATTCTGCCAACTAATCTTTTTTTGCCCTTGTATTTTCCAAGTGGAACAGCCCCAATCTGTTTACATAATTGAAGTTCTTAATTCTGGAACTACTTTCACACAACTTTTCTGCACCTCCCGTAATGCCTTTACATTATTTCTGAATTGTGGTGTCCAGAACTGGACAGAAAGATTAGCATTAATGCCAAGAGTATGGAGAGACTGAAAAGGGTGGGGCTGTATTCCCTGGAGTGTCAGAAGCTGAGGTGTGACCTTATAGAGGTTTATTAAAACATGATGGGTATGGATAGGGTGAATAGTCAAGGTCTTTTTCCTGGGGTGGGGGAATCCAAAACTAGAAGGCATAAGTTTAAAGGGCTGAAAATGTGTTGCTGGAAAAGCGCAGCAGGTCAGGCAGCATTCAGGGAACAGGAGAATCGACGTTTCGGGCATAAGCCCTTCTTCAGGAATGAGGAAAGTTTGTCCAGCAGGCTAAGATAAAAGGTAGGGAGGAGGGACTTGGGGGAGGGGCGTCGGAAATGCGATAGATGAAAGAGGTCAAGGTGAGGGTGATAGGTCAGACTGGGGTGGGGGCGGAGAGGTCAGGAAGAAGATTGCAGGTTAGGAAGGCGGTGCTGAGTTCGATGGATTTGACTGAGACAAGGTGGGGGGAGGGGAAATGAGGAAACTGGTGAAATCCGAGTTCATCTCTTGTGGTTGGAGGGTTCCTAGGCGGAAGATGAGGCGCTCTTCCTCCAACCGTCGTGTTGTTGTGGTCTGGCGATGGAGGAGTCCAAAAACCTGCATATCCTTGGTGGAGTGGGAGGGGGAGTTGAAGTGTTGAGCCACAGGATGGTTGGGTTGGGTGTTTTCCCCCCCGACGTGGTTGACGATGCCCTCCACCTCATCTCTTCCACTTCCCGCTCCTCCGCCCTTGAGTCCCGCCCCTCGGATTTCACCAGTTTCCTCATTTCCCCTCCCCCCACCTTGTCTCAGTCAAATCCATCAAACTCAGCACCGCCTTCCTAACCTGCAATCTTCTTCCTGACCTCTCCGCCCCCACCCCAGTCTGACCTATCACCCTCACCTTGACCTCTTTCCACCTATCGCATTTCTGACGCCCCTCCCCCAAGTCCCTCCTCCCTACCTTTTATCTTAGCCTGCTGGACACACTTTCCTCATTCCTGAAGAAGGGCTTATGCCCGAAACGTCAATTCTCCTGTTCCCTAGATGCTGCCTGACCTGCTGCACCTTTCCATCAACACATTTTCAGCTCTGATCTCCAGCATCTGCAGACCTCTCTTTCTCCTCATAAGTTTAAAGTGACCAGACTAAGATTATAAAAAGAATCTAAAGGGCAACCTTTTCACGCATAGGGTGGTGCATGTATGGAACAAGCTGCCAGAGGAAGTGGTGAGGCTACTACAATCACAGTATTTAAAAGACACCTGAATGGGTACATGAATAGGAGAAATTTAGATTGAACCCACCTTTCTTTGGTGAACTACATTCTCCTCAACTTCTTTCTTGTGCTAATAATTGCTTTAAATCTGTGCCCTCCGCTTATCGACATCGCAAAAGGGAATGAACCAGATTTGTCTCATCCTGATAATCTTTTACAGCTCGAAAGGCCTGTTTCCATGCACTACAACTCTATGACTACTTTCCTCACAGTGTACAATATTTCCAGTTTTATGGCATCCTCTATCAACTGCACAGCCAAGTTTTACATGATCTGCAAACTTCTTGATCATATCTCTGCATTTGTGACTAACTTATTGACCTATATTACAAAATTGCAAGGGATCTGGCATTAAGCCTTGTGAAACACCAATTTGAAATACTTTTCCCAACATAAAAGTACCTGTGGACCATTAATTAGCCCTTGTTTAGTGCTACAGCACAACATTTGTATCCAAGTTGCCAGTTTCCAATGAATTCCATGAACGTTTACTATCTGATTAGTCTACCATGTTAGATATGGCACGGGCGGCACGGTGGCACAGTGGTTAGCACTGCTGCCTCACAGCGCCAGAGACC
Organism: Chiloscyllium plagiosum; assembly: GCF_037043375.1. NCBI lineage: Eukaryota > Metazoa > Chordata > Chondrichthyes > Orectolobiformes > Hemiscylliidae > Chiloscyllium > Chiloscyllium plagiosum. The sequence continues at coordinate 45,332,636 of NW_028270147.1, read as the reverse complement.
CGGGTTCAATTCCCGCTTCAGGCGACTGACTGTGTGGAGTTTGCACTTTCTCCCCGTGTCTGCGTGGGTTTCCTCCGGGTGCTCCGGTTTCCTCCCACAGTCCAAAGATGTGCAGGTCAGGTGAATTGGCCATGCTAAATTGCCATAGTGTTAGGTAAGGGGTACATGTAGGGGTATGGGTGGGTTGCGCTTCGGCGGGTCGGTGTGGACCTGTTGGGCCGAAGGGCCTGTTTCCACTCTGTAAGTAATCTAATCTAATCTAATCTAATATTATTTAAAGCTTACTAAAATCTTGTCATCAACCTCCTTTTTTAAAAAAATTCCTAAAAATATTCAATGCAATTTGTCAGGTATGATCTTTCCTTATGGTGGTTGCCCTGCATCTTTCTGAATTATGATTAATACTGTCCCTTAGTACTTTTCAGAAAAAGTACTTAGTACATTATAGTTCCAATATTCAGTCCACCCCATAATTAGGCTGTCTGAAATAGACTGAGTAGTCACAGATCAATGTCTCACGCTTATGGAATGTTGACCCTCTGGTTACATATAACTAATTGCCTCACTCTTTTATTGCAAGGAAAATGGATTATAAAAGTAGGGATGCTTTTCTGTAAAGGGCAATTGGTGAAGCCACCTTCTAGAGTACAGTGCACACTTTTGTCTTCCTTATTTAAGACAGAATGTTAATCTGTTAGAAGCAGTTTAGAGAAGGTTCATTTGACTGATGGCTGAAATGGTGGAGGGTATGTTATCTCTTGAGAAAAGATTGGACAAGTCGTGTCTGTGTTCATTGGAGATTATAAGAATGAGAGGTGACCTTCGTGAAACATCCTATGGTTACTTTACAGAGTGAATGATGAAAGGATGTTTCCCCTTGTTGGGAGCGAATAGAATGAGGGGACACCGTTTAAATATAAGGGGTCTCCCATTTAAGATTGATATGAATAAGATTTTATTTCTGAGTTTCATAGATCTTTGGAATGCTCTTCCACAGGGAATGGTAGAGGCAGGGTCACTGGATATTTTTAAGGCCTAGGTAGGTAGATTCTTGACCAATCAGGGGTTCAATGATTGTTGGGAGTAGGTTTGGATGTCTAATTGGGGCCACAGTAATCAGCAATGATCTTATTAAATGATGGAGCATGTAAGAAGGACTGAATGATTCACTCCAAGTCCTAATTTGCATCTTTGCATGCTTCAAAACAGAAAGGACTGGAGCGAATGTGGACAGACAAACAGACTTAATGTTTCTAGTATGACATAACTCTTCTTCAGTTCTGAGGAAGAGCGATACAAGAAGAGTTGTATGAGACTCAAAACATTAACTCTGTTCTCTCTTAACAGCGGCTGCCAGACCTGCTGAGTTTCTCCAGAACTTTCTGATTTTAATTTCAGATTTCCAGCATTTGCAGTGGTTTGCTTTTATTTGTTTATATATTCCCCTTTTTTTTTCAAATAGTATTTACAAAATCAGCAGTCTTCCAATTCTGTGGCATCATATTTGTAACCAGAAAATGATGGGCACAGCTTCTTCAATTTCTTCTCTTGCTTCTCAGTAGACTGGCATGCATCACTTGCAGTTCTGGAAATTTATCTACTTTCAAAGATGCAAAATGCCTTAATATTGCCTTTCATTAAGAGAAAGTGAGGACTGCAGATGCTGGAGATCAGAGTCGAAGAGTGTGATGCTGGAAAAGCACAGCTGATCAGCCAGCATTCAAGAGGCAGGAGAATCCACGTTTCAGGCATAAGCCTTTTACTACATTTATCCCATTCATTTCATGTCTTCCTTAACTACAACATCAGCATTGAGTCGTAGAGTTGTACAGCATGGAAACAGACCTTTGGTCGAACTCATCGATGCTGACTAGATATCTTAAGTTAATCTAGACCCATCATTCTGTTCTTTTGGCGAGAGGGATGCAAAGTATTCATTTAGAAACATACCCATATCTTCAACTACTACACAGTCTTAATGAATTGTTAAAGAGAGGCTGTAAGGATAATTCCGTCAACTACATTCCGTTTAGTTTAAATCTTTGGTGGCAGGAAACTTTCTGAAACAATTATTCAGGATAAAATTAGTAGTCACATGGAAAAAGGTGGATTGATTAGGAAGAGTTGGAATGGATTTCTAAAGGGGAAATCATGTTAAACAAATATGCTGGAGTTTTTGTGGAGGTAACAGAAAGGGTCAGTGAAAATAACTCTACTGACATGATACACGTGGATTTCCAGAAGGTTTTTGATAAAATGCCACACAATAGGCTTGTGAGGAAAATTGTAGGTCATGGTATAAAAGAGACAGTAGCAAAATGGATACAAAATTATGTGATAGGAAACAGTGAGTAATGCTCAATGGATATTTTTCAGGCTGGAGGAAAGTTTTAGTGGAACTCACCAAGGGTTAGTATTGCGATCCTGATATATAATCTGAATCTTGATGTGCAGTGGAGAATTTCAAAGTTTGCAGATGATACTAAACTTGGAAGAATTGTAAACTGTGGTGGATACTGTAGAACTCCAAAAGGACATTGACAGGCTGGTGGAGTGGGCAGATCGTGGGCAGATAAGGTTTGATGTCGAGAAATTTGAGGTGTATGAGCTCTGATCTTCTCAATGATGGACCCTGCCCTATAAGATAAAGCCTGAGACTTCCACTTTCTGCATCCACACATGTCAATGCCTTGCCATACTGCCAGTTGAGAACCCAACCATCTACACCCCCTTCTAATCCTGTCCCTTGTCCTTGCTGCTACTATATTATCCAGCTTCTCCTGCACCTCTCCCTTTGTTGCTGAAAAGACAAAGATAAAATCTAACCTCTGACATAAAAATTGAACAACTCTGCTCAGTGCACACCATATTTAATTTGTCAGGAAACTGGAAGCACAAGTTTCCTGTGTGCCATTGACTAAGTAGGACTGAAGTTCTCATTTAATGAGTATTCCTGACATGGTAAATAGATCTCTCCATCAGGCAGTGTGATGGAGTTGCTCCACCACTACCATGCTGCTCAGTATTTCTCAAACTCAACCCAAAGTCAGGAACTTGAGATTTCGGCTCTTGTTTAATTCAGTACACCCAACCACCCACCTCACATCCTACTTTTACTGTCGCTGTTAAATCTGCTCCCATGTTGTGGTATGTTATATGACATATTAACCTTTTTTTTCCTCAGCTGACAAGATTAATTATATTCTGAAAATGGCTTCATCAAAAGAAGAAGTGGAAATTTCTAGACTGATGAGTTTTCTACAAGAGTGGGACAATGGCACTAAAGCTGTCCGGCATCGTATGTTGAATGACTTCATAAATACAAATAAAGGTAAAACTGGTCCAGAGCTTGAACTGCAGTTTGCTCAAGGTGCCAGTCTGTTTCTCACAAGATTGACAGCATGGCTCAGATTAACGTATCCTTTTCTTTAGACTGAATTTTAACATCTGCTTTCAATCAAATTGTGGGGAATATTTCTTAACTTATAAAGAAATCAATGAACATCAGTGAGGGAAACAATAGACAATAGTATGCTATTATAGAACTTTTGTATCTCTTAAAGAAGCATATTTTGACTTGACTGTTGTAGACTGAATCAGATATAAATTTATCAGACACGGCCTGCAAAGGTGGTGGAAGATTGAACAGTAATTTTCAAAACAATGTTAGGCATATACTTGAAAAGGAATGGGGAATAGGCAGAGTCGTGGGTGCTAGTACAGACAGAATGACCTCCTTTTATGATATATGATAATCTGAGAAAAATCCTAAGGGGAGAATGACCAAGTGTTTAGTTAAAGAAAAAAAAACAAAGAACTGGGAATGCTGGAAATCAGAAACAAAACCAAATTGCTGGAGAAACTGAGCAAGTTTGGCAGCATCTGTGGAGAGAATGCAGAGTCAACATTTCAGGTCCATTTGTGAAGGATGATCACTGGAGTTATATAATTGGGTTTTAAAAAGTTTATTAAACACATAGAATATTGTATACAGTCCTGGACATCCTTCTATAGGAAGGATGTTGCCATGTGCAGAAAGGATTTACAGGGATATTGCCGGGACTGGAAGGTTTGACTTTTAGGGAGAGGTTGAATAGGCGGCAGCTTTTTTCCCTGGAACATCGGAGGCTGAGGGGTGACCTTATAGAGGTTTACAAAACTGTGAGGGGCATGGGTAGGGTGAATAGCCAAGGTCTTTTTCCTAGAAGTCCAAAACTAGAGGGCATAAGTTTAAGGTGAGAAGGGAATGATTTAAAAAGGACCTGAAAGAGGCAAGTGGAGAAGCTGGGTTTGGACAGAAAATCCTAAGCATAGAATCTGGACAATTTATGGAATAATTGTCCATTGTAGAATGAAGGCTGGAAGATACACAAGAGGTCTGAGTTGGAGGAACTCTGGGCTATTGGAGGCTTTGAGAGTGGGTTCAGGCACACAAAGTTTTGAATAAATGAATTAGAATTTTAAATTTGAACCTTTTGCTGACAAGAAGTCAATGTTAATTAATAATCTTGTCGTACAGGGGCCTTTGGGGTAGTGTGATCATAATATAGAAGAATTTTCAATTAAGTTTGAGAATTTGAAAAGAAAGTCTGAACTTGATGCTTTTAATCTGAACAAAGCAAATATTGTATGCATGAGCGACAAGTTGGTTCAAGTACACCAGTTGAAAAGGGTAAGAAAAATTACAATCTGTAGACAAGGATGATTTAAAAAAAAATCCATAATCAGCAATAGTAATACATTAGCTTAAGGATTAAAATTAAATTGGGAAAGTAATCCAACCTGGCAAAGCAAGGGATGGGTAGTTGGTGGACTAAAGTAGCTTTAATGTAGCTGAAAATGTAATAGGTCTGAGGATTGGGAGTATTTTAAAATTCTGCAAAGTATGACAAAGGAGTTGAGAAACAAAGAAAAACTAGAACATTGGGGTAAACTAACTGGAAACATAAAAACACATTGTAATAGCTTTTGTAGATATGTAAAAAGATAGAAAATAGTGAGAATAAATGTGGATCACTGGCAGCAGAGGTAGAGCCAGAGATATACAGTAGGGAAACAGACCCTTCGGTCCAACTCACTCACGCCGATCAAGTATCCTAAACTAATCTAGTCCCATTTTCCAGCATTTGGTCCATATCCCTGTAAACCCTTCCTATTCATATGCCCATCCAGATGCCTTTTAAATGTTGTAATTGTACCAGCCTCCACCACTTCCTGTCACAGCTTATTCCATACATGCACCACCCTCTGAATGAAGAAGTTGCCCCTTAGATCCCTTTTAAATCTTTCCCCTTTCACCAGCCCGTATACCTGCGACTCCATTTTCCAGGACCTATGCACCTGCACCCCTAGGTCGCTTTGTTCGGCAACACTCTCCAGGGTCATACCATTAACTGTATAAGTCCTGCTCTGGTTTGCTTTACCAAAATGCAACACCTCACATTTATCTAAGTTAAACTCCAATCCTTGGCCCATTTGCCTATCTGATGAAGGTCCCGTTTTATTCTGAGATAATCTTATTCACTGTCTACTATACCACCTATTTTGGTGTCATCTGCAAACTTACTAACCATGCCTCCCAGCACTTTGTGGCGCACTGCTGGTCACAGGCCTCCAATCTGAAAAGCAACCCTATATCACCACCCTTTACTCTCACAGGCTTTTGTCATTCTTTCTTTTGTATTTACAATGGGAAGTTGAAAAGAATTAGGAAGGACATTCATATAGAGTGATATGGGTTGATTAATCACTCTGAAGAGTCACCAACTCAAAACATTAATTCTGCTTTCTCTCTCGTGATGCTGCTGGACCTGCAGAATTTCTCCAGTAATTTCTGTTTCTGTGTTTATCAGTGTCTGGTATTATACTTTCTTTCTCTAAAACTCTGGTTTTGGAGACTTTGAGAGCATAAAAGAAAATATTTTTGTATTCCAAGTCGTCTGTATCCTGCTTCTACTCTTGGAAAATTTAATAGTTGCAGAGTCCAGAAAATAATTTACTTTGTTTGTTTCTTTAACTAATCATAAATTAGAAATACATATTTTATTTATTCTTCTGGAAGTTGGAAGTGTTGCTCTTTTGTGCCATGTACAGGAGAATGGTCAATATTTTCTGGAGTACTTAACTTCTTTGAATAGATATATGGTTGGTACCTGTTTAACTGAACAATTACAAGCCATTGGTGTATTTTTGTCTGCAACAAGTGGGTAAGCTTTAATTTAATCACTATAATAATGGTTATATCATTATTGGCTTTCTAAATGAAAAATCTGACCTCTTTGGTGGTTTTCTGGTGCACGTGCCTATTATTCATATGGAAATAAGGCCAAGAGCTCTACAAATGCTACTTTTAAGATGGTGCTAGAAAGTAAACAGCGACTTGTAGCAGTTACTCACTTTCTGTGCACCTTTGGGAAGTTTCTTGCCTTTCACCCCACAGTTTGTTACAGGGATACCTTTTCAAATTGAGAACTCGGTAACGTTACTAATTGTTTCTGTGGCTTTCACTACCTCAGCCTTTTAATACACATAACTCACAAATAGTTCTAATTTTTGCCAAATCAGCTGAACAATTAGTATAACTGTTTATATATAATATTATCTCCATCGGTGTGCCTCTATATGCTTTCATAACACATATTTCTGTCTTTGTCATTTATTCAGAAAATTGTGCTTTTTAAACACTTTCTTATTTGGCCTATCTTACTTATTTGCAACTCATTTAAAATATACAGAAATTTCAATATGTGAAACTGTGTTATACATGTTTTTCAGCTGGATGTTTTGAATTGAACATTTTCTTTTCCGTTTGTGTAAGCTGTTTAAGTACATTTTGATATGAATTGTATATAATTGGATGTCAGCGATTTTTGAGAAGATTTGTAGCTCAGGTTGATCAGTATGTAAGTTAGCTCGCTGAGCAAGTTTGTTTTCAGATGTTTCATCACCATACTAGGTAACATGATCAGTGAGAGTCTCTGGTGAAGCACTGGTGGTATGTCCGGCCTCTCTGTTTATAGGTCTTGGTTCCTTAAGGTGGGTGAGGTCATTTCTGGTCCTTTTTTCCAATTTTTCAATTCTCCAGACTACTCAGTGCCCTTGGCATCATGGTAGCCCATAAACCTCCCAACACACTTAAACAGTGAATAATGAACCTAAGGGTCATTTACAAGATGTCATGCAAGAATTGTAAAAAACACAACATCAGACAAACTAGCAGGAAACCTGCCACCAGAATAGATAAACACCAACTGGCCATGAAAATACATGACACACTATCACTAATTTCTATACATACAGATAAAGAAGGACATCACTTTGACTGGGACAAGCACATCCTAGGCAAGGCGAAACAAAGACATGCATGAGAATTCTTAGAGGTATGGCATTCTAACCAGAACTCCATCAATAAACGCATCGATTTAGATCCTATCTACCTTCCCTTGAAAAACAAAGAGCCAGAAAATGATATCACCCACCTTAAGAAACCAAGACCTATAAATAGAAGTGGAACATACCACCAGCACTTCACCAGAGACTCTCACTGATATTACCTAGTGTGGTGACGAAACGTCTGAAAACAAACCTCCAAGCTCAGCGAGCTAACTTACATACTTATTATTGGACGTTTTTACCCAATGCAACGATGCTTATGTTATCTCCAGTAAAATAAGAATCTGGGTTGGATATGATGATATTGAAGAATTTAACAGACAGCACTTAAGCATCTGAACTAATATTACTGTGTCTGGTAACAATGCTGCCAAGAAAGTGTCATACTTCAAGTGATCTGAGGTAAGGTGGAGTGTGAGATTGTTACATCCTCAGGCCATATACTATGATGCTGATGATATCATGACCATTTCTCTTAAAGGCATACTGCCATAGTGACATTAAGACACAAGACAACATCCCTCCCCTTGCAAAAAAAATTATATCTATCAGATATACGTGGTTGTATATAGGCAGATGCTTTTAATTTGCTAATTGTGCAAACAGTTAAAACAGTTTACAAGAATAACATTTCAATCATCAATGTAATGCTTTGACCAGAAATGAATGGATTAACCATATATAGCAGCATGTGATAAATGGATCAAATCTAAGCTCTGCAGTCCTGCCATATTCAGTTATGAATGATGGTGGACAACTGAATAGCTCGCTGGTGGAGGAGGCTTCTCAAATATCCCTGTCCTTAACAGTGGAAGAGTCAGTACAAATGAGTGACAGCCCTTGACATCAAGACTGCATTCAATCAAGCCCTAGCAAAAATGGATCGAGGATAAACCCTCCATTGGTTGGAGTCAGACCTGGCATATAGGAAGATGGTTATAGTTGTTGGAGGTCAGTTATTTCCGCTGCAAGACCTCTGATCTGGGGTTTCTCATAGTATTATCCTTGGTCCAACCATGTTTGGCTGCTTTATTAATAATCTTTCCTCCATCATAAAGTCAGAAGTGGGGATATTTGCTGATGATTGCAGATCAGTTCCATAGCTTGAAGTAGTTCATAGTCAAATAAAGCAAGAGCTGTAAAATATCCAGGCATGGGCTGACAAATGGCAAGTAACATTTGTGCCATACAGATGCCGGGCAATGACCATATTCAATAAGAGAAAATCTAACCGCCATCCCTTTTCATTTATTGGCATTACTATCACTGAATCCTCCCCCACTATCAAAGTCCTGGGGTTACCATTGATGAGAAATTCAGCTGAAATATGCCATATAAATACATTGGTTACAAGATCAGGCCAGAGGTCCAGATTCTATAATGCCATTCACCTCCTGACTCCCCAAAACCTGTCCACCACTTACAAGGACAATTAGAAGTTTGATGGAATACTCCCCACTTGTCTGGATGAATGCAGCTCCAACAACACTCAAAAAGGTGGGTATCATCTAGGACAAAGCAGCCCATTTGATTGGCACCACATCCATAATCATCCACTTTCTCCACCACTGACACTCACCAGCAGTGTGTATTATCTTCAAGATACACTGCAGAAATTCGCTAAAGATCCTTGGACATCACCTTCCAAACCCAAGATCAGAGTAGAAGGATAATGGCAGCAGATACATGGAACGTCATCACCTCCAATTTATCCTCCAAGCTACTCATTATCCTGACTTGGAAATATATCACTGTTCCTTCACTGTTGCTGTAACAACATCCTGGAATTCGTAAAAGGATATTGTATTATATTGTACAAACAGCATTGTGGGTCTGCTTACAGCACCATGGTCTGCAGTGATTCAAGAAGGCAGCTCACCACCGTAAAGGATAAATAGTCTTGGAGCAATAAATGCTAGTCCACATGCCGCTAGCGAATTTTTTAAAAGCCTTGTCCAGATGAGTGGAGCAACATTCACGAAGTGACACACCATTCGGACAAAGTGGCCGCTTTGTTGGCATCACAGCCACATATTTTCATTCCTTCCACTATTGAAGCACATTAACAGTAATGCATACAATTTAACAGATACACTATTGAAATTGAACAAGGTTCCTTTGACAGTACCTTCAACTGGCGTGCTGTGCATTGGCCTGAATTGGCTTTTGTTCACTTGCAGTGTAACACCATGACCAGTAATGTCTTTGTATGATCTGGACTGGTTGAGTATTTTGAAAACTTCTAGCATCCAAGTCTTTTTTATGTGTATGTTAACTCCAGTGCTCTAACCTAGTGTAGTTTTGGTGGTTCTCCACCTGTTTGTTCATTGTGTATTTCTTTCATTCTCCTCTGTCTTTTGAAGAAGAATCTCCTGTATCTCAATGGCTAGCCAATTGGTTGCTGGGCAATGTCGTTCATACTTGCCTTCTGAGCATAAAATGTTCTGGAAATGCATGAAACACAGCACAGCATTGCAATGATCTTGGTTAGTTGTTCAACATTTAATGATCATTGATTTGAAGGTACATGCCATGTGCTCTGTTAGACTGTGTGCATTTATAGTGAGGTGATGATGTGACTTGGGTTACCCTCCAATAAATACACATCTTGACATCATTTACTATTGAATTGCAGTCTGTTGTCAGAGAGTATCTAATCTGGGATGCAAAATAAACAGAAAATAGCACTCATTATGTCAGCAATGGTCATGCTTATTGTGTTGCTATGTCATCAAACAATGGGAAATTTTTGAGAAATAATTAATCGCACGGATGTAATCTTTCCATGCACTGTGAATAAATCTGTTGCTCTCATCTAAGGATTGGATGGACCTTCGTGTGGATGTGGAGACTTCCCTCGCTGCTGGAGTTGATACATTTGGTATTCCTCACATGCATTGAATGTCTTTATTCATCCCTGCCCAGTATGTAGGTTCATGTGCTAGCCATAGTGTGTTTTCAATGCTTGCTTGTCCTTGGTGTCACATTGACATGAATTTAGGGCCTATCGCTTTTGGTATTAGGACTTGTTTGCCTTTGTCATGATTCGCTAAGTTCATCTTTGTATGGCCAAAGTGAACAGAATTTCTCAGGAACCTCTTTTAATTCTGTGAAACCATCTCTGGATAATGATCTTTTGCAATATTTATTATTGTTCACCTTCAGCAGTTGCCAATTGCAACTGTTCCCCCTCTGTGTGGCCAAAGCATAACAGATCAACTTTGAGAATGTCTTCCATTTTGAGGTCTACAGCATCAATGTGTAAATCGAAAGGAATATCTTTTGTTATTGTATGGGTAGAGTAATCTGCTCAGTGTGTCGCATGTAATCATCCTGATACCTTCTCAACAATCCTATCCATAATCTGCTGAGATATGTTTTGGCTAACTTACCCAAATAGCAACTACGGAATCAATGCCATCCAAATGGTGTCCTAAATGTAATGACCTAAATGGACAGACCAGTATCTATACTTTGCATCTAGCTTGAAAAAGAAGCTTGCTCCAGAAAATTTAGGATTTAATTCTTCGGTTGTCAGTATTCTGGACACCTTCTAAGTGAAAGATTGGATCTAGGGGCATACCTTTAATGGTCCCATCTTACTTTGAAACACATGATACAGCCCCACCAACCTGTGTAATGGTTGACCTTATGAATTGTACCATTTTGTTCCAATCTTTCAGCTCTGTTTGAAGCTTCTGAATGTTGCACTGCATTTTGGAATTTCAGTAAATGGGGTTGCACTATCTTTAAGATGGAGCAATTTATCATCCTTCAAATCCACCTGGATAAGGGTATTTGAAATCACTGCTTGATTGCATTATGGTCTGGTTTGTTTCAGCCAAATGAGTGTGGTTTGAACTCAATGAATTGTGACTATACTGAGCACTATGCATACTTGTTATCTTGCCAGTGCTGGACAGTAGGTATCTACCAGGTAGACGATCTCAGGAAGTCCAGATGAACTTTGCTTGACATTGGTACTACAGCGTGATTCTGCCAATGTATGGAATTGTGTGATTTCTTAAATGCACTAAGATGGTCTCTTGTGGGTTATACTACAGAGCGACAATTGTGCAGGCACATGTATTTCAGGATGCCCCCTAGTATTATGGTAGCATTCTCTGCCATGTAGATGTCAGCTTTTGGTGTATGTTGTCCTGCCTTTTCAGCACATATGATATTAATCAATTATACAAGGCATCTGATCACCTTGTATGTCGACAACATATGGGAGGTTGACACCATGGAAAGCTTGGTTGTTATCTGAAATTTACTTTTCCCTTGATTGATTCTGAACCTTAATGATATGTTTGCATTTATGCACCTTCTTAACACTGTCCTTGCTGACCGTAAAAGTGCTTTGTTGGCAGCTAAGTGAAGCTTAAAGAAATGCCAGGGAACTACAGACTAGTGAGCCTGACATCAGTGGTGGGCAATTTGTTAGAGGGGATTCTGAGGGATAGGACTTTCATGTATTTGGAAAGGCAAGGTCTGATTAGGGAGAGTCAACATGGCTTGGTGCATGGGAGATCATGAAAATGTGTTGCTGGAAAAGCGCAGCAGGTCAGGCAGCATCCAAGGAACAGGAGAATCGACGTTTTGGGCATAAGCCCTTCTTAAGATGCTGCCTGACCTGCTGCGCTTTTCCAGCAACACATTTTCAGCTCTGATCTCCAGCATCTGCAGTCCTCACTTTCTCCGCATGGGAGATCATGTCTCACTAATTTGCTTGGGTTTTTTTGAAGAAGTGATGAAGAGGATTGAAGGCAGAGTGGTGGATGTTGTCCATATGAATTTCGGTAAGGCATATGACAAGGTTCCGCATGGTAGACTGGTTAACAAGAGTAGACCACTTGGAATACAAGGAGAACTGGCCATTTGGATACAAAATTGGCTAGAAGGTAGGAGACAGAAGGTGGTGTTGGAAGAATGCTTTTCGGACTGGAGGCTTGTGATCAGCAGTGTGCTGTAGGGATCAGTGCTGTGTACACTGCTTTTTGTTATTTGTATAAACGATTTGGATGTGAATATGGGAGTTACAGTTAGTAAATTTGCAGATGACAACAAAAATGGTGTATTGGACAGTCGAGAAGTTACCTCCATGTACAACGGTATCTTGATCGTATGGGCTGATGAGCTGAGGATTGACAGATGGAGTTCAATTTAGATAAATGTGAGGTACTGTATTTTGGAAAGGCAAAATGGAAAGGTCCTGGGGAGTATTGCCGAACAAAGTGACCTTGGAGTGCAGATTCATAGTTCCTTCAAGTGGAGACGCAGATAGACAGGGTAGTGAAGAAGGCATTTGGTGTGCTTGCCTCTATTGTTCAGAGCATTGGTATAGGAGTTGGGAGGTCATACTGCAGCTGTACAGGACATTGGTTCAGCCATTTTTGGAATACTGCATTCAATTCTGGTCTCCCTGGTATCGGAAGAATGTTGTGAAACTTGAAAGGGCTCAGAAAAAAACGACAAGAATGTTGCGAGGATGGAGGGTTTGTGCTATAGGGAGAGGCTGAATAGGCTGGAACATTTTTCTCTGGAGCATCAGAAGCTGAGGGGTGACCTTTGTAGAGTTTTATAAAATCATGAGGGGCATTGATAGGATGAAAAGTCAAGTCCTTTTCTCCAGACTAGGGGACTACAAAACCAGGGGGCATACATTTAAGGTGAGAGGAGACAGGTTCCTTTTAAATCTAAGGGGAAACTTTTTCACGGGTAGTGTGCATATACAATGAATTGGTAGTGGAGACTGGTACAATTACAACATTTTAAAAGGGATCTGGATGGGTACATGAATAGGAAGGGTTTGGAGCGATATAGGCCAAATGCTGGAAAATTGAATTAGATTAATTCAAGATGTATGGTTGGCGTGGACGAGTTGGACTGACGGGTCTGCTTCCATGCTGTACATCTTTATGACTGTATGCAAAATGGGAGTGTTCTTTATATACTACATTGTTCAAAGCTCTTGACCAGTTGGTCTTTAATCAATCACACCATCACATAATTATTACAATGCATTCTGAATATTTTGACTCAGTGCCAAACTCCTGCACAATATTTTTATTTAAATAAATATCCATTCCCCTCTTACATGCCCCATTTGAATTTGTCTCCTCCACATTTTCAGGGAGTGCATTCCATATCCTCTGACTATGTAAGAAAGTTTTTTTTCCTCCCCTCATCTCTTTGCTTCTTTTGCAAAACACTTTAACAAAACAGTTTTACTCTGCCATCTGGTTCCTATTCCATTTGTATTTCTCCTTACCTACTCAATCCAGACCTGTCATGATCTTGAAAAGTTTTATTAAATCACCTCTTAGCCTTCTCCTTTCTAAGGAATACAATCTTACTTCATAGCCAACAGCATGTAAGTCAATAAGCAATGCAAGAGAGAAATGAAAAAAAAATGGGGATTCGCTACATTGATAAATAACTTCTTCAGTTCTTTCAGGGTTGATAATGACTGTATGGCTTTCATACTTTTCATGATGTCTCCTCCTATGGATGTTAAAACATGCAGGTACAGTGTCAACCTCCCGGATTGCTGCCATCACCTCCTGTTGAACACCAGCTTTTGATTTGATTTATTACTGTTGCATGTACTGAGATACAGTGAAAAATGTTGCCTTTCTTGCTTTACAAGCAGATCATACCATACAAGTGCATCAGGGTAACAGAACAGAGTGCAGAATACAATGTTACATCTGCAGAGAGGGTGCAGAGAGAGATCGATATTAATATTAAAGAGGTCCATTCAAAAGTCTTATAACAATGAGGAAGAAACTGTTCTTGGATTGGTTCATATGATTATACAGACGACTTTCATATGTTCTGCCAGACGGAGGAGAGTATAACCAGGTTGTGAAGCATCTTTGATTATGTTGGTTGCGTTTCCAATGCAGCATGAAGTCTGGATGAAGCTTCACTTTCAAGAAAGAAACAAATTATTAGTGAGTGAACTGCAACATATTTAGATGGTATGGTAGTGAAGGTTGAATAGTCAAATGTATTTTCCAAGTATCTGCCATCAAGATAAGAGTCTTTCACAGATGACTATTCCTGCTACCATGATGTGGGGGAGTTTGTCTCCAACAGGGTATTTTATATTTGTGACAATATTTAAGTTTTTTTCCCAAAACATAAGAAACTGGGCATGGATGCCAGGGTATTGAAGAATCCAAGTGATATTTGTTACAAATAGCTATTATAAACAAACATTAGATACCATGGGCACATAAGTATATGGACTATTATTATGCTATGAGATTATAACAAAGAATGTGCTTTCAGTACAATGTCGTGCCTTAAATGAGGTAAGATGAATAATTAAATCTTTATACCCTCAGGGTCACATACTATAATGCAATAATGATATCATGAGCATAAAGGCATATTGACATACTGACTAAAACCTAAAACAACACAGTAACTGTGGTCTAAAGAATAAGCTTTTATTAATATGAAAGCTTGTTATTTACAGTTTTAGCAGTATGTTGTATATATTTGCAAACATCAGCTAAATTTTTGCTTTTAGACAAGTACAGGTACACATTGCTTAAACAGATAAATTTTACAATTTATTGCAGACATCGATATCTGATAGAAGTTTTAGAAGTTGGTGGCCTTTTGACGTTTCTGGAAATTCTGAAATTGAAACAGTTGCGAGAAGATAATAAACAAGAATCATTAAAGTTGCTTCAAATTATTGCAAATGCTGGACGAAAGTACAAGGAACTAATCTGTGAAAGCTATGGTAACTAACTCGTTGACACCAACTTGTGTGATTCTGGTTAAGTATTGCTGACTGGAATTGTTCCCATGTGAGCTAATCTTACCCAATGTTGTGTGATCAGCTCAGTAACACTGTTTTATAAAGGTCTTACTGTGAGATGTGAGGTTATGGCGATTTGAGAAGAAATTTCAGTTGTCAGTGGCTAGTGAAAGACCAAAGCTATTTTTTTCTGTGGAGTGCAAGGACTGGATGGCGAAAAATGGGCCAGAAAAACTATTGTTTTTATAAAAGTTATTAAAGTCTCAATCAGAAAGTCCTTTACGAAAGGATTATGTGTGATTGGGTACTGCTTAAATACTCCAGTTGCCTAATAGGAAAGCTCTTATTTCTGATAAATGTAAATAAAGACTTTAAAATGAATCATCCTTTTTGATTTATGTTATGTGCCGCTGAAACTTCAGTGTGTTAGACATTCAGCAACACATTATAGCCTGTAGTTTTCTACAACTGCCATTCCAGTACAAAACTGCCCAAATCAATAAAAGATGGTGGATACTTATATATTAATTTATATAGTTATTCCACTACTTTTGATTATTAAGTCAAATTTGAAATCACTGAGTCATGAACAGTGGCTTAACAAATTTCTCTTCCAAGTAATTTTGTGGATTTTAATGATAATAAACCAAAGATTCAAATTGTTATTCCACAAATGATTGGAAGAGTTACATGATGTGCATTAATAATTTCACTATTGATTAATGGTAGATGCTTCCCCTGCTTTTATTGAATAGCAGCTTTTGCTAAAAGGATAAATGAGAAAGCTATTAAAACAATGAATTAACCAATATGGACTTCTGTAATTGGAGTTCAGCAAAATCGTGGGAAGTTATATATGTAGGGGCTAGTGGTGAGGGATGGTAGTCTGATATTTTGCAACAGGTAATTGCAGAGAGACTTGTCATTATCTTCCAATTGTCCTTCGATACAGGGGTGGTGTGAGAGGACTGGCACGTTGCAAATGCTGTACCCTCGGTTAATTTTATTGTCACATGTACCACTGTATGCTTGTTTATGAGCAGTACAGGCAGATCTTAGTAAGCAAGGATATACAGATCATAAGGTGTAAAAACAAAATGTGGATAGAAGTAAACAAGTTATGTTGCACAGGGTGTGCGCTAGACAAGATGTTAAAAACTGGTGTATGAATAAGCCTAGGAATGATAGTTTAACTTCAATGGTAGAAAGATTTATATAGAAAATTGGACAAAAGTAATAGACATGTAGATTAATTAAAGAAAACCAAATTTCCATTATGGTACAATGAAAAAGAACATCTGTAGCAATAACCTACTTAGTAATGCTCAGTTTGGGTTCCACCAGGGCCACTCAGATTCTGATCTCATTACAGCAGTGGTTCACACCTTGAAAAGGAGTTGAATTCGAGAGGTGAAATGAGAGTGACTACTCTTGACAGCAAGGCTGAATTTGACCATGTGTGGCAAGAGGGAGCCTTAATAAAAATGGGATCAGTGGTAATCGGGGGGGAATGGTATCTGCTGATTGGAGTCATACTTGGCACAAGCAAAGATGGTTGCAATTGTTGGAGGTCAGTCACCTCAGTTTCAGGACATCTCCTGAATGCATTCTCAGGGAAGGGTCCTAGGCTGAACTATCTACAGTTCTTTCATCAATGACCTTTTATCCCATTATAAGGTCAGTATTGAGAATGTTTGCTCATGATTCCACATTATTCATCAACATTTATGTCTCCTCATATACAGAAGCAATCTATGTTCAGGTGTAGCAATATCAGGACAATCTTATAGTTTAGGATGCCATTTGGCAAGTAACACTTGTGATACACAAGTGCCAGGCAATGATCATTTCCAGGGAGAAAGTGAGGACTGCAGATGCTGGCGATCAGAGCTGAAAAATGTGTTGCTGGAAAAGCGCAGCAGGTCAGGCAGCATCCAAGGAGCAGGAGAATTGACGTTTCGGGCATAAAAGCCCTTCTTCAGGATTCCTGAAGAAGGGCTTATGCCTGAAACGTTGATTCCCCTGCTCCTTGGATGCTGCCTAACCTGCTGCGCTTTTCCAGCAACACATTTTTCAGCAATGATCATCTCCAACAAGAGAAAATCATATAATTGTCCTTGACATTCAATGGCATTACCATCACTGAATCCTCCACTATCAATATCCTGGGGTTACCATTGATCAGCAACTGGACTCGCTGTATATTTACAGTGGCTATGACAGGAGATCAGAGGCTAGGAATCCTGTAGCAATTACTTCCTGACTCCTCTGCAGGAAGAGTGCAGCTCCAGATTCAGGGGCGGCACGGTGGCTCAGTGGTTAGCACTGCTGCCTCTCAGCGCGAGGGACCTGAGTTTGATTCCCACCTCGGGCAACTGTCTGTGTGGAGTTTGTACATTCTTCCTGTCTCTGCGTGGGTTTCCTCCAGGTGCTCCGGTTTCTTCCCACATTCCAAAAAAGATGTGTAGGTCATTTGAATTGGCCATGCTAAATTGCCCATAGTGTTAGCTGTATTAGTCAGGGGTGTTGTAGGGAAAATGAGTATGGGTAGGTTACTCTTTGGAGAATCAGTGTAGACTTGTTGGGCCGAAGGTCCTGTTTCTACACTGTAGGGAATCTAACTTAATCTAATTTTTGCCAGCAAACAAAGTCGCAGCAGTCTACCTTCTGAAAAATGAACTGCAAAAATTCATGTTGGCTCCTTAGATAGCACCTTCTAAACACACCAACATTACCATTGAAAAGGACAAGGACAGCAGATGATCAGAACACCACTACCTTCAAGCCACACACACCATTCTGAACTGGAAATATAATGGCATTCCTTCAATTTTTCTGGATCAACATCCTGGAACTCCCTCCCAAATTCATTGTGTTAGTACCTACAGCAAACGAACTGCAGTAGTTTGGGAAGGTAGCTCACCTCCACTTTCTCAAAGGAAATGTGGGATGGGCAATAAATGCTCACCCAAGTAGCAGCAGTGCACACATCCCATGAATCAATGAAGAAATTTCCATCCTTGGCTTGCTCATGTTCCAATGAAGCTCAACAATGAGGAACTATGTTTCATTTTCTGCTTAGGTGCTTTACAGCCTCCAGGACTCAACATTGTGTTCCGCAGTGTCAGAGCGTGTTCTGCAGTATCCGAGCATGACCTTTGTCCACCATTTTTATTTCAGCACAGAATTGGCAGAATCATCTTTAATCAGTCTGTGCAACAGCATGCTGAAATGCCAAAGCCGTGTACGATGGTAGTAACTCACTTGTGGTTGATTCTGCAGTGTTTAGATTGGATTCTCTACAGTGTGGAAACAGGCCCTTCGGCCCAACCAGTCCACACTGATTCCCAGAATTATGCTACAATTAATATTCAGAAGGGCTTGTACCAGTATACAAGAATGCTGTTTGGGATATCATCAGCCTACTCGATTTTTCAATGGACAGTGGAGAACATTTTGCAAGGTCTACCTCAGGTCACCATTGATCTAGATGATGTTCTAATAACTGGGAAAACTAAAAATAAATTCTTAAAGAACTTGGACATAGTCCTAAGGGATTTTTCCAAAGTGGGCAAATGCCTAAGAAGGGAAAAATGCATGGTCCGGGCACCTCAATTGACCTACTTGAGCTATAGAGTCACAAGATCAGGTTACATCCATTCGAAGATAAAGTGAGGGTGATCAAAGGTGCCCCAGCTCACTTGTCTGTCCAGGAGCTTATGTCGTTTCTTGAACTGGTATATTATTGTGAAAAGTCCATGCATAACCTGGCCTCCATCCAAGCACCTTTTGCATCAACTCCTGAAAAAAGGTTAGCCTTGGAAATGGTCGGATTGACAAGCCCATCCTTTAAGATGTTGGCACACGATGATCCCAAGAAAGGTCTGGTATTGACATGCAATGCCTCCCCATGCACTGTCAGAGTGGTATTGGCTCATGGTTGGCCTTATGGAGAGGAGTGCCAAATAGTATATACATCCAGAACTTTCACTAATACAGAGCTTAAATATATCCAGATAAATTAACAATCATATTTGGAGACAGGAATTTTCACCAATACCTTTTATGGATGAAAGTTTATGATAATAATAGACTACAAACCCCTACTTTGTCTGCTTGAAAAGGACAAGGCAGTGTCACCCAAAGCACCACTGAATGTGGCTAGAAGCTATGTAAAACTAAGTCCTTATATTTACAAATTGGAACCCTGTCTGGGAGGCTAAGTAGCAAATATGAATGCATTGAACCACCTTCCATGAGCAGATACCCCACTGGTAGTACCCTCAGTGGAAGAGTCTGTAATGCTATTACATTTTCTGAACACACTTCTAGTCACAGCTGACAATATCAGACTTAGGAAGCAGAAACTTACAGTCCTGTCAAAACTGAAACAACTGGTGGTGATATGGGAAGCTAAAAGGCAGTTACAACTAGAATTGAAACCTCTTTGGACTTGGATAGATGAGCTCACAGTCAAGTACACCATATTGTTATGGGGAGCAAGAATGATTGTCCCGAGCAAAGGCTGCTGGCAAATACTGGCTGAACTCTAGTTGGGCCATCCAGCAGTCTCCAAAATGAAGATCTTATATCTGATGGCCCGGCTTGAATGCAGATATAGCCGGGTTGGTCGGGCAGTGCCCAGAGTGTTGACGAGGATAAAAATAACCACCAGCAGCTTCCCCACACCTGTGGGAATGGCCAGGTAAATCTTTGGAGTCAATTATGCATCAGCTATGCAGATCCTTCCATGGGCCCAATGATCTTAATCATTGTAGATGCCCACTCAAGGTGGTTGGACATGCATAGAGTTTATTCGTCAAACATGGAGATGTGATAGAAAAGCTGAGCGCATATTTTTCAATACACAGAATCCCTGAAGTTTTGGTCACAGATGACAGGCCATTATTTACCAGCAAGGCGTTTGGGTATATGCTAAAGTTAAATGGGATTTGACATAAGGACCTCTTTATACCATCAATCATCCAATGGCTTAGCACAAAGAACAGTCCAAACTTTGAAGAAACAGCTTTACAGCCTCACTTGATTAGAGAAAAAGAAACTGCAGATGCTGGAATCTAAGGTAGACAAGCTGGAGGCTGGAAGAACACAGCAAGCCAGGCAACATCAGGAAGTGGAGTAGTCAACATTTTGGGTGTAACCCTTCTGCAGTACTCAGGATCCTGAAGAAGAGTTACAACTGAAACATTGACTTCTCCATCTCTTGATGCTGCCTAGCTTGCTCTGTTCTTGCAGTCTTCTGCCTGTCTACAGTCTCACTTGATAGCAAGCTGTCATGGTCCTTATTTGTTTACAGAAACACTCCAAATGCAAATACAGAGGTAGCAACTCTGCCGAAGCTAATGGGTAGAAGACTCCGCACCAGGTTAAGTCTGATCTTCCCAGACCCGGGGAGGTAAAACAGCATCAGGAATGCCAATGCCAGACACAAGACTCTGCCAAGCAAGAGAGACTGTTTGATACAGTGGACGACATTTGGTGTAAGAACCATGGAAGTGGCCCTGCATGGGTAAGAGGTTGACACGAGGTCAGGACCAGTGACATATAAAATTTGGGTAGGTGTGATGGTCTTGAACAAACACGTGGACCATACAAAAGCCATGAATTCGCAAACGGTGCATAAGCAAAATGTGGACTGCTCCTCAGAACATTTGGCTAGCCTACAGGAACCTGTGAGTTCACCCTCTCCATCAAATGTTGACAGAGCTGGACATGACCCAAGTAACTGCCTCAATGCTTTTGCTGCTGGAAGAACAGAGTGAAATTCTACTTAGGTGCTCCTGGCTCAAGAGATGCTGTCCCATGCATTACACACCACCAGTATTGAATTCGGAGTCAGAGTAACCTGACTCAGTGCTAAAACACTCTGGGAGGTTATCCAAGGAAAAAAACACAATCAATGTCCTTGGACTCTGAGGAGGAGAGATGTAGTGAGCGTAACGAGGTCAATCAGCTGGGCCTCAATATGAATACTCTGAGTGGACTAAATCAACAGCTGTAATCAGGAAGCCCTGGCTGACAGATGTTATGGACCAGGCCAGACCACGTTGAACTATTTCAAGGAAGTAGCCTAGACCATAACTTTACTAGTTGTCTAAAGCAGGTGTAAGGTGGATATTCCAGCAGTGATGTAGCTGGTCAAAGCGCATAGTTTCAAACAAAACAGAACTTATTTACAAGATTACTGGATTGAAACACAAACAAAAGAGAACAGAATATAGAATAACGTAACCTAAATAAAAACCCAACAGATTATCCCAACCTAACGGTGTTTTTCCAAATACTTACAACAACCCCCATAAACACCTCTTGGCACAAAAGGTAACTTACTAAAACCAAACCAGAGAAAAGCTGAGCTGGGATAACTGGCCACTCATATTTCATTTTGTTTGACTTGAAAGCCTTTTGCCTGAGGCAGTATCTGTTAGCTATAATCAAACTGGCCCTAAAACTCTCAAACCTAGACCTTTCGGAATCACTACTTTCACAACTTCTGGGAAAAAAAAGGCTAGGACAGCATATTGTTGTTAAAGGAGCAGCATTATCACACAGATCATAAGAGGAATGTCAGAGATTCTGACGCTCTGAGAGCTGGCTGTGAAGAGGCAATACTAGAGTCAAGAACTATTCATAGGCGAAAGTGAGGACTACAGATGCTGAAGATCAGAGTCAAGATTAGAGTGGTGCTGGAAAAGTACTGCAGGTCAGGCAGCATCTGAGAAGCAGGATAATCGACATTTTGGGCAGGAGCCGTTCAGCAAGAATGAGGCTGGAAGCCTCCGGGGTGGAGAGATAAATGGGAAGGGGGTGGGGCAGGGGACAAGGTAGCTAAGAGTGCAATATGTGGATGGAGGTATGGATGAAGGTGATAGATCGGAGAGGGGGGTGGAGTGGATAGGTGGGAAAGAAAATTGGCAGGTAGGACAGGTCATGAGAATGATGCTGAGCTGGCAGGTTGGAACTGGGGTAAGGTGGGGGGAGGGGAAATGAGGAAACTGGTGAAGTCCACATTGATGCCCTGGGGTTGAAGTGTTCTGAGGCAGAAGATGAGGCGTTCTTCCTTCAGGCATCGGGTGGTGAGGGAGTGCTGGTGGAGGAGGCCCAGGACCTGCATGTCTTCGGCAGAGTGGGAGGGGAGTTGAAATGTTCGGCCACTGGGTGGTGGGGTTGATGTTCCCTAAAATGCTCTGCAAGAAGGCATCCAGGCTCTCCAACGTAAAGGAGACCACATTGGGAGCAACGTATACAATAAATGGTATTTGTGGACGTGCAGGTAGAACTTTGGATGTAGAGGGATCCTTTGGGGCCTTGGATGGAGGTGATGGGGGAGGTGTGGGCGCAGGTTTTGCAATTCCTGCAGTGGCAGGGGAAGCTGCCAGGACGGGAAGGTGGGTTGTTGGGGGATGTGGATCTGAGCAGGTGGTCACGGAGGGATCAGTCTTTTATGCAAAGCGGAGAGGGCTGGGGAGGGAAGTGTATCCCTGGTGGTGGGGTCCGTTTGTAGGTGGCGGAAATGTCGGCAGATGATGCGGTTTATGCGAAGGTTGGTGGGTTGGAAGATGAGGACCAGGGGAGTTCTGCCCTTGTTGCAGTTAGAGGGGTGGGGTTTGCGGGCGGAGGTATGGGACGTGGATGAGATGCACACCAAATCGCCTCCTTCTTTAAAGACCATAATTTCCCCTCCCACGTGGTTGAAGATGCCCTCCAACGCATCTCACCCATGTCCCGCACCTCCGCCCACAAACCCCAATCCTCCAACCTCAACAAGGACAGAACCCCCCTGGTCCTCACCTTCCACCCCACCAACCTCCGCAAAAACTGCATCATCAGCCGACATTTCTGCCACCTACAAATGGGCTCCACTATCAGGGATACATTCCCCTCCCCACTCCTTTCTGCTTTGCGCAAAGACCATTCCCTGCATGACTAGCTGGTCAGATCCACACCCCCCAACAACCCACCCTCCCCTCCTGGCACCTTCCCCTGCCACTGCAGGAATTGCAAAACCTGCACCCCCACCTCCCCCATCATCTCCATTCAAGGGTCCAAAAGACCCATTCACATCCATCAAAGTTTCACCTGCACTTCCACAAATGTCATTTATTGTATACGTTGCTCTCGTTATGGTCTCCTTTACATTGGGGAGACTGGATGCCTTCTCGCAGAGCGCTTTGGGGAACATCTCCGGGACACCCACACCAATCAACCCCATCGCCCCGTGGCTGAACGTTTCAACTCCCCCTCCCACTCTGCCTAGGACATGCAAGTCCTGGGCCTCCTCCACCGCCACTCCTGACGCCTGGAGGAAGAACACCTCATCTTCCGCCTCAGAACACTTCAACCCCAGAGCATGAATGTAAACTTCACCGGTTTCCTCATTCCCCTCCCCCCACCTTACCCCAGTTCCAACCTGCCAGCTCAGCACCATTCTCATGACCTGTCCTACCTGCCAATCTTCCTTCCCACCTATCCGCTGCACCCTCCTCTCCGACCTATCACCTTCAAACCCACCTCCAGCCACCTATTGCACTCTTAGCTACCTTCTCCCCAAGACCCACCCTCCTCCCAGTTATGTCTCCACCCCAGAGGCTCCCAGCCTCATTCCTGATTAAGGGCTCCTGCCTGAAACATTGATTTTCCTGCTTCTTGGATGCTGCCTGGCCTGCTGTGCTTTTCCAGCACCACTCTAATCTTACTCAAGAACTATTCATGTGTAAATAAAGGGTGATTTGATGAAGGGATATCAACCTCTGTGGAGTTATTTCAGATTCTTCATTCTTCAAGTAGGTCCAAACCGTAAATGTCTTCATTATGTTCTCTAGGTGCTGTTATAACTCAAAGCCTTGTGCGAGATTGGCAAGGGTGTTTACAGAGCTGGCAGTTTACGTTGCCATTGTTGATGCTTGGAATGCTTCTCTATCTGCACTTCCTCTGGCCTCACCAGTACAAATGCTGTTAAATCCTGATGATGGGCTTTTGCCCGAAACGTCGATTTTCCTGCTCCTCTGATGCTGCCTGACCTGCTGTGCTTTTCCAGCACCACTCTTGGTGGGCGGCACGGTGGCACAGTGGTTAGCACTGCTGCCTCACAGTGCCAGAGACCCGGGTTCAATTCCCGCCTCAGGTGACTGACTGTGTGGAGTTTGCACGTTCTCCCCGTGTCTGCGTGGGTTACCTCCGGGTGCTCCGGTTTCCTCCCACAGTCCAAAGATGTGCAGGTCAGATGAATTGGCCATGCTAAATTGCCCGTAGTGTTAGGTAAGGGGTAAATGTAGGGGAATGGGTGGGTTGTGCTTCGGCGGGGCGGTGTGGACTTGTTGGGCCGAAGGGCCTGTTTCCACACTGTAAGTAATCTAATCTAATCTAATCTAATCTTGACTCTGATCTCCAGCACCTGCAGTCCTCACTTTCGCCCTGTATTCTGCAATAACCTAATTAACTATGAATATAACTGTGGTCTTATTGTTTTAAATATTTTTGCATTTTTAAGGTGTGAGAAATGTTGCAGAGTGTTTGGCAAATGCAAAATTGGAAAAGACCCAAGAACAGGCTCAGATCTTACTGGAATTACTAGCACAAGGCAACCCAAAGTATCAATTACAAGTGTACAAAGGATTGATTGCATTATTACCATGCACCTCCCCAAAGGTACAAAAACTGGCTCTTCAAACACTGATGACTTTGCAGGTGAGAAACTACAGTAGTTGCAAGTCTGCATTTCATCACATTTGTTCATTGTGTTCCTTTCATTTTAATGATAATAGGAGAAAGTGAGGACTGCAGATGCTGGAGACCAGAGTTGAAAAATGTGGCGCTGGAAAAACACAGCAGGCCAGGCAGCATCCAAGGAGCAGGAGAATCGACGTTTTGGGCATAAGCCCTTCTTCTTGAAGGGCTTATTTTTCAATTTTAATGAGAATAGTTTTGTTCCTTTAATGTTGTTCTTCATATTTTAGTCCCATGCATCTCTTTTTGGCCAGAGGATGAATCAGGCATCCTCTGTTCGGATGCTGCCTGAATTGCTGTGCTCTTCCAGCACCACTGATCCAGAATCTGGTTTCCAGCATCTACAGTCATTGTTTTTATCCTCTGTTTAGTCTCCTGTATGGTTATGATGTGAGGTACAGAACAGGATTCAACAGCAGCTAATTTAGGGCCATAGTACTCTAGACTACTCTAGGGGAAAAAGAAACAATGGTTAATCTTTTAAGCCAATTAAATCTAATGTTTATTGAGGAATAAGTATTGGCCTGAAAATTGAGAGAGTTCCCTTTTAACTCTGAATTATATCTTGCAATCTTTTACATTGGAGTGTGGATGAGACTTTGGTTTAATGCTTCATCTAATTGACAGCACTTCTGACAATGCTGAGTAATGTTGCATTGCCAAGTCAATTAATTAAGTCTGTAAAAGTAAAGGCGAAACAAGATCTGCAGGGAAATTCACTTCATGCAGCCTCCTGTCCAATTATAGAACAGTATTTGCAGACAGTATCTTTGTACCAAGAAGTAGTACTGAGAAACCATGAAGTGTTTCCTTTATAAAAAATGTTTAATTTATAAAATATGCTTTTAAATGTCATCTAGTACTTTTTTTTGTTCTTGTTTAGCCAGTTGTGAAGATCGTACACCCTTGCATCGTGGAACCACTTTTGAACATCTTGAAAACTGTTCACTATGAAGTGCAATATGAAGGTAAATTACTGTCTGTGTTGGGCTAATATGGGGTTGCAGCTCCAGTTAGATTCCTTGTTTTCTGTTCTGTAATTTTTATGAGTAAGGTTTTATCTAGAGCCTGTGCTGCTTAAATATTTTAAAAGCAGTTTTTGCAGAAACCAAGACCGAACATATTCTTTATCAGGCCAAAACTCAGGTCTATGTTGAAAGATACAAAAACAGAGGTTGCTGGAAAAGCTCAGCAAGTCTGGCAGTGTCTGTGAAGAGAAATCAGAGTTAACTTGTCTGGTCCGGTGAGTCTTCCTCAGAACTGATGGTAGGAAAATGTTGGTTTATATGCAGAAGCTAAAGTGGGAGCAGTGGGTAAGGAGTAAACCATAGCTGGGGATAGAGCCCAAAGAGAGAGAGGAACTGTTAGACAGAAAAAGGAGTGGATAACAAGCTGGCTAGAAGGGTGAGTAGCTGTTAATTGAGACTGTTAATGACTAACAATAAGTAGTGTGTAATGGCAGGCTATGTGATAACAAGGCTTGGTGTGTGGAGTTTGGGGCTAGGATATGGGAGAGTTCAAATTATTGAATGATTGACAATCCACAGTCATGGAAAATATTCCTCAAAGATAAAGCTGTAAATGCAGATATTATTGCAAACTTCACAAATTGATGAAATATTTTTTAGAATCCCTATAGTGTAGAAGCACGCCTTTTGGCCCATTGAGTCTACACCGATCTTCCAGACAGCATCACACCCAGACCTATTCTAATATTATTGAACTCTATATTGAGTTAGGAAGGCCACAGGGTCCCAAAGTGGAAAATAAGATATTCTTTCAGCTTGTGCTGAACTGGCCTGAGACATAGATGTTGGCCAGGGAACAGGGTGGTGTGTTAAAGTGACAGGCAACTTGAAGCTCAGGGTTTTTTTTGTGGGTAGAACATAGGTGTTCTGCGATGCAGTCCCCCAGTCTATGCTTCGATTCCACAAAGGATAAGGTGGGGAAGTTTTTCTGGGTGGGATGCCCTTTGGAGGGTTGGTGTGGACTTGATGGCCTGCTTCTACATTGTAAGGATTCTAAAAAATAATTCATTATTTTGATTTCTCTCAATTTTGTGAAGTTTGCAATAACATCTGCACATTCTGAGTTTGTTTTTTTCTTTGACAATCCGCTGTCATGGAAATATTTCTCAATCGTTCACATTATCCCCAAAAATAAAGAATACAGAAAATGTGATTGGATAAATATTTGGATAGAAATAAACCACGGGCAGTGGTCTTAAAAGATCCGAGCTGTATGGCAAAGCAGGGACCAAGACACAGATGTTCCCCTTTAGCAAAACTCAATTTGACTCAAAAACCAAAATTACTGGAGTAATTCAGCAGGTCTGGCAGCATCTGGAGAGAAAGCAGAATTAATGTTTCAAGTTCGGCGACCTTTCTTCCAAACAGAATTAAACGTGTAGCTATTTTAAACAATCTGTTTTGTACATGTTATGACACACCTCCAGGGTGGGTGAAAGTGGAACCTAGAACTTCTAGTCCAGAGTGGGGGGATACTAGCAATGCAACACAAGACCACTTTTCTCCTCCTTTATGAAGAAAATGACATTTAAATTGGCCTGTTCAGATGTATTCTGGCACACACAAGAGAAAGGTAGAACTTGTACATTCTGACCCAGAAGTAGGGATACTACCACTCCGTCACAAGAGCCCACCTTCTGTTGAGGGAGATATTTTCTAATTAACTTGTTCAGAGATGTTGCTATTACCTACTTTCAGAACCGGTGGGACTCGAACCTGGGCCTCCTGATTCAAGATAAAGATATTACCAAAGTGCCACAAAAATTTCTTGTCTCTGAATCAGCCTATTCAGAGATGTTACTACACACTTACTGGAGCAGTTGGGTTTGAACCCAGGCCTCCTAGGCCAGAAGTAGGGATAGTATCACTGCATCATAGGCCAAAAACAAGGAGGCAATAGACCAAGGGAGATCGAGATATTTTCTAATCTACCTGCTTTGAGATGTCTTGACACCTTTTGGAGCAGGTTGGACTTGAACCTGGGCTTTTTGGCACAAAGGTAGGGACACTAGCACTGTGCCACAAGGGACTCCCTCTCTTCATAGATCTTTTTTTTGTAAAAAGATGACCTGGTTGAGGTGGGACTTGAACCGAGGCTTTCTGGATCGGCGATCAGGACACTACCACTACACCACAAGACTCCTCCCCCTTTTGTGTCCTTTTTTTCTTACATCCAGAAGACTCTGACACAATTGAAGATGTTCTCCCACCTCCCCCTCCCACCCCCACCAATAGCCAAACAACATGTTTTTTTCCTTCTGTTAACCACCATCAGTAAATCACCCTTGTTTCCAATCGAATAATTTGCATGCAAAGCTCATTAAGGGCATTGCAAATCATCAAACTCACTTCTCTTTATAAACACTTAACATCCTTCCTCTGTTTATCGTTTAACTACTTGACATTAATACCCATCACAAGTTTACCATGTTCATTTGACATTAAAAAGTGGGACTATTGAATAGCTGTATCAAAGAACTATACAGGCAGAATGGTCTCCTTTTAATGTTTTGTCATTCCTATGATTCAATCAAAAATTCAACAGTCAAAAATCTAATTTTATCACAATACCATAGAGAGAATAAGAGTTTGTTTGTGGAACATTGAGGTAATTTTGTGTTACATGTAATGATTATTGTCCTGTAGGAATCGAATTTATCAAGATGCTCCTGAATTATAATGTACGAAAGGCTCTGCTAGAAGGATTAGTTGCATGTCTTAATCCATCAACAGATGACATAAAGGATCGACCAAAAATTCTTGATGGTAAGAAAGAAATTGCATTGACCCCAAGGTATAACTTTAAAATACTGAATCATCTTAAAAATGTGACAAGAGTGCAAGTTGCAAAGAGTGGAACTTGGGAGTTTTGTAAAGGTGGGAATTTGGTGAAGTAGGAAAAGGAGGAACTGCTTTCTTGGTTTTCCACCCTACTTCCTCAGATCAATGGAGGCTGGAGCAGACCAAGGCCCAAGAGATAAGCCAATTGATGTCACAGATAAGTGAGTATTTCTCTCTTCTACTTACTGTGACTTGCTTTCAGATTAAGGGCTAAATGGAAGATGTATTTATAGATTGAAAACTTAAAATCAGTAGTAAATAAAAAAAAAATTAATTAAGTAAACTGTACACACAGGGCCAGGCACGTGATGTAGCTAAACCATGTGAGAGCTGGTTGGGCCCCATTGTAGTTTATAGTGACCACATCTATAGCAAGCATCTATTGCTTGAGGAATTTCTGCTCAGTTTATGAGCTGGAGTCCGAACTTTGGACATTGGCACTTAGGGACGTGGAGAGTCATCTGGATGCTATGTTTCAAAAGGCAGACCCATCCCTTAGTTTAGCCATCTTCAATTTAGTCGGTGGAATGACCGGCCAATGGAAAGCCACAGTGGCCAGGTTTCTGGCACTGAACGTGGCTCAGAAGAGAAGAGGGAGAATAGGAGTGCAATAGGAAATTCAATTGTGAGAGGAACAGACTGGAGACCCTGTGGTTGTGAGGGAGACTCCCGGGTATCAGGGTCAGGGATGTCTCTGATCGCACATATAGGATTTTTAAGGAGGAGGGAGAGCAGCCAGAAGTCATGAGCTGGAGTCGGTACCAATGACATCGGTGGGCAAAGGGAGGAGGACCTGAAAAGAGAATATAGAGAGTTAGGCTGGAAACTAGAAAGCAGGACGAGCAGAGTAGTAATCTCAGAATTGCTACAGGTCCCACGTGCTAGTGAGGTGTAGAATAGAGAGCGAGTGCAGATGAACACGTGGCTGCCGGGCTGGTGTAGGAGGGGAATGCTTCAGATATGTGGATCAGTGGGATACTTCTGGGGAAAGTGAGACCTGAACTCGAAGGACACCAATATCCTCGGGCGAGATCGCTAGAGCTCTTTGGGATTGGCAGGGGGAGTAGAACCTGAGCTATGGATGAGATGATGGAATAGGTAGGGAACTGCCAGATATAGCTTGCAGAGCGTCTGAGAGGAGGGATGGGCACTTGACAGGGCAAAGGTGCAGTCAGTGTGATGGGTTGAAGTGTAGGTAAAAACAATGACTGCAGATGCTGGAAACCAGATTCTGGATTAGTGGTGCTGGAAGAGCACAGCAGTTCAGGCAGCATCCAAGGAGCAGCAAAATCGACGTTGAAGGGCTTTTGCCCAATGGGTTGAAGTGTGTCCATTTTAATAAATGAAGTATCAGGAATAAGGGTGACAAACTCAAGGCATGGATCAGTACTTGGAACGATGATGTGGCCGTTACGAAGACTTGCATATCACAGGGGCAGGTATAGTTGTTGGATGTTTGAGGGTTTAGATGTTTCAAAAGGAATAAAGGGGGAGGTTAAAGAGGCAGAGGAGTGGCATTGCTAATCAGGGAGAGTATCACAGTTGCAGAAAAGAAGCATCAAGGAGGGTTTGTCTACAGAGTTAGTATGGGTGGAAGTCAGAAACAGGAAAGGAGTTTTCTACAGGGCACCCAATAGCAACAGAGACATGGAGGACCAGATTGGGAGGCTGATTTTGGAAATATGTGGGCGTAACAAGGTTGTTGTCATTGGTGATTTTAACTTCCCTAATATTGATAGGAACCTACTTATTTAAATAGCTTGGATGGAGCAGTTTTTGTTAGGTGTTTCCAGGAAGGGTTCCTGATGCAATATATAGATAGGCTGACTAAAGGGGAGGCCATATTGGATTTGGTGCTTGGCAACGAACTTTGCCAGGTGTCAGATCTCTCGGTGGGAGAGTATTTTGGTGATAGTGATCACAACTCCAAGACCTTAACTATACTCATGGAGAGGGATAGGAGCAAATGGTATGGGAAAGTATTTAATTGGGGGAGGAGGAATTAAAATGCTGTTAGGCAGGAACTGGGGTGCCTAGATTGGGAGCAGATGTTCTAAGCGAAATGCACAACAAAAATGTGGAAGTTGTTTGGGAAGCACCTGCTGATAGTGCTGGACAGGTTTGCCTCACTAAGGCAAGGAACAGATGATAGGTTGAAAGAACATTGGATGACAAGGGATGTGGAATATCTAGTCAAGAGGAAGAAGGAAGCTTATTTAAGGTTGAGGAGGTGAGGATCGGACAGGGATTTAGAGGGTTAAAAGGTAGTCAGGAAGAACCTGAAAAATGGACTTAGGAAAGCTAAAAGGGAGCATGAAAAAGCTTTAGTGGGTAGGATTAAGAAAACAACTGAAAGTGTTTTCCTCACTTGTGAGGAACAAGAAGATGATCAGAGTGAGGGTAGGGCCAATCAAGGACAGTGGAAGGAACTTGCGCTTGGAATCTGAGGAAGTAGGGGAGGTCCTTAATGAGTACTTTGCTTCAGCATTCACTGCTGAGAGGAACCTTGATGGTTCTGAGGAGAGCATGAAACAGACTGACATGCTAGAACATGTTGATCTTAGAAAGGAGGATGTGCTGAAAATTTTGAAAAACATAAGGATAGATAATACTCCTGTGCCAGATGGGATATACTCTAGGGTACTACAGGAAGCAAGGGAAGAGATTGCTGCACCTTTGGTGATGATCTTTGCATCCTCACTGTCCACTGGAATAGTGCCAGATGGTTGGAGGGTGGCAAATGTTATTCCCTTGTTCAAGAAAGGAAATAGGGATAATCCAGGGATTAACAGACCTGTCAGTCTTGTGTCTGTGGGGTGCAAAGTATTGGAGAGGATTCTGAGAGACAGGATTTATGATTTCTTGGAAAACCATAATTTGATTAGTGATGGTCAGCATGGCTTTGTGAGGGGCAGGTCATGCCTCACAAATCTTATTGAATTTTTTGGGGATGCGACAAAACACATTGATGAAGGTCGAGCAGTGGATTTGCTATACATAGGTTTTAGCAAGGCATTTGATAAGGTTCCCCGTGGTAGGCTCATCCAGAAAGGAAAGAGGCATGGGATACAGGGAAACCTGTCTGTCTGGATGCAGAGTTGGTTGGCCCATAGTAGATGGAAAGTATTTAGCCTGGAACTTGGTGACCCGTGATGTTCTGCAGTGGTGTTTCTGGGACCTCTGCTCTTCGTGACTTTTATAAATGACTTGGATGAAGAAGTGGAAGGGTGGGATAGTAAGTTTGCAGATGACATGAAAGTTGGTGGAGTTGTGGATAGTATGGAGGACTGTTGTAGGTTGCAACAAGGCATTGACAGGATGCAGAGCTTAGCTGATAAGTGGCATGGGGACCTCAGCCTGGAAAAGTATGAAATCATTCACTTTGGAAGGTCGAATTTGAATGCAAAATGCAGGGTTAAAGGCAGGACTCTTGGCAGTGTGAAGGAACATAGGGAACTTGGGTCCACGTCCATAGATTCCTCAAAGTTGCCTCCCCAGTTGATAAGAAGACTTACGTTTGTATGGTGTGTTGACTTTCATTAGCAGGGGGATTGGGTTTAGGAGCCATGTGGTTACGCTGCAGCTCTGTAGAGTCCTGGTTAGACCACAATTGGAATATTGTGTTCAGTTCTGGTCACCTCATTATAGGAAAGATGTGGAAGTTTTAGAGAGGTTGCAAAGGAGATTTGCCAGGATGCTGCCTGGCCTGGAGGGCATTTCTTATGAAGAAAGTTTGACGGAGTTAGGGCTTTTCTTATTGGAGCGAAGAAGGCTGAGAGATGACTTGATGTTGAGAGGCATAGACAGAGTGGATAGCGAGAGACTTTTCCCATGGTGGACGTGTTTATCACAAGGGGGCATAATTTTAAGGTGATTGGAGGAAGGTTTAGGGGAGATGTTAGAAGTAGGTTCTTTACTCAAAGTGGTGGGTGCATGGAATGCTCTGCCAGTAGTGGTAATAGAGTAAGATATATTAGGGGCATTTAAGCGATCCTTGGATTGGCACATGGAAGCTAGTACGATTAAGGCTATCTAGGTTAGTCTGATCTTAGTGCAGAACACAACGCTGGCATAACATTTGCGGGCTGAAGGGCCTGTATTGTTCTATGTTTGGTCAGGGACAGGATAGTGCAACTACAAGTGAGGCAGGTAGAGGGATCCAGAATGTAGCACTGTAGGAACCTCAGTCATTGTCATTGTCCAACAGTTTCAAGACTCTTGCTGCCTGTGGGATCTGTAGAGAGGATGAGCAAACTGACCATAATACAGCGGTGAGGGAGAAAGGAAAAATATAGTCTTAATCAGAGGTAGTATAGTTAGGGCAAAAGACATTTCTGTCCAACCAGTCCTGAAGGTTGCTTTCCGTACTTGTGGTCAGAATATTTCATCTGGGTTGCAAAATAACTTAGTTGGGAATAATCTTCAGATACCCTAACAGTAGTCCACAGAACAAAACTGTATAAACCAGGAAAAATTATAGTAATCCTGCATGATGTAAATATTTGCTTATTTGACTAGATCAATCAAATTGACAAAGGTAGCCTTGAGGGAGAGCTAATAGTGTTTTTGAGATTGTTTCTTGGATCAAGATGTCAGGAAACCAACTTGGCAGGCTATTTTAGTTTTAATATTGTGTAATGAGATGGGATTAATTAGTCATGATTTGGAGGTGCTGGTGTTGGCTGGTGTTAAAATCACACACAACACCAGGTTATAGTCCAAAAGGCTGATTTGGAAGCACTAACTTTCAGAGCGCTGCTCCTTCATCAGGTGGTTGTAGAGTATAAGATTGTAAGACAGAATTTATAGTAAAAGTTTACAGTGTGATGCAACTGAAATTATATATTGAAAAAGACCTGGTTGTTTGTTAAGTCTCTCATCTTTTAGAATGACCATATTGGTTTCAGTTCTTTCATATGTAAATCCCAGAACTTTTTTTAAAGTTACATTCTCAAGTGAGCTTTAACAGTAGGTGCCATGTCAGCTCAGATAATGCGTTGTGATTAATTAGTGGTCTCAGAATAAATGATTCTCTAGGGAAGAGTGATTATAACATGCTGGAATTTCGAATTCACTTTGAGGATGAGGAACTTGAATGCCATACTAGTGTTCTGGTGTTAAACAAAGATAATCACATAGGCATGAGGACAGATTTTTGCCCTAGTGGACTATGCAGAAAGACTTAAAAATAGGACAGTTGATGAACAGTAGTAGACATATAAGGAGATATTCAATTTCTCCCAACTAAAATATTTTCTAGAGAGAAAGAAAGATTGTAAGTGGAGAAAAAGACATTCATGGCTAAGCAAGAAGTTTAGAAGTAACATCAATGACTATGACAGAGGCAAAAACTGAACTGTATCATATTGCAAAGATGAGTGGCAGACTGGAGGTTTCAGAAACTTTTAAGACCAACAAAGCTACTTAAAATGCTTTAGAAAGAGCAAAGTTTAATTATGAAAGAAGGCTACCAAAACATAAAAACTACTAACAAAAGCTTTGGTAAGTATATAAAGAAGATGATAGCACCTAAATGTTTAGCCCTGGGGAGTTAATAGTAGGAACAGAAATAGCAAAGAAGGAATTGAGATTTTGTTGCAGTTACCACAGAAGATGCTGAAATCATCCCATAGAAACAGGTAATGCAGAGATTATAGAAAAGGAGAAACTTAAACTAATTACCATTTTAGGAGAAAAGTGCTGAACAAACTTCTGGGAATAAAGGCATTCAAGTCCCCAGGCTTTGAAGGCCTATGTCCTTCAGTCTAAGGAAGTGGCAGCAGAAATAACTTTGGTTATAATATTCCAAATTTTCCTGAATTATGGAAAGGTTCCAGTGGAATGGTGAAATGCTAATATAACTCCTTTATTCAAAAAGGGAAGGAGCCAAGAAGGAGGAAACTATGAACAGTTAGTTTAATATGTGTTATTGGGAAATTGTTGGAATCCATTAAGTGTTGGGACAATTGGAAAGTCAAATCCAGAGTTACTATGGTTTTATGAAAGGTAAATTGTGTTTGATTGAAGAAGTTTAGCAAATCAAAGATGTAACAAGCAAAGTGGATAATGAGGGTCTATAGATGCAGTATATCTGGACTTCCACAGGACATTTGATATGGTGCTGCACAAAAGGTTAACTCACAAGGTAAGTTCACATGGGATTATGGGTAATATATTAGCTTGGATGGAGGATCGGCTAACCAACTGGAAGCCAAGCTTCGGAATAATTGGACCTTTTTTCTGGTTGGCAAGCTGTAACTAGTGGGATACTATAGGGTCTGGTCCTCAGGCCCCAACCATTCCAATCTGTATTAATGACTTGGATGCAGGGATAGAAACTACTCTAGCCAGTTTTGCAAATGAGACAAATAGGTAGGAAAGTAGGCTGTAATGATGGAATGAACAATTTACAAATGGATATGGATTGGTTAGGCAAATGGCCCAACATTTGGCAGATGGAGTTTAATGTGGAAAAGTGTGAGGCTATCAATTATCATAGAGGAACACAGCATGGAAACACATGGTTTGGTCAAACTCGTCCATGCCAACAGATATCCTAATCCCATTTGCCAGCATTTGTTTATGTACCCATCCAGATGCCTTTAAATGTTGTAATTGTACCCACCTCTACCATCACCTCTCACAGCATGTTTCATACATGCACCACCCTCTGCTTGAAAATGTTGCCCCTACAAATGGAAAAGTTTTAAATCGTTCCCCTCTAATTTTAAACCAATTCCAGAGATGAAAGACTTGTTTTAGAAAGAGAGATTGAGCAGTTTAAGCCTATACTCGCGAGAGTTTACAAGCATGAGAGTCCTAATTGAGGTAAGTCTTGAATGAGAGGTCAGAATTTTAGGCTTTGGGTGACAGATTTAACGCAGAGATGAGGAGGAATTATTTCTCTCAGAAGGTGGTAAATCTGTGGCTTTCACTATACCAGAGTGCCATGAATGCTAGGACAATTTAAGGAGGAGATACAAAGATTTTCAATTAGTAAAGAGTTATGTAGGCAACCAGGAAAGTGGAGTTGAAGCTGAGGTGGCATCAGCCACAATTGTATTAAATGGTAGAGCATGCTTGAGGCTGAATTGCCTTCTCCTGCTAGTTCTTATGTTTTTACATTAATAATGCTCAGTCTGAATGGTAAAAAAAATTATTTATTTGGTGGTTAATTAATTCTGGCAGAGAAACATTGAATGGATTATGTAGCATTGGATCTCTCTGAATGAAGTCCTACAAGTTTAGCAGTAAGATGAAACTTTGCAGAATTGAGGCAAGGACTCTTATTTCTTAGTACTACCAGAAAGCACGTGACTTTTACTGTGGTATGGCAGAGATAATACATTTGATTTAATCCAAATAAGGGCACTCCAGGTTAAAAATCCAGTTTTAAAAGTTTAAATTGGTGGTCAATTTAATGTTAATCTATCTATCAAAATTCAAACAATGTGATTTTTATAACCATTTTAAGAAGTGGAATATTTTAAAATCTAGCAGTTTGTAAAATTCGCAGTTTAATGTGCAATTCCAGCTCAGCTGGTGGCAGTCCTGCCATAGAACATAGAACATTACAGTGCTGTACAGGCCCTTCAGTGCTCAATGTTGTGCCGGCCTGTGAAATCAATCTGAAGCCAATCCAACCTACACTATTCCATTTTTGTTCATATGTTTATCCAACGACCATTTAAATGCCCTTAAAGTTGGCGAGTTTACTACTGTTGCAGGCAGTGCGTTCCACGCCCCTACTACTGAGTAAAGAAACTACCTCTGATATCTGACCTATATCTATCACCCCTCAATTTAAAACTATGTCCCCTCATGCTGGCCATCACCATCTGAGGAAAAAGGCTCTCACTGCCCATCCAATCTAACCCTCTGATTATCTTATGTCTCAATTAAGTCACCTCTCAACCTTCTTCTCTCCAACAAAAAAGCCTCAAGTCCCTCAGTCTTTCCTTGTAAGACCTTCCCTCCAGACATGGCAACATCCTAATTAATCTCCTCTGAATCCTTTCCAAAGCTCCACATCCTTCCTATAATGCGGTAACCAGAACTGTACGCAATACTCCAAGTGCGCCACACCAGAGTTTGTACAGCTGCAGCATGACCTCCTGGTTCCAAAACTCAATCCCTCTACCAATAAAAGCTAACACATGGTATGCCTTCTCAACAACCCTGTCAACCTGGGTGGCAACTTTGAGATCTATGTACCTGACACTGCCACCCTTTTGCTCATCTAAATTACTAAGAATCTTGCCATTAGCACAGTACTCTGCATTCCTGTTGTTCCTTCCAAAGTGAACCACCTCACACTTTTCTGCATTAAACTTCATTTGCCACTTCTCAGCCCAGCTCTGCAGCACCTCTATGTTCCTCTATAATCTACAACATCCTTCTGCACTATCCACATCTCTACCAATCTTAGGGTCATCTGCAAATTTATTAACTCATCCTTATACGCTCTCATCCAAGTGTTTATAAAATGACAAACAGCAGTGGACCCAAAACAGATCCTTGTGGTGCACCACTAGTAAGTGAACTCCAGGATGAATGTTGCCCATCAACCATTACCCTCTGTCTTCTTTCAGTTAGCCAATTACTCATCCAAACCGCTAAATCACCCTCAATCCCTTGCCTCTGTATTTTGTGTAATAACCTATCGTGGTGAACCTTATCAAACGCCTTACTAAAATCCATATACACCACATTAACTGCTTTGCCCTCATTCACCTGTTTGGTCACCTTCTCAAAGAACTCAATAAGGTTTGTGAGGCACGATCTTCTCTTCACAAAACCATGTTGACTATCCCTAATCAACTTATTCCTCACTAGATGATTATAAATCTTCTCTCTTATAACCTTTTCCAACGCTTTACCCATGAACAAAGTAAGGCTCACTGGCCTATAACCTCTTGAACATTTACTATCCTCCAGTTTTCTGGCAGTATTCCTGTAGACAATGATGACATAAAATTCAAAGCCTAAGGCTCAACAATCTCCTCCCTGGCTTCCCAGAGAATCCTTGGATAAATGTCATCCAGCCAAGGGGACTGATCTATTTTTACACTTTCCAGAATTGCTAACACCTCCTTATGCACTTCAATCCCATCTAGTCTAGTAGCCTGTATCTCAGTATTCTCCTTGCCAACATTTTCTTTTTCTAATGTGAATACACTTATAGCAAGTTGTTAATGCAAGTTTCTCTTCAGGTTTTGAACATGTAATGTGTCCAGGGTTGTACTGAGGAAGTGCTAATTCTTAAAAATGTCATCCCATGCAGGTACTTTTGAATTAGTAGTTCAGCTGGGCATTTAAAGATTCAAATGAAGGGGAAGGAGCTCTCCCAAATTTGAGATTTTCCTGCTTCCCTGTCTTTCATTTAACTACATCAAAAACAGATCAGCCATTAGTATTTTAAAATCTAACATTTACATCATTAATGGTATGCCTAAGGCAGGCTATGCCTCTGTTTTCCTTCTGCTGAGCTACCATCTTATGCTGATATCTACTATTTTTCAGATAATCCAGATGTACCTTTCTTTTCCTTTGTCATGGTCTTTTTTTCATTCATCCATCTATCAACTACTTCATTATCCCATTGCTTCTCAGTATTTGGAAAAAAAATCCTAATTGTGTCTCATTTTCTTTCACTTCCATTACAGCAAGGATTGAAAATTTTGATTCTCACAGCACTTCAAAGTTGCGGATGGTGGTTTAGTTCATCTTTGTCTTTGTTTTGACAGTAGTTGTTTCTCTTATTGTTTTGAAAATTCACTCAATTTCAGCTTCATACTTTTCACATCATATTTCAAACAAAGTGTTTAATGGCTGCCACAACCAAAAGTGAAAGCAAATTACCGCAGGTGTTGAGGCCTCCTGACTGCAGCACACCAGCCAGTACATTATGTAAATATGTAGTTCTCCAAAAGCTCTCTGAGAACTTTTGATATTCATTCGTTCTCAAGTAGGTAGTACTCAGGTGAAATATATGTTTCACTACTAAGACCAGCCAATTCAACAGACATCAGATATTAAAACCAGGACGGACTGGTATTTACAGCTCATAAATTATTTTTTTCCAGATGGATCACTTGAAGAAGTGCTTGTTATTATGTTGTAGGAGAAAGTGAGGACTGCAGATGCCAGAGATCAGAGCTGAAAATGTGTTGCTGGAAAAGCGCAGCAGGTCAGGCAGCATCCAAGGAGCAGGCGAATCGACGTTTCGGGCATGAGCTCTTCTTCAGGAATGAGAAAAGTGTGCCAAGCAGGCTAAGATAAAAGGTAGGGAGGAGGGACTTGGGGGAGGGGCATTGGAAATGCAATAGGTGGAAGGAGGTTAAGGTGAGGTTGATAGGCCGGAGTGGGGGTGGGGGCAGAGAGGTCAGGAAGAAGATTGCAGGTCAGAAAGGTGGTGCTGAGTTCAAGGGTTGAGACTGAGACAAGGTGGGGGGGGAGGGGAAATGAGGAAACTGGAGAAATCCGAGTTCATCCCTTGTGGTTGGAGGGTTCCTAGGTAGAAGATGAGGCGCTCTTCCTCCAGCCGTCGTGTTGCCATGGTCTGGCGATGGAGGAGTCCAAGGACCTGCATGTCCTTGGTGGAATGGGAGGGGGAGTTGAAGTGTTGAGCCACGGGGTGGTTGGGTTGGTTGGTCCGCGTGTCCCAGAGGTGTTCTCTGAAACGTTCCGCAAGTAGGTGGCTTGTCTCTCCAATATAGAGGAGGCCACATCGGGTGCAGCGGATGCAGTAAATGATGTGTGTGGAGGTGCAGGTGAATTTGTGGCAGATATGGAAGGATCCCTTGGGGCCTTGGAGGGAAGTAAGGGGGGAGGTGTGGGCGCAAGTTTTGCATTTCTTGCAGTTGCAGGGGAAGGTGCTGGGAGTGGAGGTTGGGTTGGTGGGGGGTGTGGA
Organism: Chiloscyllium plagiosum; assembly: GCF_037043375.1. Taxonomy (NCBI): domain Eukaryota; kingdom Metazoa; phylum Chordata; class Chondrichthyes; order Orectolobiformes; family Hemiscylliidae; genus Chiloscyllium; species Chiloscyllium plagiosum. The sequence continues at coordinate 45,292,936 of NW_028270147.1, read as the reverse complement.
CCTGACAAGGGAGTCATGGAGGGAGTGGTCTTTTCGGAACGCTGATAGGGGAGGAGAGGGAAATAGCCCGAAACGTCGATTCTCCTGCTCCTTGGATGCTGCCTGACCTGCTGCGCTTTTCCAGCAACATATTTTCAGCTTGTTATTATATTTTCAACATAAAGATGTATTAGCATTTGGAAATTCCTTTCATAAGTCAAGGTTTTTTTTTGAAAAATGCATTCAGAATGACAGTAATTTTCTTTTTCATTTAGATGAACCCACAACAACTCTTACAGAATCCCTACCTTTGTTTGTACAGCAGACGGCAGCAGCAAAAGTTATTGGGTAAGTGCCAAGTAATCTTATTCAAGGCAAATTGCAAGTTGCCACTAGTATTACAAATCACTAATTGAGCAATTGTTAACAAACCAAGGAAACTATTGTTATGCTGAGAGATCCATGGCATTGTGCAATGAGTTGGAGTATACGGTTTTACAACCTGGATTGAGGTGGGAGTTAACTTTTCAACATAAAGTCCTGTTTGGAATTTGTTTAAAATCTTATTTTGGACTCTAGAAATTTCAGATACTGAGAAACAAAAAAAAATGTTTTTTTTCTAATAACTTTGAAGATATGCAATTACAAAATGCTGAATTTGGATTCTTCTATTAGAACATAACATTTTCCATTGCAAATATTGATATGTTGGAAAATGTTTAAAAAAAAACTCATTGGACAGGACCAGCATAAAGTAAGTGTAATTTTAAACATTATTGATTGATTGAAAATCAAAGGGCTAATTTCAAATTCCTTGTCAGGCGCAGGTTGTGAATAATGCAAATTCCTGAACACACAGTTATACATACAATCCATTTTAATTAATTTTCTCTTGCAGGCACAAACATGACCTTTATATAATTTGGCATTGTGGTAAATGAAGAAAGGTTACAGTATCCATATTCTATAGTATTAGTACAGGTATCATTTACCTGTACATTTCTAAAACAGAGGCAATTTGCTATATAAACTTTCTTTAAACCATTCCTTTTTTAAATATTTAAGTCTAATCACATCACACACCCTTCATATGCTGAAACACCAGGCAATAACTGCAGTCAGGTTTAGCTACAGCAACCTTTAATTGAATGAAGCAGGCAATAGGGACATTACCAGTTCTCCTGGCTTGATGATCTTACATGAGATTGGTTTGGGGAGGGGTGGCTGGGGTGGGATTGGGGAAATGGGGGTGATGGCAGCAGTGGTGGCCAGGTCACACAAGACTCTTAAGTGAGAGAGAGAGAGTTTACTTCATGGACCAGGTTTGGTATTGAAACCATGGGAATTGCCTTGCATGGGTAAGAGGCATGGTCAATGCAAGGTCAGGTCCCATAATGTACAAAGTTTGTGTAGGTGCTGAATAAGAAAGTGGACCAATGAAAGGTGCAGCCTGGCAAATAGGGCAGGAGCAAAACATAACTGGCCCCTCAGAACATCAGCAAGGCTGTCAGAGCCTGTGGGTTCTCCCCTTTGCCTAGTGTTGAAGAAACCTCTGGAGGACAAGATGGACACCATAAATGTTGCAGCCTCGATTCTGTTGCTGCCTGAAGATTAATTTTGGCTGAAACTCTCTGGAAACAAGAGGCAAGCTATGGTCCAGTATGTGTCGCCAGTGTCTGAGGCAGTGTTGGAGGAACTGGACCTTGTGCAAAAATGCTTCAGAAGAGGCTACAGGGAAAAGAACAGTCTTACATAGAACATAGAACATAGAAGAATACAGCACAGTACAGGCCCTTTGGCCCTCGATGTTGCGCCGATCCAAGCCCACCTAACCTATACTAACCCACTATCCTCCATATACCTATCCAATGCCCATAAAGAGGGAGAGTCCACCACTGCTACTGGCAGGGCATTCCATGAACTTACGACTCGCTGAGTGAAGAACCTACCCCTAACTTCAGTCCTATATCTACCCCCCCTTAATTTAAAGCTATGCCCCCTTGTAATACCCGACTCCATACGAGGGAAAAGGTTCACACTGTCAACCCTATCTAACCCCCTAATCATCTTGTACACCTCAATCAAGTCACCCCTAAACCTTCTTTTCTCTAATGAAAACAGCCCCAAGTGTCTCAGTCTTTCCTCATACGATCTTCCTTCCATACCAGGCAACATCCTGGTAAACCTCCTCTGCACCCGTTCCAGTGCCTCCACATCCTTCCTATAGTATGGCGACCAAAACTGCACACAATATTCCAGATGCGGCCGCACCAGAGTCTTATACAACTGCATCATGACCTCAGGACTCCGGAACTCAATTCCTCTACCAATAAAAGCCAGTACGCCATATGCCTTCCTCACTGCACTATTTACCTGGGTGGCAACTTTCAGAGATCTGTGTACATGGACACCAAGATCCCTCTGCTCATCCACACTACCAAGTATCCGACCATTAGCCCAGTACCCCATCTTTTTGTTATTCTTCCCAAAGTGAATCACCTCACACTTAGCTACATTGAATTCTATTTGCCACCTTTCTGCCCAGCTCTGCAGCTTCTCTATATCCTGCTGTAACCTGCCATATCCTTCCTCACTGTCAACAACTCCACCGACTTTCGTATCATCCGCAAACTTGCTCACCCAACCTTCTAACCCCTCTTCCAGGTCATTTATAAAAATGACAAACAGCAATGGTCCCAAAACAGATCCTTGCGGAACACCGCTAGTGACGGCACTCCATGAAGAAACTTTGCCATCAACTACTACCCTCTGTCTTCTTCCATCCAGCCAATTCCTAATCCAAACCTCCAACTCACCCTCAATGCCATATCTCCGTATTTTCTGCAGTAGCCTACCATGGGGAACCTTATCAAACGCCTTACTAAAATCCATATATACCACATCTACCGCTTTCCCCTCATCAACCTCCTTCGTCACCTTTTCAAAGAATTCAATAAGGTTTGTGAGGCACGACCTGCCCTTTACAAAACCATGCTGACTATCCTTGATCACATTATTCCTATCCAGATGTGCATAAATCCTATCCCTTACAATTCTCTCTAAGACTTTGCCCACAACAGAAGTGAGACTCACCGGCCTATAGTTACTAGGGTTATCCCTACTCCCCTTTTTGAACAAGGGAACCACATTTGCTATCCTCCAGTCTTCTGGCACTACTCCAGTAGACAAAGAGGACATAAAAATCAAGGCCAATGGCTCTGCAATCTCCTCCCTTGCTTCCCAGAGAATCCTAGGATAAATGCCATCAGGCCCAGGGGACTTATCTATTTTCACCTTTTCCAGGATTTCCAACACCTCTTCTCTACATACCTCAAAGCCATCCATTCTACTTATTTGTGACTCAGTATTCACACCGACGACAATGCCCTGTTCCTGAGTAAATACTGAAGAAAAGTATTCATTCAGTGTCTCCCCAATCTCTTCCGCCTCCACACACAACTTCCCACTACTATCCTTGACTGGACCTATTCCTACCCTAGTCATTCTTTTATTCCTAACATACCTATAGAAAGCCTTAGGGTTTTCCCTAATCCTACCGACTAAGGACCTTTCATGTCCCCTCCTTGCTGCTCTTAGCTCTCTCTTCAGGTCCTTCCTGGCTACCCTATAACTCTCAATCGCCCCAATTGAACCTTCACGTCTCATCTTGAGATAGGCCGCCCTCTTCCATTTAACAAGGGATTCCAATTCCTTATTAAACCACGGCTCCCTCGCACGACCCTTTCCTCCCTGCCTGACAGGTACATAATTATCAAGGACACTCAATAGTTGCTCCTTGAACAAGCTCCACATATCATTTACACTCTTGCCTTGGAGTCTACTTTTCCAAGCCACACATCCTAAGTCATGCCTCACCGCATCATAATTTCCCTGACCCCAGCTATAACTCTTGCCCTGTAGTACACACTTATCCCTCTCCATCACGAGAGTAAAAATCACCGAATTATGGTCACTATCCCCAAAGTGCTCACCTACCTCTAATTCTAACACCTGGCCTGGTTCGTTACCCAGAACCAAATCCAGTATGGCCTCACCTCTTGTTGGCCTGTCTACATATTGTGTCAGGAAACTCTCCTGCACACATTGAACAAACATTTCAGGACTTAAGGGAAAGGGATGTAGCGATTGGAAAGAGTTCAGCCAGGTGGACCTCCTACAATATGAGTTCCCTGATTGGGGCTTCTAACCAACCGGGGAGCACTGGCTGACATATAAACAGGAGATTCAGGGGTTCTGTTCACTCTAGGAGCTGGCTCTAAGCTAGTTGGGTCAGTGTCATATACTATGTACACATAAATAAAGGGTGACTTGGTGACAGAATACTGATCTTCATGGAGTTATTTCACTCTCTCTCAATACTGTTAGAGGATCTTTCCTGTCATTATCACCTTGGTTATCTATATTCTTTAGAATGTTTATATTAAGAATGATGCAAAACTGCAGTTTAAATTATCTGCTGTTTCCCATTTTCATTCTCGAAGTGTACCACACTTCGGCCATTCTTTTTATACACCCGCAGGTGGTATTGCTTTTTATTTTAATACGTTTTGCCAGTTTACCTTTAAGACATCTGCTGCTATTTCCTAATAAAATGCCCAATTCTCTAGTCAACCACAAGTTTTCACTATTTTGTGTGCCTTAGTTTTAGATTGGACACTGTCCTTGATTGCCTTTTGTTAACTATAGGTGGTTCACCTTTCTCAAGTCCTTCTTTTCGACTGGAATAACGTTTTGCTGAATGTTATGAAATATCTGCTGAAATGTCTGCCACTGCTAATCCACTGACTAGCCCCATTGGTCTATTTTCTGTGTCCTCTTCACACAACTCTTACTTCACATTATTGTAATTGCCTCATTTAAGCTTCGGATTTTAGTTTGAGACCCATGTTGTTCTCCCTCAAACTGAATTAAAATTCTGCCATGCTGTAATCGCAACCCCAGAGCCTATTGAGCTGTCAACTCCATTTATCCTGTTACAAATGCTGCATGCATTCAGCTACGGAGCACAAGGGTTGACTTTTTAAATCATACTCTGGTTCTAATTTATGCTACACTGTTCTGCATATGTTCCACCCCTTCTTTCACACTCTTATTGTTCACCTCTTTGCTACCCTGCATCTCTCCTCATTTCTTCTCGACTTTCTAAATTTCACTTTAATTGAACTCTACACACCACTAATTAGTTTAAGTCCTATCTACAATCCTAGATATATGATTTGACAAGACACTGGTCCCAGCATGATTCAAATTAAATGGAACAATTCTCTTTTCGTGGTACAGGTGCTAGTGCCCCATGAATCAGAACCGGTTTCTCCAACACCAATCCAAGAGTTATGCATTTACCTTCCTCATCTTAGTTAACCATGCTAGTTTGCACATTTATTCACTCGGGAATGTGGACATTGGCTAACTAGTATTTATTGCATGTCCCTAGTTGCCCTTGAAGGTGGTGGTGAGATGTCTTGTTGAACCGCTACAGTCCACATGCTATAGGTTGACCCACAATGGTGTTAGGGAGAAAATTCCAGGATTTTGTGCCAGCAACAGTGAAGGAACAGCAATATATTTCCAAGTCAGGGTCGTTCGTGGCTTGGAGGGGAACTTGCAGGTGGTAGTGCGCCCATGTCTCTGCTACCCTTATCCTTCTAGGTGGAAATGGTGGTGGGTATGAAAAGTGCTGTCTAAGGATCTTTGGTGAATTTCTGCAGTGCATCTTGTAGGTAGTACACATTGCTGCTGCTGAGCATTGGTGATGGAGTGGGTGGATGTTTGTGAATGTGATGCCAAGGGAAGTGAGCTACTTTGTTCTGGGTGATGTCACACTTCTTGAGAATGGAGCTGCACCCATCAAGGTAAGTGGGGAGTATTCCATTATACTCCTGAATTGTCTTGTAGATGGTGGCCAGGCTTTGGAAAACCAGGAGGTGAGATACTCATTGCAGTATTCCTAGCCTCTGACCTTTGTAGCCACTGAGTTTATATGATGGATCCAGTTGAGTTGAATTGATTATTCTCTTTGTGATTTTGCTTTTCAATTTAGCCCCGAGCTGCTTGTAATCCATCAGCATAATCTTTTTCCTAATCTATGTGGTACCTATGTGGGCCACAACCACTGGATCATTCCCCTCCCATTCCAAGTTCCTATTCAGCCCAGGAAAGATGGCCTCAGCCTTGGCACAAGATAGCAACACAGCCTTTGAGACTCTACCTTGCTGCAGAGTATGGTACCTATTCTCCTAAACATGCTATCTCCTATTATTTCTCTTTTCACTCCCCAATTTAAATGGCACTCTGGAAAAGGGAGGACCAGTGAAAATCACTCCCTGCCCACAACCCAATTACTCACCCACCCATAGCCATCACTTACCTACACCTGGGTGTGTTCTTGATCGGAAGCTTCTCTCATAGTGTTGAGTACAGTTGGTCTCTGACTGGCTGGCAACACTTGGTGCCAGTTTCTGCCCTTGACATCCTTAATCACAGGGAAAGGCCCACCACTTGCCTGTTAAATGTTCAAGGGACAGAGATATCAGTAGGAGTGATTATCGCTTAGTGATATCTAACAGAACAAATCTAGCAACTGAAGGAACAAGGCATCTAATTGAGCATTGAGAGCCATTAACAGCAGAATTAACACAATTTATAACTTCAAGGTTTAGAATATCCCTCCATTCTACCATTAACATCAAGCCAGGGAATTAACACTAGTTAAAAAGAGGAGTGCAGGAGACTATGCCCGGAGCAGCATCAGGCATAGCTAAAAAGGATATGTCAGTTGTTGAAACTACAATGTAGGACTGCATGCATGATGTAGGGTCTCTACCACTGAGTCACAAGAACCCTAAAGTTCCTCAGCGTAGTTTTCTGAGCTTAACCAACTTCCGTTGCTTCAGTGACCTTTTTATCCATCATAAAGTCAAAAGTGGGGATGTTTACTGATAATGCATAAAGATGAATAACATTTATGCATCTTCCAATCAGCCACATCAATAGTATGACAAAGATTGGCTCAGAACCTGGGAAGTCTATAATAGTGAGTCTGTTTTATCTATGCCTGCCCATCATCTGGAAGGTGCAGATGAGGAGTGCAATGAAATACTCTAATGGACAATAATGCTCAAGAGGCTTTACACCATACAAGATGAAACAGCCCACTTGATTGGCCCACCATCCACCACAGGATGTCATCCTCAGATGCAATACAATATCTCACCAAGGTTCCTCTAACAGCACTTTCAAAACCCATGACGTCTATGCTTAAAAGGACAAGGGCAGTAGATATATGGGAACATCATCTATAAGTTGCTTGAAGGCATCCTGATTTAGATTTCTATTATTATTCCTTCATTGTTGCTTAGTCAAAATGCTAGAACTCTCTTCCTGACTGCATTGTGAGTGGTCCCATGCCCCAAGAACTGCAACAATGCAGGGCAGTTCATAACCATTTTCCCAAGGCAATTAGCGTTGGATAATAAATGCTGCTTAGCCAACAAGGTCCACATGCCAAGTGTAAATAACAGGGCAAAATGTGGCAGCATACCTCCTTGAGAAGAGCTAACATTGAGGTCTCACCGGCTGCCCAGCAAGGAGGTGCAACTTATTTTTGTCTTCACAAGATTCCACCCATAATGCAGTCATTGTCATATTCCTGTTTGAGGGAGTTTGCTATGTATAAAATGGCTGCATGTTTTCGACATTATAACAATGACTTTTCTTCAACAAATACATTATTAGCAAAGCATTTTCACAGCTATGTCACATGGTCATAAAAAAGCTACTACATAAATTCAAGTTTTTCTTTGAAACATGTAATAGTTTAATATTTCAGTATAAATTGGAATGGATAATGTGGATGGGAAAGATTGATAGCACTGCACTATGCATTGTTCGATTGAACTTATGGTTAAGGCATATTATTGACAGAATAAACAGTATTTTGCACTGAGTCTGCTGACTTTATATCTGACTTATGCTTACTTTATGTCAACAATGATAAAAGTGGTATTCTTCCCAGTATTGACACCAAGGTGAGAACCTATTTATTTTGGAGAGAAGGAAAACAAATTTTTGGTTTTTAAAAAAAAGACAAAATTCATTGAGTTTATTATTTTTATTAATCCATTCTAATTACAGTATTTGTGTTATCTGTTGATAACTTTTTGCCTTTCACAGTTTACTCATTCAAGAATCTGCTGAGATAGCTGAGGAATTGTTGCAACTTAGAGTGGTGCATCACCTCATGATTGCTATGGGAAATCTGAATCATGCTGACAGCCAAAGACAAGCCAGTTTGACATTGGAAGTAAGCATCTTAAGGGAGTAATGATCCAAGTATTGCTGGCAGTGTGACTTGGCATCAGTTGGGAAACCGTTGAAAAAAAATGAGCCCATGATTACCAAATGCTTGTTGCTGATGGTTAAACTTCCCTACCAACTATGTGAAATTGACAAAATTACCTTCTGCATCATGGAGGGTAATGTATGTTCATTCATGACAATTTTTGTTTTATTTATACAGCCTGGTGTTAATTGAAATTGAAGAAAACAAATAACTTCAAAATTAAATTGAAATATTTATGTATTGAAATTTTCTAATCAGTAATGTGTATCAGTATTTCATCAATATTAATGAAAAACTGAAATTTCTGTATTAATCAATGAATATTCCCCAGATGGTTCATTAAGTGACCTTGGCTTCCAAATTTTTCTATCCAATCTTATTACTACAGAAATAAAAGTACTTTACTTGTTGTTAAAACTAATCTTTAAAATACAATTACTATATATTTTTTAAACAATTGATTGCAGTTGTGAAATTGAACTAATGGCGAGGGGGTGGGGTGTGTGTGGTCGCTGTGCAGACTTGTCCTGAGATGTTAGTGTGTGATGTTGAAGATGGAGGCCTGGAATCACCAGGGTACCACTGACTTTCAGGTTGGGAATTGCTGCTATCTGATTTCTATCCAGTGAGTGGGAGAATGGGAAATGACATATCATTGAAGCAGGATGATGTAATAGTAAGGATATCCATGCTTGCATGTGAATGCAGATATGGCTCTCATTGCTCATAGGTGAGAATCTCATCTCGCCAGTTGACACTTGAATGGATAGCAGGACTTTTGACAGCGCAAAGCTCACTGCTGGCCATCTTGCATGATTTTCCCAACTTTTCCTGATTCTATCCAAAACATTAATCAATGTACCTTAGTACAGGAGGAGGCCATTCAGCCAATCAAGCTTGCCTTAGCATTCAATGTGATCATGGCTGATTATCTACCTGAATAGTCTATTCCTGATTCCTTCTCCCAACCGTTTGAAGCGTTCAGCTCCATGTGCTATATCCAGCTCCTTCTTGAAACCATGCAACGTTTTGGTCTTGGCAGCTTTGTATTAGTGAATTCCACAGGCTTACTCGTCTCTGAATGAAGACATTTCTCCTCATCTCAATCCTAAATAGTTTACACATATTCTTAGACTGTGACCCCTGGTTCTGCGCACCCCCATAATCAGGAACATACATCCTGCATCTACCTTGTCCAGTATGCTAGAAAATTTTAATGAAATGAAGGTTTCAATGAGATTTGGTATTACTAAACGTTACCATGAAGCTGTCACGTTATCATAAAGCTAATTAGTTAGTTCACGTTCTATAAACTAGACATCTGTTCCAGACTCTGGAAAGTGCATCTTATTTAGATGAGATCAAAGATGGAATCAAACTCAATTGTGTTGCCGTCCTGTTGGCACTGACAGTTTTTCACATGTAAACCAATGGTACCAAGCAAATTGGCAGCAATGGGGAGAAAACTAAAGAAAAAACAAACTGGAAACAGCAAATAAAACATCATGTCAGTTTCCAGTAATGTCATGAACTCAGGTACAAGAAACCATTCTTTGATCACAAATCGCTGCACATTTAGGGAAGGACTACTTAGTTCATAAAAGTACATCTGGAATACACAGTTACAAATGTGTGCTGATCAACAGCCCTAACAATCCTTCACGTTACAACAACACTGAAACTGTTGATGACATTCTCTTTGCAGAAACATTGTTAAAGTATATGAATTGAGGAGTCTTGGCAAAGAGCACATTTTATCAATGTCCTTTGTGCTTTCCCAGCTTGAAAATTGACAGCTGTGATCACTTTGTGTGCCACAATAAAGATTACACTTGTTATGACTAACAGACTGGGCTATAGCAACTATCTGAACTTTTTCTAAAGCATCACAACTAAAGCACAGATTTCTGAATTGATGCTTCTGGAAAAGATCTTGGACATTAAAACTGAGAACAAACATCCTGCTAGATGGGCATTTCTGGGATGTTTTGACCCTTCTCTGATGCTGTCTGATTAATCCTACTTTGTCTACAGCTACGAGTACAGCCACTGATACTGCTATAAAATATAACATTTCAAACCCAATGTTCCCTCTAAGCTGCATGCGACCTGTACAGGACAAGTTGGCCCCTGTAAGCTTATATGCATGTGTGGCACTAAAAAAAAATTAAAGGCTGTAACCCACAACAAATCCTTTCTGCATTGCAAAAGAAAGTAGAACACATATTGAAAACAAAAAGTGCTGGAGATCAAGCGGGTTAGGCAGCATCTATGGAGAGAAAGCAAAGTAATGTTTTGAGTCCAGATGATTCTTCATCGGCGCATATATTGTCCAGTTACAAACTGAATTTGCTTTCCCATTTCATTAATCTATTCTCTGATAATATTATCAATGTTATCTCATGGCATTTATCATTTTCTGAAAATTATAGCTTTAATTTTGGAATCATCTTCAATTTTTTATACTACTCACTCTAGGCCTATCCAAATCATTGATGCAAATTGAATAGGACTAAAACAAAACATACAGATGTTGTAAATCTGAAAGCAAAATAAATTGCTAGAGCAACTCAGCAGATATTTATTACTCATTATTCATTCCTGGGATGTAGGCATCACTGGTTAGGTTAGCATTTATTGCCCATTCATAATTGCTCAGAGGGCATTTAAGAGTTAACCATAGTGCATGTAGGCTAGACCAGATATAGATATCTGTTTCCTTCCCTAAAGGACTTTAGTCAACTACAATTGACAAGAAATTCATTGTCACCATTATACTCTTAATTCCAGATTTTCCACAATTGGCCGTAGTGGTCTGGCAGCATCTAAAGGGAGAAGAGCAGAGTTAATGTTTCAACTCTAATATGCTTTGTATGTTAGTGCAGAGAGACTCACTTTGTCAAGCTTTACATCTTGTACTTATCAGGACAATTCACAAGAAAAAAAAAGTCTAAAGGAAAAACAACATTTACATTTACAAGAGAGGAGTGCCGATTAGATGCAAGTGGTCTCTGGTAGAGGTATTACAATGGAAAAAGAACCAATTAAATTATGACTGAGCTTAGTTGAAAATCAAGCAGATTGATTCTGATTTGGAGATGCTGGTGATGGACTTGGTGGACAAAGTCAGAAGTCACATGACACCAAGTTATAGCCCAACAGGCTTATTTGAAATCACAAGCTTTCGTAGTGCACAAAGACAGAGTTTAAAGGTAGAGAGATCAAGAGCAGGGAGATTAAAGGGTCATACAACTAGTATGAGTGGAGTGTCAGATAATAAGTCTCTGCAAGTGACCAAGAGTATCACATGTAGTGTAACACGAACCCAAGATCACAGTTGAGGCTGTCCTCGTGAATACAGAACTTGGCTATTAGTTTTTGCTGCCGATTCTGTGGTGTTATGTATCTTGAAGTCCACCTTGGATGACACTTACCTGAGAATCGGAGGCTCAATGTCTTTGATCGCTGAAGTGTTCCCTGACTAGGAGGGAACATTCCTGTGTGGCGATTATTGTGTGGTGTCCATTCATCCGTTGTCATAGTGTCTGCTTGGTGTCATTAATATACCATGCCTCGTGGCATCCTTACCTGCAGCTTATGAGATAGACAACATTGGCTGAGTCACATGAGCATCTGTTGTGTATTAGATTAGATTACATTACAGTGTGGAAACAGGCCCTTCGGCCCAACAAGTCCACACCGACCCGCCGAAGCGAAACCCACCCATACCCCTACATTTACCCATTACCTAACACTACGGGCAATTTAGCATGGCCAATTCACCTGACCCTTCACATCTTTTGGACTGTGGGAGGAAACCGGAGCACCCGGAGGAAACCCATGCAGACACGGGGAGAACGTGCAAACTCCACACAGTCAGTCGCCTGAGGCGGGAATTGAACCCGGGTCTCAGGCGCTGCGAGGCAGCAGTGCTAACCACTGTGCCACCGTGTGGTGTTCCCATGTGTGATGGTAATATTCATGTCAGTCATCTGACATGTCTTGCAGAAGTTACCATGGCACGGTTGTGTGGTGTTGTGGTCAATGTTGTCCTGAAGGCTGGGTAATTTGCTGAGAACAATGGTCTATTTAAGGTTTGGTGGTTGTTTGAAGGTGAGAGGTGGTGGGTACGGATTAGAATAGATTAGAATAGATTCCCTACAGTGCGGAAATTCTGCCCAACTAGTCCACACCGACCCTCCGAAGAGTAATCAAACTAGACCCATTCCCCCTAGCTAATGCACCTATCTCCACGGGCAATTTAGCATGACCAATTCACCTAATCTGCACATCTTTGGACTGTAGGAGGAATCCGATCTTGGTGGGATTGCTCATCATCATCGATTACATGTTGAAGGCTGTGAAGAACTTGATGTAGTTTCTTCACTCCAGGGGAGTACTGGATGATGAAGTGTATTGTAACGGTTACATCCGGTGTCTATCTTAGGGGGGGTCATTGAGGTTTGTCACAGTGGCACATGGAACTGGCCATTGATGAGTTGAGCATTGTATCCATTCTCATGAGGGCGTCCTTCAAAATCTTTATGTCTGTCCTGTTGCTCCTCATCCGAGCAGATCCTGTGCATATGCAGGGCTTGTCAGTAGGGCTAGTTTCTTTAACATGTTTAGGATGGAAGCTAGAGAAGTGCAACATCGTGAGGCTATTTGTGGGCTTGTGGTAGAGTGAGGTATTGAGGTGACTGTCCTTGATGGAGATGCTTGTGTCCAAGAATGAGACTGATTCTGAATAGTAGTCCATGGTAAGTCTGGTGGGATATATTATGAAGGTGTAGAAGTATATTGTACCTTTTAAGAGAGTTGAAAAGCTAGCAAGGACTGAAAGTACAGAGTGTCCTGAACAAAGTAACAATGTAACACTTGTTCGAAACAAATAGCAGATGGGTTGCCATGTAACAAAAATAAATTCAAATTCAGCCAATCAGTTTAAATTAAGCCCCAAGATACCAAAATCCAATCAAATTTGAATTTAATATTTTGATAATATTAAAACCAATGAAACGAGCCGATGTTTTGGGGTATAAAACAAGACACTTTGAATAGCACGAGAAAGAACTGCCAAAAGACCAACAGAAGTAGACCGCTAGCTGAAGAACTCTTTGAAAGTTACCTGTCTCTGGGGAGTTTGCGCAGCTGTACATCGAGGCCAACCTGGAGGGAATCTATAGAGGAAAATCTAGAAAGGAGAATTGGCAAAGCTGACTGGTTTTGAAAGGTGATTTTTTTTTGTAAATCTTAAATTGGGACTTTTTTATTGGACATGTATTGTAAAGTGGGAGATAAAAGACAGGTTTAAGAGAAAGGAGTTATAAATAGCTGTTGTTTTAATGTTCTCTGTTTATTCTCTTAAAGAATAAAATTGTTAATTTTTGCTTGAAATAGTAACCTCTGGGATAGTTCTTTGCCTCTCGAATTTTAACAGATTACAGCTCGGGGTGAATATTTTCTATGTAGCTGGTTTAAATACCAGAAGGATTTACGCCATGTCCTAACAGGTGAAACTTGTTGGTGTTGCTATGTAGTTGTTGTGGTGATTCCTCGCCATGAATCCAACAGAAGAAACGTCGTCGATGTATCTGATGTGTAGCATTGATCAGAGGTCCTGCGTAACAAAGAAGTCTTGCTCAAACTTGTGCATGAAAGTATTGGCATGTTGGAGTGCAAATTTGCTCCCCATGGTCATTCTGTATGATAAGCGCAGCAGGTCAGGCAGCATCCAAGGAGCAGGAGAATCGATGTTTCGGGCATGAGCCCTTCTTCAGGAATGAGGCTGCCTGACCTGCTGTGCTTTTCCAGCAACACATTTTCAGCTCTGATCTCCAGCATCTGCAGTCCTCACTTTCTTCTATGGCCATTCTGCATGTCTGGATGAAGAACTGATTTTTGAAGGTGAAGACATTACGATCGAGGATGAAGCAGATGAGTCGTAAGATGATGTTGGAAATTGACAGTTGTTGGTATTGAGTACTGAGGCTGTTGCAATGATGTCATCATCATGGGGGATGCTGGTGTAAAGTGCTGAAATGTCCATTGTGAGGAGGAATGTTCCTAGTTTGACTGGTCTTTGGGTGCTGAGTTTCTGCAAGAGATCTGTAGCGTCGCAACAGAAGCTGAGGGTTCCTTGTACATAGGTTTCAAGATGCCTTCGACATAGCTAGAGAGGTTCTCAAATAGGGTCCTTTTGCATGATACAATAGGACATCTAAGTGTGTTGGCTTTGTGTATCTTCTGAAGGCAGTAGAAGTTCTCTATGCAAAAAGTACGCTGGATGAGAGTATATAGGATACACTGAAGATCTGGAGATTGAATTAACAGGTGTGTTCTTTGGTAGGATCGGCAAGTAGTTGAGTGTGTTCCTGGTTGTTCAGTTGTCAGTATGCTTCTTTGTAGTAGTCCATTCTATTCTGTATAATGCTGGCTTCTCCTTTGTCTGCTGGTTTGATGACAATGTTGCGATTGTTCTTGAGCGCATGGATGGCGTTGCTTGGGTGACGTACTATACTATCTTGTGAGTGCGGCTGATGAATCTGGCGTTAACGCATCTCCTGACAACTTGAGCACGCATGTCAACCCTGGGACAATGGCCTTCCGGAGGGGTCCAATTTGACGAATCCTCCATTGGTCATTGAACCATGAATCTCTCTGTAGACTGTTCAGTTCATTAGTTGTGTCGTGGCCTCGCTGCTGACATCTTGGGGTTCATTGAAGCATTCCCGGACCCTCATAATGCCTGATGAATTTCTCTGTGTCTGCTGTGAGACCAAGAGGGTCAATTTTGGTAGTGGGCCAGAAATTGAGCCCTCGGCTGAGAACTTTGATTTTGTCCAGTTAAAGAGTCTGGTCAGACAAGTTGATGACGTTATTCAGCTGTTGACACATTACTCACACCATCTAACACTCTTGGTCACCTGCAGGACTTATTATCCAACACTCTCACACCAGTAGTATGATCTTTTGTCTCTCTGCCTATAAACTCTGTGTCTTTGTGCTCTTCTGTCTCACTACAATGGATCACCAATGGTACATAAACAACCCCCACCCCCACCCCCAGACCCATAGTCTGTCTTCCCAGTAGACCAAGACTAGCAAAGGAACTGCAATGCAAACTGAAACACCTAGTAGAAGACTCAAGCCACTCCATCCATTCCACCCAGGAATTCCTTAACATCATCAAAGGCACCAAGGTAGAGGACGACGAGGTCATGGTTTCCTTTGATGTGACAGCCCTATTCATATCAATATCACCTTAGACAAAGAAACACTGGCCTCACTGCTAGACGAAGCAAGGACACAAACACCTGTCAGCACCAACTCCATCAGCAAGGACAGCATCCTCAAATCAGTAGACCTGTGCCTCACAACCCACTTCATCTTCAATGACAAGACGTACAAACAAATCATGAGACGCCTATGAACTCTTAGCAGAAGAAGTTATGCAGAGGTTAGAATGAACAGCCCTTTCCACGATCCAGCCCAAGTTTTAGGTCTGCTATGTGGATGACACCTTTGTCATCATGAAACGCAAC
The DNA here is from genome assembly GCF_037043375.1 of Chiloscyllium plagiosum. NCBI lineage: Eukaryota > Metazoa > Chordata > Chondrichthyes > Orectolobiformes > Hemiscylliidae > Chiloscyllium > Chiloscyllium plagiosum. The sequence goes on along the minus strand of NW_028270147.1, from coordinate 45,277,051 downwards.
AAATTAGAAGAAACCCACAAACACATAAACAATATCCTTGCTGGTGTAAAGTTCACCAAAGAGGAAGAGAACAATAACAGACTCCCCTTCCTAGATGTCACAGTAGAATACATTGCCAATGGAGAGCTTTGGCCAGTGTTTACAGAAAATCCACACACACTGACCAGATATTCAACTACAGGAGCAATCATCCCAACACCATAAACGGAGCTGCATCAGGACATTATTTAAATGAGCCACAACACACTGCATCAACCAGGAACTATGAGAAGCTGAGGAAAAACACCTCTACAATGTATTCAGGAACAACGGGTACCTGATAAGCGCAGTCCGCCGATTTCTACACAACAGATTTAAACAGACCTAAACAATAACACACAACACACTCGAACTCTAGCCTGTTGAAGAAGCCATGCTGACTCAGTCCTATTTTACATTCACTTCCAAATACTCCACTACCTCACCCTTAATAATAGACTTGAAAATCTTACAAACAACAGAGGTCAGGCTAAGTGGCATATAATATGCTGTCTTCTTCTTCCTTTCTTGAATAGGATTGTTGAATGAACCATTTGCCAGTTCACTGAGACCCTTCCTGAATCCAACGATTCCTGAAAAATCACCACCAATGCCTCTATAGTTTTCTCAGCTAACTGTAGTCAATCCAGTCTAGATGATTTAACCACCTTCAGACCTTGCAGCTTTCCCAGCAGCTTCCCTAGTGGTGGCCACTATGCTCACCTCTGCCCCCAATTCTCGAAGTTTTGGTATGTTACTGGGGTGTTCCACTGTGGAAACTGATACAAAGTACCTATTCAGTTCCTCTGCCATTTAGTTGTTCCCATTGCTACTTCTCCAGCCTCTTTTTCCAGCAGACCAATGTCCACTCTTGACTTTATTACCTTTTACTTATCTTAAAAAAAGCTTTTTCCAATCTTCTTGCATATTAATAAATAGCTTACTTCATATTTCAAAGTTTGTGAGAAGATTACTTCATATTTCTTCTAATACTCCCCTTCTTGGTTTCGTAGTTGCCCTCTGCTCATTTTAAAAGGCTTCTCACTAAGCTACGCTACATTATGTGCCTTTTCTTTTGCTTTTATGTTGTCCCTAACTTCCCTTGTCAGCCATGGTTGCCTTGTCCTCCTGATGTTTCTTTCTTCCTTGGTATGAATTTCTACTGCGCCTCTCAAATTATCCCCAGAAACTCCTGCTACTGCTTTTGCTACTGCACAACTTCTGTGCTAGGTTCCCCTTCCAATCAACTCTGGCCAGCTCCCCCTTCATGTACTTGTAGTTATCTTCACTCAATTGTAACATTGTTGTATCCAATTCCAGCTTCTCCCTTTCAAACTGCTGGGTGAATTCTGTAATATTATGGTCCTTTACCTTAAGCTCCCTAATTAAGTCTGCATGATTATACATCACCAAATCCAGAATTGCCTGTTCCCTTTGGGCTCTACCACAAGCTGCACCCCTCCAAAGAAAACCTTTTAAACAAAGATGTTCCACAAATTCCTTTTCTGGGGATCCACTAACAACCTGATTTTCTCAGTCCACCTGCATATTAAAGTCCCTTCATTATTGTATTAGTACCTTTCTTGCATGTCTTTTCTCTCGTGATTTGTTTTCTGCCCCACACCCTGACTACTGCCAGGGCACCTATATACAACTCCCATCAGGGTCTCTTTTCATTTGCAGTTCCTCACATTCCCTGCACAGATTCTACACTGTCCAACCCCACAGTGTTTCTTATTATTGATTTATATTTCACACTAACAAAATAACCCTGCCCCTTCTGACTATCTGCTTGTCCTTTCAATGCAATGCATATCCTTGGATGTTTAGTCCCAGCCCTTATCCCTTTGCAGCCATTTCGGCAATATCCATAATAATGTATCTGCTAATTTCAATCTGTGCGACAAGCTCATTATGTAAATAGCGCACATTTAAGTACAACGGCTATGTTTACCACCCTCCCTTATCTGTTATGCCTGATGTTAGATTCCTGACCTTTTCCATACTCTCTGCCTTATTACTTGTTCTGAAAACTTTAATAACCTTTGCGGAGGTCTTTAATGACTGGGGTGTTGTCTGCAGTCCATAATGATCACACCATTTAGCCTTTCTGCCAGGATCCTAGTCCCAGATCAGTTCAGTGGGAGTCCAACCCATCAATACAGTATCTTTTTCCAGTACTGATACCAGTGCACCACAAAAAATATAGCCCCTTTTTCCTGCACGACTTCCTACAGTCCTTTTCCTCATCCACAAAGAAAGCAAGTACCTCATACCTATTGGACAAGGTCAAGAGCAGAGGCTCTGCCAGTGCTAAAATCAGGATCCCTATACCTGCCTCATTTGTAGTCACGCCCTTTCAGTCCTGACCACTGTCCAAATTTAAAGTACTTAACCTACACTGTGTGACTTTCTCCTGAAACAACTTCCAGGTAACTCTTCTACTTTCCTGATGTTTTTTAATTACAAAAATATACTTTATTCATAATATATATATATGCAATCACAAATGTAGTTTGGTTCTGTACAATAGCATATCAAAAGAACGAAACAAACGCTGGAGTTTGACTCTATCTAAATAAACCAAAGGCATCTCTTGCAAGTGAAAAGAGACCCTGATGGGAGTTGTATACAGGCGCCCTAGAAGTAGTCAGGATGTGGAGTAGAAAACAAATCACGAGAGAGAAAAGACATGCAAGAAAGGCACTAATAATATAATGAAGAGACTTTAATTACATGCATTTGAAGTACTGGGTGGGTTCAATAACTGAAAGGACCCCATTTAACTTGGCAGAATGACCTCAAACATTGGTCTTCCTCAGTACTCCTTTGTAGCAGCTGCCCCATGCTTTAGTGCTTCCATCAGCACTTAGTCCTGGACCTTGGAATGTGTCAGTCTACAACATTCAGTCAGGGTAAATTCTTTATTTTGGAAGACCAACAGGTTTCAGGCAGATGAAAGAACATCTTTCATGGAGTTGATCATCCTCCAGCTGTAGTCGATGTTTGTCTCTGTGTGCATCCCGAGGACCAGACTGTAGAGCGCAGTGTCCTGTGTCACAGTTCATAGAATCATAGAGATGTATAGCATGGAAACAGACCCTTCGGTCCAACCAGACAACGCCGACCAGATATCCCAACCCAATCTAGTCCCACCTGCTAGCACCTGACCCATATTCCTCCAAACCCTTCCTATTCATATCCACATGCCTTTTAAATGTTGCAATTGTACCAGCCTCCACCACTTCCTCTGGCAGCTCACTTCATACACATACCACCCTCTGTGTGAAAAGGTTGCCCCTTAGGTCTCTTTTATATCTTTCCCCTCTAGCTCTGGACTCCCCAATCCCAGGGAAAAGACTTTGCCTATTTATCCTATCCATGCCCCTCATAATTTTGTAAACCTCTATAAGGTCACCCCTCAGCCTTCAACGGTCCAGAGAAAACAGCACCAGCCTATTCAGCCTCTCCCTATAGCTGAAATCCTTCAATCCTGGCAACATCCTTGTAAATCTTTTCTGAACCCTTTCAAGTTTCACAACATCTTTCTGATAGGAAGGAGACCAGAATTGCATGCAATATTCCAACAGTGGCCTAACCAATGTCCTGTACAGCCACAACATGACCTCTCAACTCCTGTACTCAATACTCTGACAAAAACAAAACGCATACCAAACACCTTCTTCACCATCCTATCTACCTGCAACTCCACTTTCAAGGAGCTATGAACCTGCACTCCAAGGTCTCTTTGTTCAGCAACAATCCACAGGACTCCCACTCCATTAAGTGTATCAGATTTGCTTTCCCAAAATGCAGCACCTCGCATTTATCTGAGTTAAACTCCATCTGCCACTTCTCGGCCCATTGGCCCATCTGATCAAGATCCTGTTGTAATCTGAGGTCACTCTCTTCGCTGTCCACTACACCTCCAATTTTGGTGTCATCTGCAAACTTTACTAACCGAACTCTTATGCTCACATTCAAATCATTTATGTAAATGACGAAAAGTAGAGGACCGAGCACTGATCCTTGTGGCACTCCACTGGTCACAGGCCTCTAGTCTGAAAAACAACTCTCCACCACCACCCTGTGTCTTCTGCCTTTGAGCCAGTTCTGTATCCAAATGGCTAGTTCTCTCTGTATTCCATGAGATCTAACCTTGCTAATCAGTCTCCCATGGGGAACCTTGTCAAACGCCTTACTGAAGTCCATATAGATCACATCTACCGCTCTGCCCTCATCAATCCTCTTTGTTACTTCTTCAAAAAATTCAATCAAGTTTGTGAAACATGATTTCCCACGCACAAAGCCATGTTGACTATCCCTAATCAGTCCTTGCCTTTCGAAATACATGTACATTCTGTCCCTCAGGATTCCCTCCAACAACTTGTCCACCACCGACGTCAGGCTCACTGGTCTATAGTTCCCTGGCTTGTCCTTACTATCCTTCTTAGAGTGGCACCACGTTTATTTCAAAAATATATTTTATTCATTTTATTTATATACAAAATACATTCATACAGAGAGTCACAAACACAATTCAGTCGCATATCAATGTTGGAGTTTAACTCTATCCAAACAAACCAAAGACATCTCTGGACAGACAGCAAGCTAACATTTTGCAAATAGATGAATCTTCAGAACTCTGACTCAATGTCATCTTGCTCTGTCTCCTCAGATGTTTTCAGTACAGATTCCAGCATCAACAGTAATTTGCTTGTACAAAGATATATCTTCCTTGCATAAAATTATATTTACATGCATTTGAGGCACTGGACCAGCCAATAATGGAATAGCCCTCTGTTTAACTTCAGCAAAAGGACCTCAGACAGTGGTCATGACCGACTGCACTTTGGGAGCAGCTACCCAGTGTTTGACACTCAGATTCCAGCTCATTAACTCTGAGCTGCAGTTCGTGAAGCAACTAACACTTATTATAGATGTAGTCACTATGAACCACAACGAGGTCCACCCGCTCACACATCATGACAGTGCAATATATCACCCAGTCCTGCATCTCCAAATTATTTCATTTTTAATTTTTATTGATCTTTAATTTTTAATGTGCAAAATTTACCTTTAATTTGAAAACAACTTAGAATGGGTATACAATTTAGGAGTGACTTGCCAACCAATGAACTTACAGCTTTTCCTGTGGTGTCACTTTTTTCACTCTTTCTGATCGCTGAGTCTTCTCTTCTATTGTTTCTTCTCTCTCTGGGTTCCCACCATAGCAAAACTCTGAAGGAGCTTTCTTTCTTTGGTCCCTAATTCAAAGCCTTCTGGAACTAGATTAAATTGGTTATCTAATTAACTAGTTTCAGACGAGTACATAAATCAAGTTATTCCTTAAAACTTACCCCTGAGTCTGCCTTTATTTTAACCAAACTCTATTTATACTCTATGCCTTGATGGCAACAAAGCAGCATTCTCAGATTAGGATTAATAGATATGTATCTCAGGTAGTTATAATATTAATTATTTCTCTCATTCAAATGGAGTAGGTGTGCTACCAGCTGCTCTTTGGTTGTTAGTTGAGCTGTTTGCCTTATCAAGGCCTAAACAAAGCACATTGTAACTTCAGTTGGCATGATGTTTGGTGATTTTGTCTTTGCCCAGGTGTACACTTTATTTTTCACTTCTGATCTCTAGAAGAAATTTCTGATGCAACTAATCTGTAAAATCATGTAACAGCAAATTAACTATATCTAGTTACATCACAGAGATTGTTCAAGTACTGTTACAACACAAGTATCTCTTTTAACGGTACAGGAAAGTTCCATTAATAGCACATGCTACCTTAAAGGCATTAAAAAAAATGGAAAATTCCATTGTTTGAAGCATGAGGGAATTTTGTTTTCAGTACATTCTGTTCAAAAATTAATTATGTAATATTTTGTTCATCTAGATGACAATTAAAAGTGATATAATTTTAATTTCAGCACCTGGTTCGTACTTTTCCAGTTGTTGAAGAAAATGTACGAAAAGCCATAGGAGAAACTCTTTTTGAATTATACATGGTAATTCTTTAATCATTCTTAGTTATAGTAACTTATGACAATAATAGAGTGGAATTGTTTCTCTTTTCTAAACTTTCTTTTATTGAGTCGTGGAGACGTACAGCATGGAAACAGACCCATTGGTCCAACCTATCCATGCCGACCAGATATCCCAACATAATCTAGTTCCACCTGCCAGCACCCGGCTCAGATCCCTCCAAACCTTTGCTATTCATATACCCATCCAGATGCCTTTTAAATGTTGCTATTGTACTAGCCTCCACTACTTCCTCTGACAGCTCATTCCATACACATACCACCCTCTGCATGAAAAAGTTGCCCCTTAGGTCTCTTTTATATCTTTCCCCTCTCACCCAAAACCTATGCCCTCTAGTTCTGGACTCACCCACCTCAGGGAAAAGACCTTGTCTATTTATCCTATCCATATTATAATTACCCCTTTTTTAAAAATATAGAACTCTGTTACCTTGAAGTGGGCAGGGAAAAGGATCCCTCAGGACTCTTGGGCCCAAGTAATTTCCAGTGACCTCTGCTGAGATCTATTAAAAATATTGGCCAAATTAGTAACAGGTTTACATGCTTTTGACACAAGCAGAACAGTAGGAAAAAAAAATCACTCTGTAAGGCACTTCTAATAATTGACGTAATCCTAGGTACAACTCTTTGTCCATTTGCTCTGTTGTTGTCATATGACAAAATAATCTTTGGGGATGTGAAGGAAGAAGAAAATATCATGATTAATCTTTCTTCACAATGTTCTGTTTACTAATCCAGATTTGCAGTAGCCATTGAGTGAGGCATGCACTGAAATTCATTGCACCATTCAGTATATCCAAGAACCTACCTTTGAACAACAAAAAAGAATATAAAAAACCAACTTACTAGAAAATAAGTAATCATGACCAGGAGAGAACAGTGATGTATTTTGTTGTTTTTAACTTATGTATGTATCTTTTAAATCAATATAGACAGATCCTGAGAGATTTTACTTGAAGATAGACTCCGTCCAAGCTGCTGTTTTGGTTGGAAACAAAGTCAATATTACAGGAAGTAAGGCAGAGTTAACGTTTTTTAATAAGCAGTAGAAATATATATTTCACCAGTTGAATAATAGCATTAATATAATAATTGATTATCATTTACCCCAACAGTTGAAGACGTACCAGAATAAAACAATGTTTTTAGGTATAGCATGACGAGAAGAAGCTCCTTTTTTAAGCCGTGTAAAAGATGAATGCAACATTTTAATGAATCGATTACACTTTCAAATAAACTTAAGGTAGATGGAACAAAACTGTGCTTGGATTAGCTCAATGACTTTCTAATTCTATTTTAAAACGTAGTGGAACTTCATTTTACTCGTGATTAACATGCATTTATCTACTGTACTTGAAGTGATTTTAACAATGTGAATATGAGCTATTGGTTTATTACCAGCTCTGTACACCATTAGAATGATTAAATTTCAATTTCTTAATTATTTGAGTAATTATATGAGTGTATTTTAAATAAAATATACACCGGTATAATTTCTGTTATCAACTATCCCATTGTTCCTGTCTTTCAACCTATTAAAAATATTTGAAGTGTGTAACTGTTGATACTCAAGTCTGCTTTTGTAGGAAAGTTACTCAAAATATTTCATCTATACTTTCTAATTTGTTTTTATGAACTATGGCTAGGAAATAGTTTCATTTTGGAAAATGGTGAACTGCAGATTCTAATTGAACGTACTAATGCTGGTTTCCGGGGAGGCAAATTAGAATGGGGCAAGAATGCCTCAGCAACATCTTACAGTACTGTTGCAGACAAACATTTCTTATTTTGGTGACAGAAAATAATATGTTCTCAAGTTATGCTGTAAATCTGGACACCAAGGAGGGGCCTCTCGGTTCTGCAATCGGTCAAATAAAAACTAGCAGCTTGGTCTGATTCAACAATTTATTACGACACCGGGCATAGGTTATCCAGCAACACAGGGGTTAAGCCCCTCTGTGTACTCTGGAAAGGCTGCTGTGCTTTAGCTTAAACACAGGCAACGTTTATAGGTCTCTTAACAAACAGAACAGCCCTAATTGCAAAATTAATCCAATAAAATGACAAATAGACATAAAATTTAAACCAATGATATTTGCTGGGAACTGACTTGTTATAGACGCCTTTATCTCCGGGACACCTGGTTTCTAAGGTCAATTCAGGATACTTTAATAATGTCATATCTTACTTAGTTAATTCATATTATGAACAGGGCAATGTTTGCTAATCTCTTTCAATTAGTTCAGGAATGTAGTTTTCAGCACAGTTAGATGCCATTATAAATAAAAATGTTAATTCGCTCCTAAAAGCTATTTTTTAATGTTATTTTATGTTACTTGCATTAAGAATCCATTTTGTAGTTAGTAAAAGCATGCATTAAATGGTTGCTCCTGACAACAGCCTAAATCCAGATTTTAGATCCTCAATGCCACAGTGGAGGAAGTTATTAAATGGAGTCCTTAAAGAATCAGTTTTACTATCATGATGGTTTCTAAATTACAGCAATGACTTGGAGTCACTGATGGAATGTGGGTGTTTGTAACATTCTTACTTTTGAAGGGGAGGGTTCACCTTTCATCCCAGAAGTTTTAGCACAAGTAATATAGAATACTGTACAGTTGGATATGCTATCATTTGTGTGAGACATTGTGGAACCAACTAGTAATAAGGCAGTTTTAGATTTAGTATTATGCAGACCTGGAGTTAAATCGTAATCTCAAAATATTTGCTGGCAACCTCATGTTTGTGACATACTCCACTCACAAACAGGAATCTTAAAACAGCAATTCTGTAGTTTTGGGAAGAGAGCTTCCTAAGGTTGGTTGGGTAAATAGAGTAAAAGGTAAGTTTGTGAATAAAGTGGGAAATGTTTAAAGAGTCAATTCAGCTGCAGCAACTCACAAATTCAAACAGCCTGTTCTCTTGTTGATCTTACAAAACTTCTATCAGTGATGTTCATTGACATGTTGGGAAACCTGTAATCAGACCTCAAAAATGGATTCCTCTGTTGTCCAATGTGGAATACATTGTGTATAGCTAGAAATATTAATTAGCTATTATTGATTCCAAACTCCTTTTCATTTCTGAATACAATGTATCTTTATATGATCTAATTTATGAATGGGTTGCTCCATCAACACTCGAAATATATAAAAAAAGTGTACAACCATTTCTGTGAAGTATCTTTATACTGATGTAAGAAAGGTGGTAAAGCAAAGACAGGAAACTGTATAATGATGAGCCAGATATCAGTGGTGGGCAGGTTGATGGATGGGATCCTGAGGGGCAGCATTTTCATATATTTGGAAAGTAAAGGATTGTTTAGGGTTAGTCAGTGTGGCTTTGTGCACAGGAAAAAGTGAGGACTGCAGATGCTGGAGATCAGAGCTGAAAATGTGTTGCTGGAAAAGCGCAGCAGGTCAGGCAGCATCCAAGGAGCAGGAGAATTGACATTTTGGGCATGAGCCCTTCTTCAGGAAATCTTTGTGCATAGGAAATCATGTCTCACTAGTCTGACTGAGTTTTTTGAAGTAGTAATAAAGAGGATTGATTAAAGCAGAGCGGTGGATATGATCTATATGGACTTCAATAATGCATTCAACAAGATTCCTCATGGTAGACCACTTAGAAAGGTTGGATCACATGGAATACAGAGAGAACTAGTCATTTGGATATAGAACTGGCTCAAAGGTTCAAGGCTGAGGGTGGTGGTAGATGGTTGCTTTTCAGACTGCAGACCTGTGACCAACGGTGTGCCACAACGATCAGTGCTGGGTCCACTGCTTTTCGTCATTTATATAAATGATTTGGATGTGAACATAGGAGGTTTGCATTTGACACAGCAGATGGTGAAGAAGGTTACCTCAGAGTACAACAGGATCTTGATCAGATAGGTCAATGGGCTGAGAAGTTGCAGATGGTGTTTAATTTAGATAAATGTGAGGTACTGCATTTTGCAAAGGCAAATCAGGGCAGAACTTATACCTTAATGGTAAGGTTCTGGGGTGTGCTGCTGAACAAAGAGACCTTGGAGTGCAGGTTCATAATTCCTTGAAAGTGGAGTCGCAGGTAGATAGGATAGTGATGAAGGCATTTGGTATGCTTTCCTTTATTGGTCAGTGCATTAAGTATAGGAATCGGGAGGTACAAAACATTGGTCAGGTCGCTTTTGGAATGTGTGCACAGTTCTGGTCTCGCTGTTATAGGAAGGATATTGTGAAACTTGAAAATGTTCAGAAAAGATTTACATGGATGTTACCAGGTTTTGAGGGTTTGAGCTACAGGGAGAAGCTGAATAGGTTGAGACTATTTTCCCTGGAGCATTGGAGGCTGTGGCGTGACCATATAGAGGTTTATAAAATCATGTGGGGTGGAGAGTCCAAAACTAGAGGGCATAAGTTTAAGATGAGAGAGGAAAAATTTAAAAGGGACCTAAGGTAAACGTTTTCATGCAGAGGGAGACTAGTACAATTACAACATTTAAAAGGCATCTGGATGGGTATATGAATAGGAAGAGTTTAGAGGGATATTGGCCAAATGCTGGCAAATGGGACTAGATTAATTTAGGTTATCTGGTTGGCATGGATGAGTTGGACTGAAGGGTCTGTTTCTATGCTGTACAGCTCTATGAATCTATGGTGGAACATTACGAATCAACTCAGGCAATCTTACCACAGAATTTTGACTAACACCACATAAACGTAAGATTAAATCAGATGATTGATGAATTACATCATATTTGGAGTTGATACTGAATCAGAAGTTAACTAAAGATTTAGAACATAGTTAGCTTTTGACCCAGTATCAATCCTGAATACAATGCAATTTGGATATGCATGTACTCAAAGGCAGTTGAGAATCACAGTGAAAAACAGGAACCAATATTTACAAACAATTCCTTGTATAATAAAGATAATCAATGGAAATGACCACAGTTTTAAAAATCAGCAAATTCAGGGGTAGGGATTAACTAGTAGGATGCCACAGGGTTCAGTCCTTGGACCCCAGCTATTTACAATCTATATTAAATGACTTGAATACAGGGACAGAAAGCTGTATAGCCAAATTTGAGGATGACACAAAAATAGGCGGGATAGTAAGTTGCAATGAAGAAATAAGAACCTTGCAAATGGATATAGATAGGTTAGGAGAGTTAGTCAAACATGGCAGATGAAGTTTAATGTGGATAAGTGCAAGGTCATGCATTTGGATTGAAAAAATGGGAAGATAACCTATTATCTTAATGGGGAGAGACTTCAGGGTGATCCGATGCAGAGGGATCTAGGTGTACTCATTCATGAGTCATAAAAACAGCATGCAGGTACAGCAGATAATTAAGAAAGCAAATGGAATGTTGGCTTTTATAGCTAAAGGAATAGAATATGAAGGTAAGGAAGTATTTTTGCATCTAATACTTTGGTGAGACTGCACCTGGGATATAGAGTCACAGATGTACAGCATGGAAACAGACCCTTCTGTCCAACCCATCCATGCCGACCAGATATCCCAACCCAATCTAGTCCCACCTGCCAGCACCTGGCTCATATCCCTCCAAACCTTCCTATTCATATACCCATCCAAATGCCTCTTAAATGTTGCGATTGTACCAGCTTCCACCACTTCCTCTGGCAGCTCATTCCATACACGTACCATCCTCTGCGTGAAAAGGTTGCCCCATCATTTTCTTTTATATCTTTCCCCTCTCGCCCTAAACCTATACCCTCTAGTTTTGGATTCCCCCGCCACAGGGAAAAGACTTTGCCTATTTACCCTATCCATGCCCCTCATAATTTTGTAAACCTCTACAACATCACCCCTCAGCCTCCGAAGCTCCAAGGAAAACAGCCCTACCCTGTTCAGCATCTCCCTATAGCTCAAATCCTCCAACCCTGGCAACATCCTTGTAAATCTTTTCTGAAGCCTTTCAAGTTTCACAACATCTTTCTGATAGGAAGGAGACCAGAATTGCATGCAATATTCCAACAGTGGCCTAACCAATGTCCCGTACAGCCGCAACATGACCTCCCAACTCCTGTACTCAATAATCTGACCAATAAAAGAAAGCATACCGAACGCCTTCTTCACCATCCTATCTACCTGCGACTCCACTTTCAAGGAGCTATGAACCTGCACTCCAAGGTCTCTTTGTTCAGTAACACTCCCTAGGATCTTACCATTAAGTGTATAAGTCCTGCTAAGATTTGCTTTCCCAAAGCACAGCACCTCACTGTATAAATGCGAGGTGCTGCATTATATTGTATACAGTTTTGCTCCCTTTGTTTGAGGAAAGATGTAGTGGCATTGGAGGCAGTTCAGAGGAGGTTTGTTAGATTGATTCTTGAGATGAGGGGTTTGTCGTATGAAGAGAGGTTGAACAGTTTAGGTCTATATTCTCTGGAATTTAGAAGAATGAGGAAAGATTATGAGGTAATCAAGATGATAAAAGATATGAATAAAATAGGCGTGGAGTGGATGCTTCCTCTTGGGTGAGAGGTCATAGTCTTAGGATAAGGGGAAGCAAATTTAAAAGAGTTGAGAAGGTTGTGAATCTGTGGAATTCCCTACGCCAAAGTGTGATGGATGCTGGGAGAGCGAGTAAATTTAAGGAGTTAGGCAGATTTTTTATTGGTAATGGATTGAAGGAATATGGAGTGAAGGCAGGGAGGTGGGGGTGAGGAGCATATAAGCCATGATTGAATGACAGAGCAAACTTGATGTGTTACGTTCTTTTACTCTTGAGATACTTATACACTTGATGCAACTGCAACACACCATGTTCTGTGAACAAACAACCAAATTTATTCAGCACAGTACAGTACAGAATTTCTGGAGGAACCTCTAACACATACCTCGCAGAGCTTATGGGATCGTGGCAAAAGCTCTCATTGAACAAAGGAAATAGTCTTTCCTTTATACAAAACTCTCAAAATCACAGTTAGTACTGCCCACAGGAAAACCCTCAACCATCTCCTCATAGTCACATGCCACTCAAGATACAATGCAGTGACCACCTCACCTTCAGAAACAGTGTAATGCAAATCATCCCTTAGTGGTTAAATCTGTTGCAAATTGTTTTTTGTAATTATAGGAGAGTAGTCAAGTTCCAATTCTTATTGATTTCTGGATGAAAATGTAAATCATCCCCGAATGGTAAGGGAATGGCCGTATAAACCTCCTGCATTCTACCTATAAGACAAAGACATGCCACCTTAACCCCGGGCATTCAATTTCTTGCAGATCAGCTGAGCAAATTAACTCTTTAATATCTCATTCTCTCCTTTTATCATTCCATGATAACCACCTAGATGGGGGATGAGAAAGGTACTACCAAATTGTTCATAAGAATCTTACAGCTAGTACTTAAGCAAGTTATTGACACACAACAAAAAATCACTAACTCATGCAAATAGATAGGATTCCCAGAATCCTCCCACCTGGAAAAAGAAGTTCACCAGTAAAGTTCTTAAATTTACAGTCCTTAGTGACCACTCCACCTCCTCCAAGTCCACTGGAAAAGAGCCAGTTAGTCAAAATCTCCTTCAATAAAATCCAACCTGAAAACAAAGTTCAGTCTGTCCTTGCACACCACTCCACAGAGAAATCTGAATTCTTGGATAAGGGCACTTAAATACTTCACAAAACTCTCACACTTAAAAAAAGAGTCAGGAGATCTAAGATGGCGGCGATCTGAGAAGATCACACTGCAGAGCTTTGCGTCGCAGCAGGAGCAGGACGGTCTTTTAACCCACCCAACCCAGGTCATCAGGATTTCTTGGGGCATTGGAAAGATTGTGGAGCCCCAAGAAACCATTTAAAAATTGACTTACCTGTTTTTTCAGCTGTCCAGAAATGCCTAAAAAGGGAGGAGGAGCATCTGAGGCCGGGCCTGCAGCTCAGCCTGCAGCAGCCTCTGAGCCGATTACTCTCCAGGACCTGGTGAACCAGCTCTTGAAATCTTGCGAGATGTTGGGGAAACAGATTGAAGAGAAGCTGGCTCCAGTCTCTCTCATGCTGCAGAAGCATAAGCAGCAGCTGGGAGACCTGGAGAAGAGGACGGATGAGGTGGAGCACAGGGTCACAGCGGTGGAAGCTGATGCCAGTTCATTCAAGGAAGAGATCCAAGCCCTGAAGACACAAGTTTGTGATTTGCGTGACCAAGTAGATGATCTTGAAAACAGGGGCAGGAGAAAAAACATTCGGATCATCGGTCTGCCTGAGGGTAAGGAAGGTGAGCGGCCTGCGGAATTTGTTGAAGATTGGCTTCCGAAATTCCTTGACTTGGAGACTAGCATGAGAGGATTGAAGATAGAGAGGGCTCACCGGTCGCAGCACGGAGGTCGGGTCTGGGTCAAGCGGTGGTTAAGATGTACATTTTAAATTTCTAAGTTAGGACATACCAAAGGATGGGAGAGGTATTTATTCCCCCTTTTTTTTATAAAAGAATGTTTTTTTATTCATATTGATATTCTATGGGGTGTTTATTCTTTTTAGCTTGTGCTTGTGATGCGGCTCTAGCTGGGAGAAGTGAAGGTGGTTGAGATGGTTAGATGCCTATTTATGGGCAGTTCGGGACGGGTAGTTGCCCCCTCCGGGCAGAGGGTGAGTTCCTCTACTCAGCACTATTGGCGCTTTATATGTTGGTTTGTTTTCTGGTTTTTGTTGTTTATATTTTTAATAATTTTGTATGTTTGTTAAATGTAGTGGTTTTAGTTTATGCAGTTTTTATATTTGGTGGACCATGCGACACTAAGGCTCAGCAATTTGTGGTTCTGGTTCCTCCTCTCTGGAATTTAAATGTAATTGCAGACGATTATGGATAATGATTTGATTAAATGGTGTACCTGGAATATCAAGGGAAGTCACTCACCAATTAAGAGGAAGAAGGTACTCTTAAGTCTTAGAAAGGAGAAGGTGGATATTGCTTTGTTACAGGAGGCACATTTGGATGACAAGGAGCATCTGAAATTACAGCAGAATGGCTTTGACCGAGTTTATTTTTCATCATTTAATACCAGAAGTAGGGGAGTGGCTATATTGGTAAGGAAAATTCTCTCATTTAAATTGTTGGAATGTGTTAAAGACACATCCGGGAGGTTTGTAATTCTTAAAGCCTTGATAAATGGGGAAGAATATGGCATTTTAAATGTTTATTGTCCCCCAGCTCATCCTCTTAAATTCTTGGTAGATGCTTTTTCTAAACTGATAAGTCTCAAGTCTCGGCACATCATTATAGGGGGAGATTTTAACTGCCTCATGGACCCCACAGTAGACAGGTTGCCTAAAGGTCCCTCGATACCCTCTACACAAACAAAACAGTTATTGGGTTTGTGTGGGGAATTAGGATTGGTGGACGTCAGGAGGTGTCTCCACCCTACAGGTAGGGATTTCACGTTTTTCTCCAATCTGCACAGATGTCACACGAGGATTCATTTTTTTCTGACCCCTGAGGTAACCCTGGATCTGGTGGTATCCTGTACGATTGGTAATATTGCCATCTCTGATCATGCTCCAGTGTACCTCATGGTTAAAATTAAGGATGTTACAGTGGATTCAAGGCGAATGGATCCCTTTATTCTCATGGACAGCACGTTTGTGGAGTATTTCTCTAGGGAATTTCGGGCATTCCTAGACATCAATATAGGCTCGGTTGATAGCTCATCTGTTCTCTGGGAAACTGCCAAAGCTTATGCCAGAGGGTTAGTTATTTCATATTCCACAAGTAGGAAGTGGCAGAAGGGTGAGCAGCAACGTCTCCTTGAAGCACGGTTGAAGGCAGCCGAGAAGGCCTATTTTGACAGCCTCTCGTTGGTCAAACTAAAGAGGATTACGGCACAGCGGTCTACACTAAATTCCGTGCTCACGTAGACGGCAAAGAAAGAGCTGGCTTTTGCAAAGCAAAGGTTATATGAGCATGGTGACAAGCCAGGCAAAAAATTAGCATACCTTGCCAGAAAGAAGAGTGCCCCACAAACCATTACGGCGATTAAGGGAGGGTCTGGGAACCTAACATGTGATTCTAAAAAGATTAATGTGGCGTTCCAGAGATTCTACTCTAAGTTACATCAGTCTGAGAATTGTGTGGAGGGGCAGGTCAAAATGGAATCCTTTTTTAGAGATCTGAAGCTCCTGGGTGTGACTCCCGAACAACAGTCCTTTCTCAATGTCCCATTATCAGAGCAAGAAGTGCAGGAAGCTGTGATGCAGCTTCAGAGTGGAAAGCGCCTGGTCCTGATGGACTTCCCAGTGAACTCTGTAAGGAATTTATAAATATACTGTCAGCCCCGATGCTGAATATGTTTAATGATTCATACAATCATGTTTGTCTCCCACCATCTCTGAGAGAGGCCAATATTTCACTTATCCTTAAAAAAGGGAAGGATCCGGAAGACTGTGCTTCATACAGGCCCATCTTGCTCTTAAATGTGGACTTTAAGATCATCTCTAAGGCTCTTGCGTTAAGGCATGAGACTGTGTTATCCTCTATTATTAAAGAGGATCAGACGGGCTTCATAAAGGGTCGCAGATCCTCAAATAATGTTAGGAGGCTGCTAAACGTAATTCAAGCATGCCAGCAGCAGTCAATACAGGGATTGGTGATTTCTTTAGATGCAGAGAAGGCATTTGACGAAGTTGAGTGGCCATACCTTTTCTATACTCTAGACCGGTTTGGTCTGGGTGCAGTTTTCATAAGATGGGTAAAGGTTCTCTACAGTGTACCTCTCGCTGCGGTCATTACCAACGGGGTACGATCAAGCAATTTTAATATTTCTGGGGGCAGCCAGCAGGGCTGTCCCCTTTCACCATTACTTTTTACGTTGGTAATTGAACCGTTGGCAGAGGCCATTCGTGGGGATCTCAATATATCAGCTCCAGAAGTGGGGTCAAAATTATATAAGATCTCGCTGTATGCAGATGATGTTCTAATTTTCTTGACAAATCCAGCAGTCTCAGTGCCTTGCCTGATACAATGCATTCACGTGTTTGGCGCTTTTTCAGGGTATAAGATTAATTTTGCTAAATCAGAGGCTATGCCTATGGATGGTCTTACGAAAGAGTTGGCTCTTGAGAGTGACTATAGATTCCTATTTAGGTGGTCACAGGGGGGTTTTGGTGTATTTGGGCATATTCATTACTCCAGTTCTGGATTGGCTGTTCAAAGCCAATTTTACTCAACTATTTGAAAAAATTAAACAAGATCTCCAAAGATGGGAGGCACTTCCAGTCTCATGGTTGGGTCAGATAGCGCTTATTCAGATGAATATTCTCCCTCGTTTGCTATACCCTATACGGATGCTCCCCCTGATTTTCAATAAACAAACACTCAGGAGGCTAAACAGTTGGTTCAGCTCCTTTATCTGGCACCATAAACCGCCCCTCATTAAATTAGCCAAACTGCAGTTGCCTTTAAAAAAGGGGGGGAGTAGACCTTCCGGACATTAAAAATTACCAATTAAGCTCGCTTTTGACCTACGTAAGTGATTGGGTTTGTGGTGGCTCTCTTTCAATATGGCTAGATATCGAAGTCTCCCAGGCAATGTGCCCCCTTACCAGTTTGCTGTTTTTGGACAAGGTGAGGACAGTTAGGGAGGATTGCCATTACCCAATAGTCATCAATACTTTTAAAGCATGGAGGGCAATTCGGCAGAGGGAAGGTAATATTGGCAAAACATCTTTGTTTACACTTTTAGTGGGTATGCTGAGTTTTCAACCAGGTATGATAGATTCAGGATTTAAACGTTGGGCAGCTAGGTGTATATCTTGCATGGGTGATTTATTTGAGGGAGATGTAATGATGTCCTTTGATCAGTTAGTACGGAAGTACGAGTTACCTAATAAAGACCTCTTTTGTTTTTTTCAAGTTAGGGATTTTATTCAAAAAAGGACTTACACTTTTGACTGATCCCTACAAATCTGACATAGAAAGAGGGGTACTAAGTGCTAAGAGTACACTCTCTGTCAGTACTCAATATCACCAATTGGGGGGTGCCACCTCAGATGAGTCTGATCGACTCTGCAAGATGTGGGAAAGAGAGCTGAGTGTTGAAGTTTCTTCAGAGGCATGGGAGGATATTTGGGAGAATGCAAGGAAGATATCCATTTGCAATAGGACCCATGCTTTACAGTTGAAGATTTTCCACAGGGTCCATTTAGCCCCAGACCGTTTGTCAAAATTTAAACCAGGGGTATCTTCAGCATGTCCTAAGTGCAAGGTCTGCACGGGCACTCTAACCCATTGTCTTTGGTCTTGTGATAGGCTTCAAACATATTGGAGCGCTGTGGTGGGTGCAATGGAGAGGATTTTAGGTGTAAGGGTGGAGAAGGACCCTATTTCGCTTCTTTTGGGCCTACCCATTATATTTCCTGCAGACTCGCATAAGGCAAAACATTTCAATATTCTTACATTCTGTGCAAGGAAGAATATCTTGCTAGGTTGGATATCAGAAAACCCCCCAGGCCTGTCGGGTTGGCGGAAGATTGTTATGGAGCATATTCCCCTGGATTTTCTCACAAATATGGTACACCACAAAACTGAGAATTTTTACAAGACATAGCGACCCTTTTTGAAATACCTGGACACAGATTTATCTGCCACGCTAACAAGGGCTTTTATATAGCTGTAACGATTGTGTTTCATGAGTCCAATATCCAGGGAGGAGGAACTGTGAACGTATGAGTGTTTTGTTTGGCTGGGCTGATTTATTATTATTTATTTGTTTGTTGTTAGGTATTTGTTTTGTTAGTTAAATAACTAGTTTAAATTTTTAAAATTTTATACTTCTCTATATATGTTTATACATTCGTATAGGAGGGTGGGTTGGGGAATTTTTTTTATTATTTGGGTTTAGTTTTGTACAATTTTTGTACTGTTTTGAATTGCATTGTTTTGTGTTTGTAATATTTAAAAATCTATTTTTTCTTAATAAAAATATATTATATAAAAAAAAGTCCATGCCACTCCCTTCCCCCCCAGAAGAAAGACTCGCAGAGTCGAGTCCACAGCCCAGAAATAGATTCCCACAACAAAAACCCAGACAAAGCTATCCCCGGCAGTCAATGCACTTCACTGTTAGGATCCGAGCGGGCTGGTTCCGCTTTCTCCCCCTTTTCCCAGTGACACCATGTTATCCTAAAAGTACTTCTAAAGGGAGGCATGAGGGACAAAGGCAACAATTTGAAGAAGTGCCAAATTCTAACTTTTTTCACTCCAGAGCCTCCAACCCCTTTTTAACTCCGGGACTCTGAACCAGATTTTAACTGTGGGATTCTAACCCAGATTCCGCCCTCGGAATCTAACCCCGGTTTAACTGTGGGGACTCTAAGCCCGATTTACCCCTTATCAAAACCTTTTTTAAAACCCAGCTTCACGCAAAATAACTCGTTGGTGTGCAAGTTACCTCAAAGATTCTGTCACAACTGAGTCCCAGGAGACAAGGGGTCGAACGAGTGGTAGGTTTAGAGAAAGAGATCAAGGTGAAGCTTATCTTGTGGGCCCATCCATCTCACACAACCAACACTCAGATGATCGTTTATTCAGTCCACCTGGAAACTGTTGGAATGTTGGAATCCCACCGCTGCCACCATATATTAAGTTCTTTTACTCCTGAGATACTTACACACTTGATGAAAATGCAACACACCAAGTTCTGTGAACAACAACCAAATTTATTAAGTGCAGTACAGTCCAAGCTTTCTGGAGGAACCTTTAACACACCTCACAGAGCATACAGGGTCACGGCAAAAACTCTCACTGAACAAAGGAAACAGTTTTTCCTTTGGACAAAACTCTCAACATCGCAGTTATTACTCCCCCCCCATAGTCATATGCCACTCCATATATAATGCAGTGACCACCCCACCTCCAGAAACAGTGTAATACAAATCATCCCTTAATGGTCAAATGTGTTGCAAATTGCTTTTTTGTAACTGTAGGGGAGGAGTCAAGTTCCAACTGTAATGGTTTCTGGATGAAAATGTAAATCATCCCCGAATGGCAAGGGAATGGCCATATAAACTGCAGGTCAGCTGAGCAAATATCTCAATTGGGCCAAATGGCCTAATTCTGCTCCTATATCTTATGAACTTTGGTTTAATCTGTTAAAGGAAAGTGTAATGAAGATGTGGGTGTACCTTAAGAGAGTTAAAAGCAGCAGAACTACTGTACACAGCACCTCAATAAGGCAACAATGTAACACTTGCTTAAACAACTCGATTAGCTCATTGCCTGAAGACAAAAACAAATTTGAATTTGGCCGATCAGTGTAAATTATACCCCGAAAAATATCAAACTCTAATCCAGTTTTAATTTAGCATATTGACAATCTTAAAAGCCAATGACACAATCCAATGCTTTGGGATATAAGTCCGGGGAAAATTGAACAGTTGAGAGGAGAACTGACAAACCCAGCATGTAAGCTGACTGCCTGAAAAATAGCTCTCTGAAAAAGGTACCTTTTTGATCAGTAACCTATGACACAGAAATTCCTAAGACGAAGATGGCACAGGACGATCCAAATAGAAGAATGACAGCTGTCTGGTTTTGAGATAAGAAGTGTGGTTTTGTAAATCTTAATTGGGAGTTTTATCGGACTGGTATTATAGAAGGGAAGGTAAAAGATAGGTTAGAGGAAGAAATTGTAAATAATGGTTAGTTAATTATTCTCTGTAATATTTTAAGAAATAACTTTGTTAATTTTTACTTTGACAGATTACCCGCACGGGATAAATCTTTTCTGTATTGCTGGTTTTAAATTTAGAGGGTTTACCCTGTGTTGCTATTGATAAATCCCACTATCTTTCTTCCAGTTATTTGTATGCATAGATAAATCTGAAATAAATTTAAGTTTGTATTTTAATTTTGACATGCACTTATGTACCACTATACATGCTTTTAAAGTGAAAGTATATTCTCATACGTTAAAGTTCACTTTTGAAAATAAGTTCAATATATTTGGAAATGGCACATTTAAGTGCACATTTATTAGTGATACAAAACATGTAAATATACATACACTTTTGTAGGAAAAAAGATACATCAGGAAATTACTACCTCTGGAAGATAACAGTGTTTGATCGCGAAGTATATGGGATTCAGAGATAGAATTTGTGACGGTGAATTGCAGAAATGAAAGTGATCCATTCTAAAAAAAGCCTGGACCCTTCAGCATTATTCCTCTCTTACATAGACTTGGACTATAACCTAGTGTTGTGTGCTTTTTAAGTTTGTCCAGCACCTCTACATTGTTACGCAGAGTTAACATCTCTTTTGACTCGAATCCATTTTTGTTTGGTTTGGTTCACCCTCTGTGAGGCTGTTTAAAGCGCTTTCGGTCGCGGATGGGGTGTATAAATGTCGTTGCTGTTCGCCTATTTTAATAACGGCTTCACCGAGGCAAGTCGAAGCGAAGAATCCCCTCAACGGCAGCCCGCGTGAAGCGTAAAGCACGAGCGCTCAGCAATGAGGCAGAAACCTATCTGTCCAGCTCCGAATCAGTGCGGCACCAATCTGGACACGTGGTTCCTCACTGCTGCCTTTACGGCGGCTGGCTGTTCAGTATCTGCAATGCACGATGGGAAATGAAGTATGCTGTATCAGGTGCAGTGGTCGGTGGCGGATGGGGAATTACATCGCACTGAATGGTGGCGGCTGGACCGAGGACTACATAACCCAGAATGCTCGACGGCTGAAAGGACAACGACATCCTCCAGAATGTTGGATAGCAAAATGCGTATGCGCTTCTGTGCAGCACCGCCCGCTAGGTTAAAACACAGGTTATGAAGCGGTCCCTAGGGCGATTTAACAAGTGCAAGTCTTGATATTTGTTTCTGTTTCTCCCCTTATTGTCAAAAACGAAAAGGATATTTTGGTTGTAAGAATTCGGTTGCTTTAGTTGCTCCTGCAAAAACGGCGACTGAGTAACCACCCTTGATGCCGCCAGGTCCTCTTGGATCTGTCAGCGGAGGCCCTGAGGTGTCTGCAAGAAATTCAAAGCAGGGGAGCAAGTCAGTGTGTGCAGCCGCTTACCACCCTTTCCGAGGCATCGCCATTGTTATTGTCCACGGTGTGATTGTTCAAGGCGAACGATGCGGCGCTCCCCGTTAATTTAACTGAGAGTGCGAGGGCTCGTCGAGGAGGAGAAGGGCGCACAAAGGAAGAGGGCTCCCTCAGCTGTCACCCTGAGGTGGAGAGAAGCGAAAACTGGTACAGGGTCATTCTGACTGCTACCTACCCCTCCCCTCTCCCCCCCCACCCCCAACTCCCTTCCACCTCCATCACGATAGGGCTGCTGGTAAACTGAAGGCAAGAGCAACAATAGTACTATAATACTCTTCCCTCCCAGCACTAAAAATGGATCGCGAAAGAGGAGAGAGCGAAGATAATTTAGATTACTCAGTAGCAAACGTAGAAAAGGTAAGACTATATATCAGTCTGGTTTATTTGTAACAGGTTACCTTTCGTCGTCCTAATTGTTTTCTGTGAACTCATAGAGTGTAGGTACATCAAAATCATGACCCGGCATGTACAAACCCATTTTCAATTATAGATGCAACAATGTTAGAAATATTGACTTTTTGTATAGTAAGTAATAAAGAAACATTGTATCCATTGTAACCAGATTGTAAATTTTTTTGTTAAATGGCACCATCAGCTGTAATTTACCTTTGACACAATTCTTGGAGTCAAGTCTCTGATGTGCGAATGGGGTTAACTTGTTGACTTGAAATCGTTGGTTATATTTTGTTTCATAAGTGTCCTTGTTTGTAAATATCAAAGGCTGCAGTTAAGTTTAGATTTCAGAATGGAGCAAGAAACACTTGACCAGCTTTAACCTGAGGGAGAATACATTTTTTTTAAAGACTTTCTGTATTATATGTTTCATGCTTGTTTTAAAAACCACTTAATAGAGGGTCACTTTTTAAAGATGTGGAGGTATTTGTTGACATAATGTGCTTTCATGAAGGTGATCATTTATTATGCGTGCCTATATTCTTTTTATGTATGTGATTATTTATGACTTCAGTAGTACATACTATGAAAAACCAACCCCTTTCAACTGTTTTGAGTTATGTTCATGAGTCATTAAGTTCTTGAAGCTGACTGGACAGTAACAGTGCGTGGGATGTGTAGACTCTCTATGCTGTAGGAGGCTAAACATTTGTGAGATTGAGGTCAGGGCAGTTTAATTTAGAACAGTCAAAGTGTAATTAGGTCAACAGTGTTTTTGGTGTCTTCCTCACACTTTGAAAATTCCTTTTTTTAAAATGTATAAACCTTCTGAAGGATTTTCTTCTCTTAGCATGATTCTTCTCCCTCGTGTAGTTTGAACTCATTGTCTGATTGAGGCTCAGCTCAGTGTTATGTTGGTTCTGTGAACCTAGTTTATGATCTTTACCTATTCCCTGAGTCAATAAAACTTTACTGAAATGTGTATCTGGAAGATGCGTTACTGATAAATTTGGATTTCTAAAAATGTTATTTTTATGGAAGAAGTGATATCTTCAAAGTTACCTCTTTTGAATTGTGTGTGCAGCTTTTCATGTCTATGTAACTGGATCGTTTTCTTTAAAACAAAACATTGTATTTATGACTTTTTGGAATTTTTCCTATGCTATTAGGGGAACAGATAACTATGGTAAGCCAATGGTGATTGGTGACTAATGTTAGAGGTGGATTTAAGATATTCTTAAAGAATGTGAGGGAACCAGTAAGGTGAACCTGAGGATCTGGGTGCTGAATGCATGCAGGAATTGATGTACCAGAGGGCAATGTCGCAGGTGCAGCAAGTTTTGCTGAATAGCTTTGCAGGTCACTGAGGGAATACACATATCTAATTTTAGATGAGTTACAATTTCCTTTAATTTGATTTTGGAAAGTCTGAAGCTTTATCTTTATTGTGCCAGAAATGTCACACACACTTGACATGTATTCTGTCACTTCCCCATCAACCATCTTGGGCTGAACCCCATTATTTGCAATCACTTTTTCATTCAACTTCAAACCAGTCTGCTTCCTTTGCTGGTGTACTTGCTAAGTGACTTTATAAATGCTTCCTTCTTTTTAGATGTTTATGATCTCTTCAGTGCTCAAAACACGACTTCTCTCTGTCCCTCCACCCCTTATCATAGTATCCCCATCTATCTCCCCTTGCAAACCAAGGTTTACTTGCAGTCTTCCTCATGGTCCTAAAGAATGTTGTCTCCCAAATTTGCTTTCTGTCTTTACTGCAGCACTGAAACAGCTTTTTCCAAATTGGCTAATTATATCCTCAGACTGTGGTGCATTTCCTTCCTTGGCCTCTGTAATTGTTGAAATGACTATCCACACGATTGTTCTTTAGTGCCTTTTCTCTGGAGTGCAGCTTTGTGGGTTTGCACTGGGTCAATTCCAGTCTTAACTATCATTGGAGGAGAATATCTTGGTAATCTTTCTCCAGCGGTGTTCTTTTGGATTTGGTTCCCCTTTTCTTTCTCATCTTCCTCTCATGCTGCTCCTTGGTGACGCTATGTCTTGGTAATAACACTAAACACCTGAGAATGGTGATAGAGTTTGGTCTCTGGGTTAGCTCTCCAAACAACAGCCTAATGTAGTCATACTGATAAATGTGTATTTTTCAGCAATGCCCCAGACTCCTCCATCATAAGGGTGGCACGGAGGCTCAGTGGTTAGCATGAATGGAGGGGAGGAGGTGTGGGTGCAATTCTGTCACCTCCATCCAAGGCCACAAAGGAGCCTTTCACATCCATCAAAGTTTAACCTGCACGTCCACCAATATCGTTTATTGTTCCCGATGTGGTCTCCTCTACATTAGGGAGACTGGATGCCTCCTGACCGAGTGCTTTACGGAACATCTCTGGGACACTTGCACCACACTGCCCTGTGGCCCAACATTTTCCCCCTCCCGCTCTGCCGTGGACATGCAGGTCCTGGGCCTCCCCACCGCCGTTCCATCACCACCCGACGCCTGGAGGAAGAACGCCTCATCTTCCACCTTGGAACACTGCAACCCCATGGCATCAATGTGGATTTCACCAGTTTCCTCATTTTCCTTTTCCCCCACCTCACCCCAGCTCCAACCTTCTAGCTCAGCACCGCCCTCATGACCTGTCCTACCTGCCTATCTTCCTTTCCACCTATCCACTCCACCCTCCTCTCTGACCTGTCACCTTTATCCCCACACCCCCATCACCCATCGTACTCTGCTACCTCTCCTTTTTCCCCCCCCCCCCGCCTCATTTATCTCTCCACTCTGCAGGCACCCTGCCTTTAATCCTGATGAAGGGCTTTTGCCCGAAACGTAGATTTTCCTGCTCCTCGGATGCTGTCTGACCAGCTGTGCTTTTCCAGCACCACTCTACTCTAGACTCCTGGCTTCCAGCATCTGCAGTCCTCGTTTTTACCACTGGCACTAGGCAAGAGTTGCGGCACAGCACAGTGGTACTGTATGGACTCAGATAGGACTGATGCTGATAACTCTCCATATAGACCCCATGAAATCTCATGGATCACTGTCCATCGTCAAGAGAAACTAGTGGTGGTGCCAGTGTGCTGGGCTGATCAGTTCCTGTCATATCTATCAGGTTGGGTTAACAGAAGATGGTGAGATAACAAACTCAAGGGGATAAAGTACTTAGATTAGCAAGGGCAATACCATCTGCAGGTAAATGTCTGTGGGAATGTAACCATCACACAATCTGTGAAGATCAAGGTTCCACTTCATACTGAGACATAAGACATTGTACAAAATGATATTGCCTCAGTGCTAAGTAGAATGTATTAACAGCAGATCCAGGAGGTCAAAACTTGGCATCTATAAGGTACTGAGAACCAATAACAGTAGAATTTTATTCCTAAATACATATTGGAAATTTTGCTTCTCCATATCTTTGCACTTCCTTCACTACCGACTAAGCCTGGCTCAATTAAAAAAGAATGCCAGGAACAGCAGTCGGTATATTTGAAAGTAAGGTGTTAATCTGGTGAAGCAAGCCCATAGGTTTGCATACATGCTAAACAGTAGAAGCAGCATACTACAAATCAGAGCTTAGCTATCAGATCACAAATGGATCATGTCAAAGCTCCACAGTTTTATCTTTTCATTGGTAATGAGAAATTAACAACTAGAACATAGAACATAGAACAATACAGCACAGAACAGGCCCTTTGGCCCACGATGTTGTGCCGAACATTTGTCCTAGCTTAAGCACCCATCCATGTACCTATCCAATTGCCGCTTAAAGGTCACCAAAGATTCTGACTCTACCACTCCCACAGGCAGTGCATTCCATGCCCCCACCACTCTCTGGGTAAAGAACCCACCCCTGACATCTCCCCTATACCTTCCACCCTTCACCTTAAATTTACGTCCCCTTGTAACACTCTGTACCCGGGGAAAAAGTTTCTGACTGTCTATCTATCCCTCTGATCATCTTATAAACCTCTATCAAGTCACCCCTCATCCTTCGCCGTTCCAATGAGAAAAGGCCTAGCACTCTCAACCTATCCTCGTACGACCTATTCTCCATTCCAGGCAACATCCTGGTAAATCTTCTCTGCACCCTCTCCAAAGCTTCCACATCTTTCCTAAAGTGAGGCGACCAGAACTGCACACAGTACTCCAAATGTGGCCTAACCAAAGTCGTGTACAGCTGTAACATCACTTCACGACTCTTGAATTCAATCCCTCTGCTAATGAACGCTAATACACCATAGGCCTTCTTACAAGCTCTATCCACCTGAGTGGCAACTTTCAAAGACCTATGAACATAGACCCCAAGATCCCTCTGTTCCTCCACCTCACTAAGAACCCTAACGTTAACCCTGTATTCCGCATTCTTATTTGTCTTTCCAAAATGGACAACCTCACACTTGGCAGGGTTGAACTCCATCTGCCACTCCTCAGCCCAGCTCTGCATCATATCCAAGTCCCTTTGCAGCCGACAAGAGCCCTCCTCACTATCCACAACTCCACCAATCTTTGTATCATCTGCAAATTTACTGACCCACCCTTCGACTCCCTCATCCAAGTCATTAATAAAAATTACGAACAGCAGAGGACCCAGAACTGATCCCTGCGGAACTCCACTTGTAACTGGGCTCCAGGCTGAATATTTATCATCTCCCACCACTCTCTGACTTTGACCGGTTAGCCAGTTTTCTATCCAATTGGCAAAATTTCCCTCTATCCCATGCCTCCTGACTTTCCGCATAAGCCTACTATGGGGAACCTTATCCAATGCCTTACTAAAATCCATGTATACTACATCCACTGCTCTACCCTCATCCACATGCTTGGTCACCTCCTCAAAGAATTCAATCAGACTTGTAAGGCAAGACCTACCCTTCACAAATCCGTGCTGGCTGTCCCTAATCAAGCAGTGCCTTTCCAGATACTCATAAATCCTATCCCTCAGTACCCTTTCCATTATTTTACCTACCACCGAAGTAAGACTAACTGGCCTGTAATTCCCGGGGTTATCCCTATTCCCTTTTTTGAACAGGGGCACAACATTCGCCACTCTCCAGTCCCCTGGTACCACCCCCGTTGACAGTGAAGATGAAAAGATCATTGCCAACGGTACTGCAATTTCCTCTCTTGCTTCCCACATAATCCTAGGATATATCCCATCAGGCCCGGGGGACTTGTCTATCCCGAAGTTGTTCAAAATGTCCAACCTATCTTCGTTCCTAACAAGTATCTCCCCTAGCTTACCAGTCCGTTTCACACTCTCCTCTTCAACAATACGGTTCCTCTCATTCGTAAATACTGAAGAAAAGTACTCATTCAAGACCTCGCCTATCTCTTCCGACTCAATACACAGTCTCCCACTACTGTCCTTGATTGGACCCACCCTCGTTCTTGTCATTCTCATGTTTCTCACATACGCATAAAATGCCTTTGGGTTATCCTTGATCCTATTTGCCAAAGATTTTTCATGCCACGTCGGGGGGGAAATTGCGGTCCTTGAAGAAGGAACGTACCCTGTGTTGTACGTACCTTGAAGAAGGTACAACACAGATGGCCTCCTTCTTCAAGGACCGCAATTTCCCCCCCGACGTGGTCGACGGTGCCCTCCACCGCATCTCCTCCACTTCCCGCTCCTCCGCCCTTGAGCCCCGCCCCTCCAACCGCCACCAGGACAGAACCCCACTGGTCCTCACCTACCACCCCACCAATCTCCATGTACAGCGCATCATCCGCCGTCACTTCCGCCACCTCCAAACAGACCCCAGCACCAAGGATATATTTCCCTCCCCTCCCCTATCAGCTTTCCGTAGAGACCACTCCCTCCGCGACTCCCTTGTCAGATCCACACCCCCCACCGACCCAACCTCCACTCCCGGCACCTTCCCTTGCAACCGCAGGAGGTGCAACACTTGCGCCCACACCTCCCCCCTCACTTCTCTCCAAGGCCCCAAAGGAAACTTCCATATCCGCCACAGATTCACCTGCACCTCCACCCACATCATCTACTGCATCCGCTGCAGCCGGTGTGGCCTCCTCTATATTGGGGAGACAGGCCGCCTACTTGCGGAGCGATTCAGAGAGCACCTCTGGGCCACCCGGACGAACCAACCCAACCAACCTGTAGCACAGCATTTCAACTCCCCCTCCCACTCCACCGAGGATATGCAGGTCATTGGACTCATCCACCGCCAAACCACAACAACCCGACGGTCGGAGGAGGAGCGTCTTATCTTCCGACTGGGAACCCTCCAACCGCAGGGGATGAACTTGGACTTCACCAGTTTCTTCATCTCCCCTCCCCCCACCTTGTCTCAGCCGGATCCCTCCAGCCCGGCACCGCCTTCCTGACCTGCAGTCGTCTTCTTGACCTCTCCGCCTCCATCCTACTCCGACCTATCACCCTCACCTTGACCTCTTTCCACCTATCACATTTCCAACGCCCCTCCTCCAAGTCCCTCCTCCCTACCTTTTATCTTCTCCTGCTGAACACTCTCTGCTCATTCCTGAAGAAGGGCCTGTGCCCGAAACGTCGAATCTCCTGTTCCCTGGATGCTGCCTGACCTGCTGTGCTGTTCCAGCAATAAAGTTTCAACCTCGTCTCCAAAGCAAGAACTGGAAGGAAAGGCTCCATGAATATCCCCTACTCATTGACAGAGTTGAAATATTTGCAACCATTCATCACATGATTCTGCTCCGCCTGCTCAGATGGTGCCTGCTAACATAGATGACTGACTTCAGCTGGTTTAATTTGCTCCATGTGATGTGTTGTGTGCATTGGATCACTAATGACTCTATACCAACAGCATCCTAGCTGAAGGCTATATTCATCTAATCCTGCCCCCTTTTTTCACTTACCTGTTTACAGGTAACGCTGACATATGTCCAACCTACTGAAAAATTGACTTTGTATTCAAAGTTAGTAACCTGGATTTTTTTTTAGGTGGGAGGAAGAAATGTCATTAGTGGAAGAATTGAGAACCAGAAGACACTATTGTGGTTAACCACAAGAAGCCATAGCATAATGAGGAAGACCTCTATGTCGCATGTGCTTAGGGTCTAGAATGCACAGCTTGAGGGTAGCGGTAGCACAATCAAATTGTCTAAAATTCAACAGAGGAACTGAGTTAATAAGTGAGGTGGAAGTGTGTGTCCTTGATGGGAAGGAAATTTTTTTTCTTATTTGGAACCAAGAAACTAGTGAAACTGCTGTTCATAGAGATGAAGGGGAACACTTTCCCATGGCTACAGTCTTATCTCCTACAAAGGAAGAAGGCTGTGCATGTTGGAGGCAATTTATTGCTAGCTAGGTCATTGCAGCAAACAACAACCTTCAGCTGCTTCCATCACTGGACTTCATTTCAAACTTAGCAATGTAGCTGCGTATTAATGTAGCAGAACCTAACTGACAGATAAGAAAGCAGTCCAAATCTACAAATAGTGATACCATCCAGACTTGCATTGATAAATGGCAAGTACATTTAGGCCATGCAATAGCCAAGTAGCGATCATCTCCAACCATTTCTGTTTGATATTCAAATGGTCATGCCACCCCTGAGCCCCCCACAAAGAATACACTGCAGAGAGAGGAATTTCCATTGACCAGAATCTTAGTTGTGCCTATCTTGTAAATTCCATAGATGTGAAAAGTCACAATTCTGGGTATTATGTGAAGTGTGACTTGTCTCTTGACTACTTCCAAAGCACAAGTCAGAAGTTTTGAATACAATACTCTCTATATTTCTGTGTGCAGCTGAAGCAGCACTCAAAGCTTGACACTATTTAGAACAAGGAGAAAGTGAGGTCTGCAGATGCTGGAGATCAAAGTTGAAACTTTATTGCTGGAACAGCACAGCAGGTCAGGCAGCATCCAGGGAACAGGAGATTCGACGTTTCGGGCACAGGCCCTTCTTCAGGAATGAGCAGAGAGTGTTCAGCAGGAGAAGATAAAAGGTAGGGAGGAGGGACTTGGAGGAGGGGCGTTGGAAATGTGATAGGTGGAAAGAGGTCAAGGTGAGGGTGATAGGTCGGAGTAGGATGGAGGCGGAGAGGTCAAGAAGACGACTGCAGGTCAGGAAGGCGGTGCCGGGCTGGAGGGATCCGGCTGAGACAAGGTGGGGGGAGGGGAGATGAAGAAACTGGTGAAGTCCAAGTTCATCCCCTGCGGTTGGAGGGTTCCCAGTCGGAAGATAAGACGCTCCTCCTCCGACCGTCGGGTTGTTGTGGTTTGGCGGTGGATGAGTCCAATGACCTGCATATCCTCGGTGGAGTGGGAGGGGGAGTTGAAATGCTGTGCTACAGGTTGGTTGGGTTGGTTCGTCCGGGTGGCCCAGAGGTGCTCTCTGAATCGCTCCGCAAGTAGGCGGCCTGTCTCCCCAATATAGAGGAGGCCACACCGGCTGCAGCGGATGCAGTAGATGATGTGGGTGGAGGTGCAGGTGAATCTGTGGCGGATATGGAAGTTTCCTTTGGGGCCTTGGAGAGAAGTGAGGGGGGAGGTGTGGGCGCAAGTGTTGCACCTTCTGCGGTTGCAAGGGAAGGTGCCGGGAGTGGAGGTTGGGTCGGTGGGGGGTGTGGATCTGACAAGGGAGTCGCGGAGGGAGTGGTCTCTACGGAAAGCTGATAGGGGAGGGGAGGGAAATATATCCTTGGTGCTGGGGTCTGTTTGGAGGTGGCGGAAGTGACGGCGGATGATGCGCTGTACATGGAGATTGGTGGGGTGGTAGGTGAGGACCAGTGGGGTTCTGTCCTGGTGGTGATTGGAGGGGCGGGGCTCAAGGGTGGAGGAGCGGGAAGTGGAGGAGATGCGGTGGAGGGCACCGTCGACCACGTCGGGGGGGAAATTGCGGTCCTTGAAGAAGGAGGCCATCTGTGTTGTACGTATTTTGAACTGGTCCTCCTGGGAGCAGATGCGGCGGAGACGAAGGAATTGGGAGAATGGGATGGCGTTTTTACAGGGGGCAGGATGGGAGGAGGTGTAGTCCAGGTAGCTGTGGGAGTCGGTTGGTTTGTAGTAGATGTCCGTGTTGATTCGGTCGCCTGAGATAGAAACAGAAAGGTCTAGGAAGGGGAGGGAGGAGTCTGAGACTGTCCAGGTGAATTTGAGGTCGGGGTGGAAGGTGTTAGTGTAGTGGATGAACTGTTCAACCTCCTCGTGGGAGCACGAGGTAGCGCCGATACAGTCATCAATGTAGCGAAGGAAAAGATGGGGGGTGGGGCCAGTGTAGTTGCGGAAGATGGATTGTTCCACATACCCTACGAAGAGGCAGGCATAGCTGGGGCCCATGCGGGTGCCCATGGCTACTCCTTTTGTTTGGAGAAATTGGGAGGATTGGAAAGAAAAGTTGTTCAGGGTGAGGACCAGTTCGGTCAGTCGAAGGAGGGTGTCGGTGGAAGGGTACTGGGTGGTACGGCGGGAAAGGAAGAAGCGGAGTGCTTTGAGTCCTTCGTGATGGGGGATGGAGGTGTACAGGGACTGGATGTCCATGGTGAAGATGAGGCGTTGGGGACCGGGGAAGCGGAAATCCTGGAGGAGGTGGAGGGCGTGGGTGGTGTCACGAACGTAGGTGGGGAGTTCTTGGACTAATGGGGACAGGACCGTGTCGAGGTATGCCGAGATGAGTTCGGTTGGGCAGGAGCAGGCTGAGACGATGGGTCGTCCGGGGCAGTTAGGTTTGTGGATTTTGGGCAGGAGGTAGAAACGGGCGGTGCGGGGTTGTGGGACTACTTGCGGAGCGATTCAGAGAGCACCTCTGGGCCACCCGGACGAACCAACCCAACCAACCTGTAGCACAGCATTTCAACTCCCCCTCCCACTCCACCGAGGATATGCAGGTCATTGGACTCATCCACCGCCAAACCACAACAACCCGACGGTCGGAGGAGGAGCGTCTTATCTTCCGACTGGGAACCCTCCAACCGCAGGGGATGAACTTGGACTTCACCAGTTTCTTCATCCCCCCTCCCCCCACCTTGTCTCAGCCGGATCCCTCCAGCCCGGCACCGCCTTCCTGACCTGCAGTCGTCTTCTTGACCTCTCCACCTCCATCCTACTCCGACCTATCACCCTCACCTTGACCTCTTTCCACCTATCACATTTCCAACGCCCCTCCTCCAAGTCCCTCCTCCCTACCTTTTATCTTCTCCTGCTGAACACTCTCTGCTCATTCCTGAAGAAGGGCCTGTGCCCGAAACGTCGAATCTCCTGTTCCCTGAATGCTGCCTGACCTGCTGTGCTGTTCCAGCAATAAAGTTTCAACTATTTAGAACAAGGCAATCCCCTTAATTAGCACTTCACCTGTTAGCTTAAATATTCACTTCTCACCACTGTGTAACTTCATGGCCATGTGTAATAAATTTCTGTTGGGCATCCTGTAGCTAAGAGCATTTCTCACACCCAAGGCTTCTACCACTCAAGAATATGGCAAGACTGCATAAAAATGCCATGACCTTAAGGTCACATGCTAACGTTAAAAACCCATTGCCATTTTTTTTCACTGTTACAAGGTCCAAATTGTGAAACTCCCTCAATTGCATTTATGGGAGCACCTTCACCTTATGAATAGCAATGTTTCAAGGAGACTTTCCCGTACCCCATCTTGAGCAACTAGGGATGTGCAATAAATGCCAAGCTTGTAAATGATGACTGCATTCCAATAATTTCTTAAATGATTGTTGTCTCCTTATGGCAGGTGTTGAGTAATGTGCTGCAATTTGTTTTAGAAAAGTGACCATTTAACACAGCAATGCTCAATGTCACATTAAAATATATAATCAAGTACCTGGCATCCACATGTGCAAAAATTCTATTTTATTGCAGTACATTAATGAACATCTGCCACAAAGAGACAACATTTACTAAGAAATTCTTGGAATGTGGTCTTCATTTGCAAGGTTGGTGAATATTTCCCAAAATCCTAGAAGTCCGATAAGTACCATATTTGTCAGAGAACTTTGACCTAAATGACATCTCAGCGGCAACACACTGCCTTCTGAGTCAGAGGACGGTTTTTAAAAAAAAATATTTGCAGAATGAGGGCATTGCTGGCTGGCCAGCATTTATTCACAATTCCTCATGCATCACACGTGATATCACTTCCGCCCCTCACATCATCGCTGTTGCCACATGCTCAGTGACTTCTGCCACCCCTACTGCCGTTGTCACCACCACTTCCATCCCCACTAGCGCCACTCACCTGCATTCTGCTGACATGCCCCCCATAGACCCCACTGTCACTATCCTCACCCCCCAGAACTCCGAGGGGAACACTACCCCTGCTCATGACTCCACCCCCATTCCCCCCACCATCACACCCACTCCAGTTACAGGTTCCGCCCCCACTCCCAGCTCTACACCCACACCAGATCCGAGCTCCCAGCCCTGCTGAGTTTTCACCAGCCCTCCAGACCTTCCCCGCACCTGAGGACGAACGATCAGTCCTCAACAAAGGACTCACCTTCATCCCCCTCCGTCCACGCATCAATGAATTTAATACACGCCGTGACGTCGAACAATTCTTCCGTCGCCTCCGCCTCCGAGCTTACTTTCACAATCAGGACTCCCGCCCACCTTCCGAGGACCCCTTTGCCCACCTCCAACACACTGCATCCACCTGGACACCCCGCGCTGGCCTACTACCTGCCCTCGACCTCTTCATTTCCAACTGCCGCCGGGACATTAACCGCCTCAACCTGTCTACCTCCCTCCCCCACTCCAACCTCTCACCCCCACAACGCGCAGCCTTCCAATCCCTCTGCTCCAATCCCAACCTCTCCATCAAGCCAGCGGATAAAGGGGGCGCAGTGGTAGTCTGGCGCACTGACCTCTACACCGCTGAAGCCAAACGTCAACTCGAGGACATCTCTTCCTACTGCCCCCTCGACCATGACCCCACCCCCCATCACCAAACCATCATCTCCCAGACCATACAGAACCTCATCACCTCAGGAGATCTCCCACCCACAGCTTCCAACCTCATAGAACCGGGCAGTGCGGGGTTCCCGGACTATGTCCTTCCCAAGATCCACAAGCCTGACCACCCTGGCCGACCCATTGTCTCAGCATGCTCCTGCCCCACTGAACTCCTCTCTACCTACCTCGACACTGTCCTATTCCCCCCTAGTCCAGGAACTCCCCACATACATTCGAGACACCACCCACGCCCTCCACCTCCTCCAAGACTTCCGTTTCCCCGGCCCCCAACGCCTCATCTTCACCATGGATATCCAATCCCTCTACACCTCCATCTGCCATGACCAGGGCTTCCAAGCCCTCCGTTTTTTCCTCTCCAGACGTCCCCAACAGTACCCTTCCACTGACACTCTCATTCGTTTGGCCGAACTGGTCCATACCCT
This sequence comes from Chiloscyllium plagiosum, assembly GCF_037043375.1. Lineage (NCBI taxonomy): Eukaryota > Metazoa > Chordata > Chondrichthyes > Orectolobiformes > Hemiscylliidae > Chiloscyllium > Chiloscyllium plagiosum. Next base: position 45,242,163 of record NW_028270147.1, on the reverse strand, counting down.
TAACAATTTCTCCTTTGAATCCTCCCACGTCCTCCAGACCAAAGGGGTAGCCATGGGCACACGTATGGGCCCCAGCTATGCCTGTCTCTTTGGCTACGTAGAGCAGTTGATCTTCCGTAATTACACCGGCACCACTCCCCACCTCTTCCTCAGCTACATTGATGACTGCATTGGCGCCACCTCGTGCTCCCGCGAGGAGGTTGAGCAATTCATCAACTTCACCAACACATTCCACCCTGTACTTAAATTTACCTGGACCATCTCTGACACCTCCCTCCCCTTCCTGGACCTCTCCATCTCCATTAATGACAACCGACTTGATACTGACATTTTTTACAAACCCACCGACTCCCATAGCTACCTGGATTACACCTCTTCCCACCCTACCTCTTGCAAAAATGCCATCCCGTATTCCCAATTCCTCCGCCTCTGCCAGATCTGCTCCCAGGAGGACCAGTTCCTCCACAGAACACACCAAATGGCCTCCTTCTTTAGAGACTGCAATTTCCCTTCCCACGCGGTTGAAGATGCCCTCCAACGCATCTCGTCTTCATCCCGCACCTCTGCCCTCAGACCCCACCCCTCCAACCGTAACCAGGACAGAACGCCCCTGGTGCTCACCTTCCACCCTACCAACCTTCGCATAAACCAAATCATCCGCCGACATTTCCGCCACCTCCAAACAGACCCCACCACCAGGGGTATATTTCCCTCCGCACCCCTTTCTGTCTTCCGCAAAGACCGTTCCCTCCGTGACTACCTGGTCAGGTCCACGCCCCCCTACAACCCACCCTCCCATCCTGGCACTTTCCCCTGCCACCGCAGGAACTGTAAAACCTGCGCCCACACCTCCTCCCTCACCTCTATCCAAGGCCTTAAAGGAGCCTTCCACATCCATCAAAGTTTTACCTGCACTCATATCATTTGTTGTATCCGTTGCTCCCGTTGCGGTCTCCTCTACATTGGGGAGACTGGGCGCCTCCTAGCAGAGCGCTTTAGGGAACATCTCCGACACCCGCACCAATCAACCACACCGCCCCGTGGCTCAACATTTCAACTCCCCCTCCCACTCTGCCGAGGACATGGAGGTCCTGGGCCTCCTTCACCGCCGCTCCCTCACCACCAGACACCTGGAGGAAGAACACCTCATCTTCCGCCTCGGAACACTTCAACCCCAGGACATCAATGTGGACTTCAACAGTTTCCTCATTTCCCCTTCCCCCACTTCACCCTAGTTCTAAACTTGCAGCTCAGTACTGTCCCCATGACTTGTCCGGACCTGTTCTACCTGCCTATCTCCTTTTTCCCCCTATCCACTCCACCCTCTCCTCCCTGACCTATCACCTTCATCCCCTCCCCTACTCACCCATTGTACTCTATGCTACTTACTCCCCACCCCCACCCTCCTCTAGCTTATCTCTCCACGCTCCAGGCTCACTGCCTTTATTCCTGATGAAGGGCTTTTGCCCGAAACGTCGATTTCTACGCTCCTTGGATGCTGTCTGAACTGCTGTGCTCTTCCAGCACCACTAATCCAGCATTTATTGCCAGTCCTTAGTTGCCGTTGAAAAAGTTGTGGTGAGCTGCCACCTTGAACTGCTGCAGTCCACCTGCTGAGAATTGCCCCACAATGCCATTAGAGAAGAAAATCCAGGATTTTAACGATCTAAGCTGACACATCACTGCAGTGGTGAGGGAGAAGTATGTTCTCTTGGTGAGATGCTTAATTGCGTCCCCTTTCCATCTCTGCATGATTCAAAGAAAAACAGAGGTATTTTCCTGTTGTCTTAACCAAAGTTTAACTCATGACCACCATCCAAATCGGCTCTGAACATTTAATTCTAAGCTGTTTGTAGGAACATTCCGCATGACTTAGTTTTGTTATGCTACACCTGTTGTGACACTTTAAAGTAGCTTATTGGTTGAAAAGCACTTGGGATTGACCTAAGGTTGTGAAGGCACTATATAAGTGTCTCTTATTTCTTTTCATTTTTTTGTAACATGCTTTTTTTAAAATTTTGATTTATTATTGTCACATGTACCTAGGTACAGTGAAAAGCATGCAGTACAGGCAGATCATATCATATAAAGTGTATTAAAGTAATAGAACAGAGCGAAGAATATAACATTACAAAGACTGACATCAACATTAAATTTAAAATTTGAGAGGTGTATTCAGAAGTCTGAGTGAGGAAGAAGCTGTTCTTAAATCTGTTTGTACGCGTGTTAAACTTTAGATTCTTCTGCCTGATCAGAGGGCAAAAGAGATTATAACTGGGGTGGGAGAGTTCTTCATGAGTTAGTGACTACAGTTCAGCAAATTCTTTTTGGGCTTTAAAGCAATCCAGGATTTGTTGCAGTTGTGAAATGTGCTCAATTTAGCATTTAACCCAAAAATACATATATCTCCCTCACTGCGCCAGGGTCCCGGGTTCAATTCCAGCTTCAGGTGACTGTGTGTGGAGTTTGCACATTCTTCCTGTATCTGTGTGGGTTTCCTCTGGGTGCTGTTGTTTCCTCCCATAATCCAAAGATGTGCAGGTTAGGTGATGTGTAGGTTAGGTGCATTAGTCTGGGTAAACGTAAAGTAATAGAGGAATGGATCTGGTTGGGTTACTCTTCGGAGGGTTGGTGTGGACTTGTTGGGCTGAAGGGCCTGTTTCCACTCAGTAGAGATTATTTTTAAAAAATTTAAGCACTAGTTCTGGTTTGCACCCCTTCTAGTACCAACATTAAAATCTGGAGGCTTCAGCCAAAGAAGTGACTAGCAGTTGGGGTCGGGGCAATTAGGAAAGTTAGGGACAAGCAGAGAAGCAATTACTGAACTTTGATTTTGGTGTATATTTGTGATTAACAACATAGTCTTTTTGAATTAGTCTTTTTGAATCTTTGCATCTTGGAAATGTTTGCAACCTCTTGTAATATCCCAATTGTCCAAAATATTTATTGGTGACTTTAGTAACTTAAAATATTTTTAGTTTATGCCACCATAAACATTTTGAAAAAATTTTCTTTTTAAGCAATGTTGACTAAATGGTCGAAACTTTGATTCCATGCTATTGACTTAAGAAAAAAACTTTTTGATATGGATGACTTTTTAATTTTTTTTAAAAAAGATGGAATTTGATCATTAAAGAGCTTTAACTAATTTGTGCAGGTTGTTCCCAGTTATACTAAAGATACCTAATTTTTAAGAATGCTTATTGGTTAATTGTTGCCTAACGAGTCAAATGTTGTAAGCGGTTTCAAAATTGTAAGTTAATTCCACATTAAGGTGCCGTTTTAATGGTGGAATTAATAAATATTATTTTTAAAAGTCATCTGATTGTTACCTAGCTTTGTTTTGGAAAACTGTGCCTCCCTGTTTGCACCCAAGAAAGCAACCCAGATCTGTGTTTTATACATTTTGCGATTGAGATGTTGGCTCACTGAAGTTAACATGTGAGGTGCCATTTTACGTAATTTACACTGTTGTTTCAAATGTATTTACTGTTGTTCATCTTTATTACATTTAAAATCTGGTGCATTGATTTGACTGAACTGCATTTTAGTGGACTAATGGGTACAGGCAGTTGCATCAGTGCTGTATCCTATGATTTTATGAAATCCTCAATGAAATTGAAACTTGCAGAAGAGAAATTACAATTTCGTGGACTTTTATCGTAATGTATTATTGATTTTTGAGATTGTAGTTTGGACTGGTTTATCGACTCTCTAATTGGAAATATGTGATAAGTCAGCGTTTATGGCCATTTAGCATGGATTAGAATTGACTGACTGTTTTAGCTGATCTTTGTGTTAATGTCTGAGAGATACCTGTATGTCACTGAACCTAGTGGCAAAAGAAGTAGTCCTGCAAATTAGTTGGTATAGTTTTTTAGTTTGAGCAACATTTACAGGTTATAATCCATTTTTTCAGATTGGGGGGGAAAAAAAAACTTGGTTCACCAATTTCAGTTTTTTTTGTTCTTCAAAAATAGCACACAACCTGAAATGAGCAATTTTATCAATGAGCAGTAGCAAATTTGCCTGTCATTATCCAGTATTTTGCTAATTCTGTGATTTTTTTTTATGGTGTCAGTTGGATAGTAGAGCAAAAATAAATGTTTGGAAATCGGTAAACAGTATTCATTTTAAAAAATTAATCAATGAAATGTGGATGGGTTATAGTTAGACAAGTATTTATTGCCAATTCCCAATTGCCCTTTAGAGCCACCACCTAGAACTGCTGCTATCAATATGTTGTAGGTACTTTTGCAGTGCTGTCGGGAGACCTTTTTTTTGCCTGCTGATCTTCTAATTTTCCACCATTATTTCACTGCTTGGATTATTATCCAACATGGATGGACGTGCATGGCTGCATGGAGAAGGTTTTGGAGTGACACTGGGTGAATTGCTCTTTCAGTGATCGAATATCGGCATGAAAAGTGGAATGGTTTAATTTAATGTTGTAATTCTGTGTTTTATGTCAGATATGTACGTTTTCTGCTCTTTTGACTGTCTCTTCAAAGAGATCTTTGTGGATCTATAGGCAGTTGACTATTGAATTATGCAATCATTGGTAGATGTTTTTGGCAGACTGTAGGTCTATAAGTGTATAGGGCCCCATCTGTCCTTGCCTGATGACCCTATGTCTATTTTTAGCAGATGCCGTTGATAACTCAATAGATGTTGGAATTTTGGCTGGTTTTCTCAGCCTGAACCTGAAGATTTCAGTTGACTGTACTGCTGCCCCAGCTCAGCTGAAGCTAACTAAATCTGAAAATACTAGGGATCCAATTCGGAACCTTTTTTGGTTTCTGGAAAAACTAATTGGGGATGCCCAGTAAATGACAAACTCTGTTCGTGCGAAAAGATTTTTGTGTAGATTAAAAGGGAGTCAATTTTGCATTGAAGGGGAATATCTTCTAAACAAAGTATTTTTTAGCTGTCACATAAAATTGTGGTAAACTTGTTCCTTTTATTTTGCTTATGTTTAATGGAGAATGTCATTGAAGTGAGCAAATGAAAAACGAGCACTTCTGCAGAAAACCAATGTGACACTCAGAATGGATGCCTGGGAAAAAGACTGTCGCAGTTTGCTAATTGAAATGCATTGATGGGCGATTCGCTTCTTTCTGATGTTGCTGCTGAGACTGATTCACTGTTCGCTTGATATAGACAAGCATTCTTCCTGGATAGTGCCTAGTAGCGGAGATTTGGTTTATTTCAGTCTCGGGAAGGCTGATAATCATTCCACTTGAATGTTCCTCTGACAATTTTTTTTCATTATTTATTTAGTCATGAGTTGTGGGCATCTGTGATCGAGACCAGTATTTATTTCCTATCCTTTAAAAATCAGCCATATTGCTGTGGGTCTGGATTCGCAGGTAGGGATGACAGATTTTCTACCTCGAAGGACATTAGTGAACCAGATGGATTTTTCCAACAATTGACACTATCATCATTAGACTCTTACTTCCAGACTTTCTTTTTTTTTTAAATGAATTCAAATTCAACTATCTGTCATGGTGGAATTTGAACCTGAGTCTCCAGAACATTAGCTGAGTTTCTGGATTAATAGTCTAGCAATTAAGCACTGGGTCATTGCCTCTCTATTGATTTATATTTTGACACTTGCATTTTGAATTGGCTGCTTTGACTTTTTTTATTTTAAGACTTGTTGATTTTGTCCAGCCTGGGGAATAACCTAGCACTCAAACCCCTCAGTATCAGTACCTAAGCTCTCAAAGACTCAAATAGGGTTCTAATAATTCTGCTGTGATATGCTTGGTGATGGAATTTTAGAATCCAGTCAATACATTGGGTAAACTGATACTTGATTGACGGCCAATCTCTTTCACTAATGGAATATGGTTGTTTGAAATTGTTTCTCAGAATGGCATTCTTTGAGTCCACTCTAGGTACTCAATCAAGTTGATCCCTTGATGTGCAATCTAATCATGGGAGTTCAAGTAGCATAAATCTGTGTATACTATTGTTAAACTGTAAAATCCAACAATTCTTTCTGTGGAAGTACGGATAGTTCTTTTATAATGCGATCATTGTGTTCTTGTGCAATCACATGTTATTAAAAAAAATTGGGCTTTAGAAACAGTGCTTAAAGTATTGGCGATGTAATTGCATTATAGTGAATTCATGTTAATGAAACGCATGTTGAAGCAGTATGACCTGTACGTTTTTTTGGAATTGGAGTGGCACTAATCCAGATAAATTCATACTTGTGAATTGTTTCCTGTAGACGGTTAACAGGATTTGTGGAGTAAGGAGGAGAATTACTTGCTGCTTGAATCTTAGCCTTTGAATTGCTATTGTGATGAAAGGTTCTAACCTGAAACATTGACTCCCCTTCTCCTTCGCTGCTTGACCTGTGCTTTTTCCATCTACACTCTTTATCCACTCTGACTATCCAGCATCTGCAGTCATCACTATCTTCTAACTGCTTTTGTAGCCCCTATATTTATATAGTTGATGCAATTCAATTTCTGGTAATGGAATCCATGAGGAAATTGATATTAGAGGATGGGGCGGCATGGTGGCTCAGTGGTTAGCACTGCTGCCTCACAGTGCCAGGGACAGGGGTTTGATTCCTGCCTCAGCCAACTGTCTGTGTGCAGTTTGTACTTTTTCCCGGTGTCTGCGTGGGCTTCCTCCAGGTGCTCTGGTTTCCTCCCACAATCCAAAGATGTGCAGTTCACGTGAATTGGCCATAGTGTCAGGTGCATTAGTTAGGAATAAATGGGTCTGGGTGGGTCACAGCTTTTGCCCAAAATGTCTTTTTTTCCCTGCTCCTTGGATGCTGCCTGAACTGCTGTGCTTTTCCAGCACCACTCTAATCTAGAATCTGGTTTCCAGCATCTGCACCTCATGTTTTTACCTGGGTGACTCTTCAGAGGATCGGTGTGGACTTGTTGGGCTGAAGGGTCTGTTTCCATACTGTAGGGAATCTAATCTAATTATCTAATCTAAATTGCCCCTAATGTTCAGGGATGTATACGTTGGGTCCATTAGTCAGGGGTAAATGTCGAGTAATAGGATAGGGGAATGGGTCTGGGTGGGTTACTCTTCGGAAGGTCTGCGACCTGTTTTTACACTGTAGGGACTTTATGATATAACGCCATTGAATATCAAGGGGCAGATGTCTCTTGGTAGACTTGTTCATTGCCTGCCATTTGTGTTGTGTGAATGTCAATTGTCAAATTTCAGTCCAAGCTTGAAATTGTCCAGGACTTGCACCATTTGGACAGGGATTACTTTAGTGTCTGAGGAGTCGCAAATGATGCTAAACAGAGAAAATAGTGAAAGGGGGGGGTGTGGCACTGTTGGTCAAGGACAATATTACGGTTGCAGAAATGACATTTGAGGACTTGTCTACTGAGGTAATATGGGCTGAGATTAGAAACAGGAAAGGAGAGTTTTCTGTAGGCCTCCAAATAGTTCATGAGATGTAGAGGATCTACATCTGGTGATAGTGACCACATTTCAGTTATGTTTACTCTAGTGACTGAAAGGGGTAGGTATATACTGCAGGGCAAAAGTTATAACTGGGGGAAAGGCAATTACGATGTGATTAGGCAAGATTTAGGATGCATAGGATTGGGAAGGAAACTGCAGGGGATGGGCACAATTGAAATGTGGATTTTATTCAAGGAACAGCTGCTTGGTGTCCTTGATAAGTATGTACCAGTCAGGCAGGGAACAGGTCGAGGGCTAGAGCTGTGGTTTACTAAGGAAGTTGAATCTCATGTCGAGAGAAGAATAAGGCTTATGTTAGGATGAGATGTGATGGCTCAGCTACGGCGCTTGAGAGTTACAGGTTAGCCAGGAAAGACCTAAAGAGAGCTAAGAATAGCCAGGTGGGGTCATGTGAAGTCGTTAGCAAATAGGATCAAGGAAAACCCTAAGGCTTTCTATAGCTATATCAGGAATAAAAGAATGACTAGAGTAAGATTAGTGCTAATCGGGGACAGTAGTGGGAGGTTGTGTGAGGAGTCAGAGGAGATGGGGAAGCGCTAAATGAAGGAGAAAGTGAGGGCTGCAGATGCTGGAGATCAGAGCTGAAAATGTGTTGCTGGAAAAGCGCAGCAGGTCAGGCAGCATCCAAGGAACAGGAGAATCGACGTTTCGGGCATAAGCCCTTCTTCAGGAATCGGGCTTATGCCCGAAACGTCGATTCTCCTGTTCCTTGGATGCTGCCTGACCTGCTGCGCTTTTCCAGCAACACATTTTAAGCGCTAAATGAATACTTATCGTCAGTATTCACACTAGAAAAAAGACAGTGGTCAAGTAGAATACAGAGATACAAGCTACTAGATTAAATGGGATTGAGGTGCATAAGGAGAAGGTGTTAGCAATTCTGGAAAGTGTGAAAATAGATAAATCCCATCCAGCCCAGGGAATTTTTTCCTAGGATTCTCTGGGTAGCCAGTGAGGAGATTGCCGAGCCTTTAGCTTTGAACTTTATTTTGTTGTTGTCTACAGGAATAATGCCAGAAGACTGGAGGATAGCAAATGTTGTTCCTTGCTCAAGAAGAGGAGTAGAAACAACCCTGGTAATTATTGACCTGTGTGAGCCTTACTTCAGTTGTGAGTAAAGTGTTGGAAAGGGTTATAAGAGAGGATTTATAATCATCTAGAAAGGAATAAGTTGATTAGGGATAGTCAACATGGTTTTGTGAAGGGAAGGTCATGCCTCACAAACCTTATTGAGTTCAATGAGAAGGTGACCAAACAGGTGGATGAGAGTAAAGCAGTTGATGTGGTGTAAATGGATTTCAGTAAGGCATTTCATAAAGTTCCCCATGGTAGGCTACTGCACAAAATATGGAGGCATGGGATTGAGGGTGATTTTAGCAGATTGGATCAGAAATTGGCTAGATGACAGAGCATGGTGGTTGATGGGAAATATTCATCCCGGAGTTCAGTTGCTAGTGGGGTACCACAAGGATCTGTTTTGGGTCCACTATTTGTCATTTATATAAATGACCTGATGCGGGCATAGAAGGCTAGGTTAGTAAATTTACAGATGACACTAAGGTCGGTACAGTTGTGGATAGTGACAAAGAATGTTGTAGGTTACAGAGGGACCTAGATAAGCTGCAGAGCTGGGCTGAGAGGTGCAAATGGAGTTTAATGCAGAAAAGTATGAGGTGATTCACTTTGGAAGGAATACCAGGAATGCAGAGTACTGGGTTAATGGTAAGATTCTTGGTAGTGTAGATGAGCAAAGACATCTCAGTGTCCAGGTACATAGATCCCTGAAAGTTGCCACCCGCGTTGATAGGGTTGTTAAGAAGGCATATATGGTGTGTCAGCTTTTATTGGTAGAGGGATTGAGGTTTGGAACCATGAGGTCATGTTGCAGCTGTACAAAACACTGGTGTGGCCGCATTTGGAGTATTGCGTACTGTACTGGTTACCGCATTAAAGGAAGGATGTGGAAGCTTTGGAAAGGGTTCAGAGGAGATTTGCTAGGATGTTGCCAGGTATGGAGGAAAGGCTGAGGGACTTGAGGCTGTTTTCGTTAGAGAAGAAGGTTGAGAGGTGACTTAATTGAGACATATAAAATAATTAGAGGGTTAGATAGGTTGGATAGTGAGAGCCTTTTTCCTTGAATGGCGATGGCTAGCACGAGGGGGCATAGCTTTAAATTGAGGAGGTGATAGATATAGATCAGATGTCAGAAGGAGTTTCTTTGCTCAGTGGTAGGGGCGTGGAGTGCACTGCCTGCAACAGTAGTAGACTCGCCAACTTTAAAGGCATTGGATAGGCATATGGATGAGAATGCAATAGTGTAGATTCGTATTGACTCTCTAGTTTTTCTAGGCCTCCTTGATGCCACATTGTAAAATGCAGCCTTAATTTCAAGGGCATCATTCCTGCTTCATCTCTGGAATTTATTTCTTTCATCCATGGTTTGGTTTGAAACATGTTTTGTAATAAGGTCAGGAACTGAGTGACCCTAGTGAAATTCAAACTTGGTGTCACTGAGTAAGTGCTGCTTGTGATATGTCTGGACACAGATCTTTGGTATTATTGTGGCCCATAACCGTTGCAGTATCCAGTGCCTTCAACTATTTTGTAATATCACGTGGAATAATTGAAATTTGGCTGAAGACTGGTATCTGCGATGCAGGAGACCTCTAGAGAAGGTGGGTCATCCACTTGGCCCTTCAAGCTGAAGATTATTGTGAATGCTTCAGCCTAATCTTTTATTTTGATGTGCTGTTTCCCCCATCATGGAGGATGAGGCTATTTGTGGACCCTCATTCTCCAGTGAATTGTTTGATTGATTGTCTACCACAATGCATGACTGCTGCAGGACTTGAGCGTTTAGATGGCTTAATGGTAATGGTAGAGTGGAGGCAATGCTGGGCCATGAGATTGCAGGTAGTGGTGGAGTATGATTCTGCAGCTGTTGATGAGCCTTGGTGCAATCTGATCCACTGGTTGTGGATTGCTTAGCTTTGTTTGTTGCTTGTGCTGCTTGGCATGCAAGTACTCTTGTTTTGTCGCTTTACCAGGTTGACACTTCATTTTTAGATATGTTGGTGCTGCTCCTGGCATGCCCTCCTGCACTCTTCTTTGAACCAGGGTTGATTTTCTTAGCTTGATTGTAAAGTTTGAGTCAGGGATATGCAGGGAAATGAGATTGCAGATTGTGTTGGAGTACAAGTCTGCTGCTGTTGGCCCACAGTGTCTCATGAATGCCCGTCTTGAGTTGTTGGATCTGTTTAAAAGTCTGTCTCATTTAGCACGATACAACCACTCAATAAGATTCAGAGTGGCGGGGGAGGGCTTCTCAATGTGAAGGCAGGACGTATCTCCACCAGGACTGTGCGGTGATCACTGTTATTGATACTATCATGGACAAATGCATCTGCAACTGGCAGGTTTGCGAAGATGAGGTCAAGTATGTTTTTCCCTTTTTTTTATGTTTCCCTGACCACCTGTTGCAAACCCAGTCTAACAGCTATGTCCTTTGAGTTGGTTGAACCCTTAATCAGTAGTGCTGCTGCCAAGCCATCACCAGAGGTGGACTTTGAAATCCCCGATGAAGAAAACATTCTGTGCTGTTTTTACTCTCTCTCCTTCCTTCTGGTGTTGTTCAACATGGAGCATTGATTTCATCAGCTGAGGGAGGTCTGTATTTGGTGATCAATAAGAGGTTTCCTTGCCCATGTTTGACCTGGTGTCATGAGACTTTGTGTCTGGAGTCAATGTTCAGGACTCTTTGGACAATTCCTTCTGGATTGTATATCATTGTGCTGACACCTTTTGCTATGTCTTCCTGCTACTGGGGTAGGATGTATTCAGGAATGGTGATGGTGTGTCTAGGACATTCTGTAAAGTATGATTGTATGAGTATGACTATGTCAGGCTGTAGCTTGACTAGTCTGAGACAGCTCTCCGAATTTTGGCACTGTGGCAACTTTGCCTTCATCTTTCTTTGTCTGTAATGCTTTAGTTAGGTCCAAAGGGAATTACCAGGAGTAGATTGGGACAGATTGTGTTAGGGAAAGCCAAAATAAGGAGCACAAAATTACAATTAAAGCCAAACCAAAGGTTAGCTAAATGAAAAACCACAAAAATATTTAAAGAATGAGGAAATAAGGTATCTAGAACTCCAGAAATTCATAAGTACAAGGTTAATTGAATTGTTTAAAATGCAGTTAGATACTTTAGAAAATATAGGTATTCAATGGCCAGAAAAACAGAATCACAACAGAATTAAAAGAAGAACTGCCATGGCAATGATAATAGATTAAACTTGATGGCAGAAACTATGTATTTGTGTTTCTAATTACTTCAGCACAAGTGTGCATCTTGGTGATGAAAGACTTATGAAAGGACTGTTCTGATCGGCAGTACCTTGGCATTGGAACAGAGATTGAAAAGGCAGCTTTATTATACAGCTCTCCAATGGCACACTTGAATGCTAACTGACCAAAAAATAAAACCCCAAAGTACCGGTCCACATTAAAACTGCCTTAAGTCATTTAAGCTTAATGTCTGAAAATTTTTTAAATTTTTGGAAGCTCTGCTCCGATTTATCTGCTCCATCAGGATAGCAGTTCCCTCAGGGGAGGCGATGGCTGAGTGGTAATACTGCTAGACCCTTAAGAAACCCACATAATATCCGAGGGACCTGGGTTTGAATCCCGCCACGATGGATAGTGGAATTTGAATTCTAAATAAAAAGTCTGGAATGATGACCATGAATCCATTGTCAAGTTCAATAATGTCCTAGAGATGATTGATGGTGAGTTTAACCTGAGTTTCTCCATGCTTCAAGATAGGGGTGGGGTTGGAAAGGTGACCTCCGCTAGTATTTGACCTGCACTGCTGGTATCACTGTAAGCCAGCCGTCCAGCCCAGTAGAGGTGGTGTGTAAAAATGATTTTGCTGAACCTTTATAAAGCTATGATTAGGCCACTAGAATATTGTGTCCATTTTATTATTTGTCACACTTTAGGAAAGATTGGAAAATCCTCAAGGGTGCTGAGTTTATTAACCAGATTGACTCTCGAGTGAGGGATGTTAACTGCAAGTTTAGGTTAAACTAGCTGTGCTTGTTCTCGGAGTAAAGAAGATTGAGGTGATATTTCACAAGTGTACGAGATTATGACAGGTTTGGAAAAGGTAGGTCAAGTGAAACACTTCCCATTAGCTGATAAAAGGAGAATTGGGGACATTGAATTACTGTTTTGGGCAAGAAATCCGGGGGAATGTGAGAAAAACTTAGTTTTCACAGCAAGTGTTAATGACGGAGTGTGGTGGGGGGTGAGGGTAGTGGGCTGGGGGGGGGAAAACGGTGGAGTGGATGGGTGGGAGGGAAGGGGGACGGGTTGTGAGGGCGGTGGGGGTTTGATCTGGGGTGGGGTGGGTGGGGGATGATCTGGGGTGGGGTGGGTGGGGGATGGGGAGGCTGGTGGGGTTCACATTGATCCCCTGTGGTTGGAGGGTCCTGGGGTGGAGGATAGGGTTTCTCCAGGGGTTAGGAGACTAGAGTTTGGCGGTGGAGGCAGCCCAGGACTTGCATGTACTTAGAGTTGGAGGGGGAGTTGAAGTGTTCAGCCACGGGACAGTGGGGTTGTTTAGTACATGTGTCCCAGAGATGTTCCCTGAAATGTTCTGCAAGTTGGTGTCCCCTCTCCCCAATGTAGAGGAAACCACATCGAAAGCAACGGATACAGTAGTTGACGTGTTTGGAGGTGCAGGAAAATCTCTGCCGAATGTGGAAGGATCCTTTGGGGCCTTGGATGGAGGTGAGGGGGGTGGTGTGGGCGAAGGGTTTGCAATTCTTGAGGTGGCAGGGGAAGGTGGCAGGAGTGGAGTGAGGGCTGGTAGGGGGGCGTGAACCTAACAAGAGAGTTGCAGAGGGAATGGACTCTGTGGAACGCAAATAGGGGTGGGGAGGGAAATATAACTCTGGTGGTGGAATCAGTTTGTAGGTGGCAGAAATGGAGGCTGATACGATGTATACAGAAGTTGTTGGGGTGGAAAGTGAGGACCGGGGGTTCTGTCCTTGATGTGATTTGGAGAAGTGGGGTTCAAGGGCGGAGGTGCGGGAAGTGGAGGAGATGTGCTGGAGGGAGGGGAATTGCAGTCTTTGAAGAGGGAGGCCATCTTGGATGTTCTGGGGTAGAATTAGTCCTCCTGGGAGTAGATGTGGCAGAGGCGGAGGAATTGGATGTAATGAATAGCGAGTTTACAAGAGGTGGGGGAGGATGAGGTGCAGTCCAGGCAGCCGTGAGAATTGATGGGTTTGTAGTAGATGTCTGTGTTGAGTTGATCGTCAGAAATGGAGATGGAGATGGAGAGGGCCAGGAAGGGGAGGGAGGTGTCTGAGATGGTCCAGGTGAATTTAATGTCGGGGTAGAATGCGTTTGTGAAGTTGACGAACTGTTCATCCTCCTCATGGGAGCTGATGCAGTCATCAATGTAACGGAGGAAAAGGTGGGGAATGGTGCTGGTGTAACTATGGAAGATGGACTGTTCCACGTAGCCGACAAAAAGGCAGGCATAGCTGGGGCCCATGCAGGTGCCCATAGCTACCCCTTTCATCTGGAGGAAGTGGGAGGGTTCAGAGGAGAAATTATTGAAGGTGAAGACCAGTTCAGCCAATCAAATGAGTGTGGAAGGGTACTGGTTGGGTCTGCTGGAGAGGAAGAAACAGAGGGAATGGAGACCTTCGTCATGGTGGATGGATGTGTACAGGGACTGGGTGTCCATGGTGAAGATGTGGCATTGGGGTCTGGGAACTGAAAGTCATGGAGGGCGTGGGTGGTATCCTGAATGTGTGTGGGAGATCCTGGACCAAGGGGCACAGGATGGTGTCAAGTTAAGGGGAGAAGTTTGGTGGGGCAGGAGCACGTGGAGGTGATGGATTGGCCAAGGCAGGAATCATGGGCTGCCTATACCATCAGATTCTGGCCATTCATCGCCTGGGGGAAGCACGCCTTGTCTTCTGCCTTGGGTTCCTTTGGCCACGTGGGATCGGTGTGGATTTCGACGGTTTCCTCATCTCCCCTCCCCCCACCTTGTCCCGGATCCGGTCCTCTGATTCGGCACCTCCTCTTGGCCTGTCCTGCCTGTCCATCTTTGATCCTGCTTGTCTGCTCCGTCCTCCCCTCTAGACTATCACCGTCGGCCCCCAGCTTCATCTGCCTGTCGCGTTCCCAGCCCCACACCCCTTGCATTTGTTCCTCGGCCCCCTTGGACCTCCCCCACTTTCCTGATTTGTGCCCGAGGCGTCGACTCTCCTGGTTCTCGGATGCTGTCTGGCCGGCTGTGCTTTTCCAGCACCACACTGTTCGATTCTGATCTCCAGCATCTGCAGTCGTTACATTCTTGAGTCTGTTGATAGTTTTACCATGTGGTCTTTCCTTCTTCGTACTTCACATTGCTTTTGTGGTTAAGGCACGTTACTGAGCAGAGTGAGCGGAAGCTTTATGCTGGAACTTGTTGTGTCCTACATAACCTGGGTATGCTCAGTGCCACAAACATTCTAGTGCTCCTTTCTCAGTATTTCTCAAGCGCCAACATTTATCCATAAAATATAAATTTAAGAGGGAAGAAAAGGGCGGTATGGGGCTCAATGGTTTGCACTGCTGCATCACAGCACTAGGGACCCAGGTTCGATTCTGCCCAAAGGTGACTGCCTGTGTGGAGTTTGCTCATTCTCCCCGTGTCTGCGTGGGTTTCCTCCAGGTGCTCCGGTTTCCTCCCACAATCCAAAGATGTTGGGATATCTGGTCGGTATGGACGGGTTGGACCGAAGGGTCTGTCTCCATGCTGTACATCTCTATGACCTGGGAACTTGTTTGCAAAAGTTGTGAAGTGTTATGATCAATGATTTAAAATAACATTGGGTGGGCTTTTGAGGGAGATAAACTTATAGGGTTACTGTGATAGAGGAGGGAATAGGACTCCTAAGTTTCTCCACAGAATGGAATTGTAGACCTAATTCATCAAAATGACTCTTTGTGGCTTAATGACTCCATAACTTGACATTTTTGTTTGTAATTTCATTTTAAATTTACCCAGCCACCCATTCATATTTTGAATTTCATATTAGTGAATCATTATTGAACTCTTTGAGGTGGGACACCAAAATTGAGGCCTCTTCTACATGGTGTTTCTTCCATTGCTCAGTTGGCTTGATGGCTTGTTTGCAGTGCATAGTGGTGCCAACAGAATGGGTTCAATTCCAGCACAGCTGAGGTTACCAATTTATTGTCATGTGAACAGAGGCATAGTGAAAAGCTTTGTCTTGCGAGCAATACAGGTAGATTAGAGTTAAGTAGCATAGGTAAGTAAATAATAGGTAAGCAGCGGGAAAAACAAAAACACAGGTACAGGCAAATGTTAAGAGTTTGTGAGTCTATTCAGTAACAACAGTAGGGTGGAAACTGTTCTGAAACCGGCTGGTGTGTGTGCTCAGGCTTCTACCTTCTCCCCGTTGTAGAAAAACATTGCCAGGGTGGGATGGATCTTTGAGAATGCTGGCAGTATTTCCTTGACAACGGGCCTGGTAGATGGATTGTATAAATGGCAGGTTGGCTTTTGTGGTTGTCCGGGCTGAGTTCATTCCTCTGTGTAACCCTCTCCAATCTTGAATGGTACAGTTGCCATACCAAGTAGTGATACATCCAGTCAGAATGTTCTTGATGGCGCACCTATAAAGGTTGGCAAGGGTATTTGCTGTCATGCCAAATTCTCAGCTGCCTGAGGAAGAGGAGACGTTGTTGGGCCTTTGTAACCAGTGCGTCCACATGAAGAGTCCAAGAAAGCTTGTTGTGGATGACTGTTCCCAGGATTTTGACACTTGCCACTCGTTTCACCTCTGTGCTGATAATATGTAGGGGGGGCATGAGTAACATCCACCCAAAGGTCAGTAATGAGTTCCTTGGTTTTGTCGACATTGAGAGCTAGGTTGTTCTCAGTACACTATTTTTCCAGGAGTTCCACCTCCCGTCTGTAGTCTGTTTTGTTGCCATCTGAGATTCGACCAGCTATGGTGATGTCATCGGCGAACTTGTAAATGGCATTAGTCTGGTATTTGGTGACGCAGTCATGTGAGTACAGAAGGGGGCTGAGTACGCATCCCTGGAGGGCTCCAGTGTGAGTGTTTGAGAGGATGAAATATTGTCTCCAATCTTCACTGACCTTCTCAGTCTCTCACCTTGCCTGAGGTATGGTGATCCTCAGATTAAACCACCACCACCACCAGTGGCTGAGTCTAAAGGGAAACCAGAGTATATAGAAAACTTGCAGGAAAGGGAATGGTAAGCAAGAAAGACTTTTGGACTGAAAGATGAAGCAAATGGATAATTAAAAGCGCTTGAGGCACAGAATGAGCTGAAAGGACACAGTGGGATGACATTAGCAACAAGTAAAGTTACAGGGTGAGAGACAGTCTTGCTATTGCATGTGGTTAGTGCTATTGGGTCAATCATTATTGGTGTATAGAGGTAAAAACAATGATTGCAGATGCTGGAAACCAGATTCTGGATTAGTGGTGCTGGAAGAGCACAGCAGTTCAGGCAGCATCCAAGGAGCTTCGAAATTGATGTTTCGGGCAAAAGCCCTTCATCAGGAATAAAGGCAGTGAGCCTGAAGCGTGGAAAGATAAGCTAGAGGCGGGTGGGGGTGGGGAGAAAATAAGAGCTTCAGGGCAGAGGAAATGACCTGGGAGTTGCAGTGGGAGAGGGACTCCCTGAGATTCTTGTAGAGAGAGGAGGAAAACCTCTTCAAGGTAGACATCCTTGCAAGAGGATTCGCAGTAGGGTTAAAATCAACGAGGTAAAAACAATGACTGCAGATGCTGGAATATATTGCAATAAAAATGGAATATACTTGTTCTTTATTGTCAGCCATTTCAATGTTAGGAAGTTGAGCATTGACAATTCTGTATCTGTGCATCTTTGATTATCTTAAATCATGATCATCACGAGCAATTTGGATTTTTTTTTGTCTGTCTGCAGTTATTTAACCATCTGGAAATTCTTTATACCTGTGTTTTGTTAAATTTATGTGGTGCACATGTGAACTTCAAAAACTTGGAGGTAATTGGCAAGTTAAATGACCTGGTATGCAACTTCCTTCTAAGTTTACAGTTTCAAAATGATGTATCAAAAGAGTTCCAGACATAGGTGAAGTGATAACAGAAAATTGGTCAAATATATACTAATGAATGGAAGTTTGCTTTTCATTTAAATTCATTATGAAACCTAAAGTCATGAAGTGCAATTGCTGTAGAAATATTAGCCTAATGAGGTATTTCATTAAAATCTTGTAAATTATAACAGAAGTAATAACACTTGAAGCACAAATTGATAAAATGCAGGTTGAATTTAGACCTGGAGCAGAATCAAGAGAGGAAGTATTTATCTAGAAGTAAGGAAGAACCTTTTACATATTTTCCATTGTCTATGGAAAATATTCAATTGTGTATCTCACTGAAAGTCAATAGCTGTGTTGTTGACATGCAATATTGACAGCAAAGGTATGAGATTTATCCAGAGTTTATACTGAGATTGAATAATGAGCATCAGCTTAGAAGAGGGACACCCAGTTGTTTCAAGTGGAGTGTGTGTTAGGAGACTTTTGTAATGTCGCCAAGATTACTTAATCTGTGTGCAGAACAAACATTCAGAGTTAGATTTTCTTAAGTAAAAGTTACAGTCTGGAATATAAATATGCAGTATACTGATGACATAATGCAGTTTGCAGAATCTATTGAATAACAAAATATTGTAGATCAAGTAAAATCTAGATGGTCAGAATATTGTTTAATTGCAAATACCAAAAAGGTGACAACAATTATACTTAGAAGGAATACATTAGAAGAAAATAGAATATTGATTTAAAATATACAGTACCATACTGGGACAGGAAGATAAGTTTGTTCAGTTAGGATAAATGCTAACAGAATCTGGCAGATGTGATCCCGAAATTAGAAGGATTGAGATAGTGGAATTGAGTGAAGATGACAAAAAACAAAAATCAAGCTTGTAACGAGGAATAGAACTTACACAGAAAGTGGAGAGAAGATTGTCCATGTCAGAAATTTTGATTATAAATGAAGGTTTCTAGATGCTGTGATGTTTGCTAAAACCACATGACAAATGGAGAGGTCTATGCAACTGCAAGAGCAAGAATAACAAAGTTATAACTTGTAGTTTATTCTGTCGACATCACTTTATTCCTAATAAACTTCATTTGCCATTTTCAATCACCCAAAATCCTCAACCTTGCCATTGATTATTTACAAGGAGAAAGTGAGGACTGCAGATGCTGGAGATAATGGTCAAGAGTGTGGTGCTGGAAAAACACAGCGGGTCAGGCAGCATCCAAGGAGCAGGAGAATTGACGTTTTGGGCAAAAGCCCTTCATCAGGAATGGCCCATTCCTGATGAAGTGCTTTTGCCCGAAACGTGGATTCTCCTGCTCCTCTGTGCTGCCTGACCCGCTGTGCTTTTCCAGCACCATGCTCTCGACATTGATTATTGCAGCCCCCGCCTGTAGCACTTTGGAAACTTTGATTGTACACTGATTTTTTTGAAATTTTCAAATCAGTGTAAATAACAAAAAAGCTAGCATATCATTGGAACATACCACTGATTCAGTCCTTGCTATGTACTAACAATTCAGTGCATGATTGATCTTCTTTCATTTTTGATATTTGGATAGATTGGCAACTAGAAGCATTTGCCTCATTTTCCTATAGTTGCAAGAATCCACCTACTATATCTTCCTGTGTAATCTAGGTCAACAAGTTTCCCATCTCTCAAATTCCAATTATATCATCAGACAATTCTAATTGAAATATTCAACATAAATTTCCTAATTCCTTCCTTCTACTTACAGTTCTGAAGACTATTCTGACGTGCCTGTAACCTCATGCTACTTCAGGTGTTTGATGGTATCATGCATACGTACAGTTCAATGGCTTATAATTTCCAGGATTCTTTTGCTGTTTTCTTTTAGGTAATGTTCCTTTCTGTCTCACCCCTGATATAACTCCTGACTCCAATAATTTGTGGCAGTTTTTAATCAGAATATGACTGATTTTATTGCAAGTTTTCATAACTATATCTGTATGTGTTTTGGGGTCTTCTCTCTTTCAGTACGTTCAATGTCCCAGTTGCCACCTTACCAATAATTACTGCTTGTCTTTAGAATTGCTCAATTCCTTCAGAATAGAACCTAATTTCTGGGAACAAATTAAAGACTGCTATGAATGCTGTTGACAAGAAATTGATTAATACTGGTTGCCTGCAGCTGCTTTTCTGTTTTTCTATTTCTATTTCTATTTCTCTTTTTCTATCTGAGACCTTGTTACTATCTTGACATTCTAGATGTGTTTCTAATAACACCTTTTTTAATAATGTTTTCAATCCTAATCTTATTGCACAGGCAGATATAAAATAAACCCTTTTGTTCAATGTTGTCCACTCACTGGACCTGAAGGTCTATAATTAAGGAATATTTTTTGTCCTTCTGTGTTTTATTAGCCCCTTTGTCCCCCGTGTCAATTATTTTTATTCTTGTATAGTAGTATATATTTTTAACTATGTATTTAATATACACCAATTCTCATCCAAACTTTTTATCCATCTGACAATCTATTCTACTTTAACAATATCAATCCTGTTAAAATGGAATCTTTTCACTTTCCTCCTTTTGTGGTGAATCTAAAACCAAATTCCTATGTAATTGTCCACATTTTTTTTTTGTTTGCTTTAGGATAAATAAATAGAATGCCTCTACAATTTTTTTCCTAGAAAATATTGCATCTTTGAAGATGGTTTCAGATACTTGTGCAAATTTATTTTTGGGAAGGCTTGCGTTCAATACATTTTAATGTTGCATCAGGCAAAGTGAAAAATTTGAGGATATCTAGTCAATGTCACACAAACGTCTTGATTTTCAGAATTGAAAATTTTACATACGTTTCCTAAATATATCTTTTTGATACATGGACCAATAAAATAGAGTTTACTGACTCCTAGAATTGTATTCCTTTTTCCTTTGAGTTTGGTGACAAGAGTGTAGCGCTGGAAAAGCACAGGTCAGGCAGCATCCGAGGAGCAGGAAATCGACATTTTGGACAGAAGCCCAACTCCAGGAAGGGCTCCAGCACCACACACTCGACTCTGATCTCCAGCATCTGCAGTCCTCATTTTCTTGAGCTTAGTGAGTAGATTTTAAAAAACCTGAAAGAAACAGATTACTTGTACTTCAGTAGGAAAGTAAAATTAATATAATACTTGATAATTTTACTTAGATTTGCAATGATACATACTCCAAGTTGAGTTTAGTTGGGAATTTATTTTGTTCTTGTAGCTCTCCATGGCTGTCAAGAGTTTGAAAATGGGATTAATGCAGTCAGATCTTTTGGTGTGGATATGATGGGCTGAATGCCTCCTGTGCTGTATACTAAGTTTATTAGTAAATTGCAGATGCATTAAGCACAGGGTGTTTTCATTTCTATTCCTTCTTTCTGTTTGTGCCCTGTTTAATAGGGAAATATTATTTTTCATATTTCTTCTTTTGTATCTTGCAGGCATTGCATCAGTTGTACTATGATCCAAATATTGACAACAAGAACCTAGCACAGAAATGGCTGATGCAGGCACAAGTCTCTCCTCAAGCATGGCAATTTAGCTGGGCATTGCTCAGTCCTAATAAAGTACCTGAGATCCAGTATTTTGGAGCCAGTGCCCTTCACATCAAAATCTCCCGCTACTGGAGCGATATCCCGTCAGATCAGTATGAGACTCTGAAATCCCAGCTTTTCAATCAGATTGCATGTTTTGCATCTGGTTCCAAGATAGTGCTCACCAGACTTTGTGTGGCGTTAGCATCACTGGCTCTCAATATGATGCCAGAGAGATGGCCAAATGCGGTAGGTGACATGGTGAAGATGTTTCAGACTGAAAGTTCAGATGTGGACGGCAAAGCTAGATGTATGGCCTTACTGGAACTACTAACTGTCCTCCCGGAAGAGTTTCAAACAAGTCGTCTGCCTCAGTACCGGAAAGGTGAGGTGCGAAATGCCTTGGCACAAGAATCTGGTGCAGTGTTTCCTCTTCTACAGCAACTGCTGCAAACTGATTCTCCGGTGTTCATCAGCCAGAAGGCTCTCAAGTGCTTCTCAAGTTGGGTACAGCTAGATGTGCCCTTGTTGGATTGTGAGTGTTTGATGCAGGCCTCATTTACATCTCTACATAATGCTGAGCTCTTCGACACAGCAGTTGAAGCTCTTGTCAATGCTATCTCCCAGCCAGATGCTCAAAGGTAAGGGAGCCATAACTTCAAGTCCATTTAGCATTTATTATGAATTGCATGTGTGGTGTGAACAGGTATGTTAATATTTCAGATGCAATGCTTTATCAGGACTCTGAATGATCTAATCTAATGTGACAACTCGTTCTATTCAAAGATGCTGACTCTTCATGAAGTTAATGCTTCTCATGTTTTTTCCTTTTTTTTGATTAAGGTCCAATATTTGAAATTTTTTTTTGCTGTAGAAATGACAAATTTGCAAGGCTAATTGCATGCATGATATGTAGCTGTTGGAATTTAGTATGTGATTTTGTTGACCTAAGTTCATACACTGTCTGAAATAAAAACAGAAAATACCAGAAGGATTCAGCAGATCTGGCAGCATCTATGGAGAGAGAAACCAAGTTAATGTTTCAAGTCCAGTATCTCTTCCCCCACAGATGCTGTCAGACTTGTTGCGTTTCTCCAGTATTTTCTTGTTTTATTTCATATTTCCAGCATTGTTATTTTGGTTTTATTTGCATTGTCCATATTTTGCTAGAGTAGTGATCTGGGATTTACTCATTTATTAACTTTTTATGCAATACCCAAGTCGTGGCCATGTGGCTTCCTGAGGCAGGTGATATGCTGGATGACCTGTCACCGTTATTAACAATTTAGTTATAACAAAGCATTCATGCCAAAATTTGCTACAGCTATCTGTTTAAAAGAGTAGTACCCCTGTACACTATTGATTGGGAAAGTGTGTGCGCCTGTGTGCAATATGTAGTACTTTGTAAAGATTGTGGTACAGGTAATCCTAGATTACAATTATAAATGCCCATATAAATAAACTTTCCTACGACAGTAGGTATCATTGTGAACTGAGGAGAAAGTGAGGTCTGCAGATGCTGGAGATCAGAGCTGGAAATGTGTTGCTGGAAAAGCGCAGCAGGTCAGGCAGCATCCAGGGAACAGGAGAATCGACGTTTCGGGCATAAGCCCTTCTTCAGGAAGAAGGGCTTATGCCCGAAACGTCGATTCTCCTGTTCCGTGGATGCTGCCTGACCTGCTGCGCTTTTCCAGCAACACATTTCCAGCATCATTGTGAGATACCCAGCAGGTCTAGCAGCATCTGTGGAGAGAAAACAGTTAGCATTTCGGGCCCATTCTCCTTTCAGGTAGAAGGACCAGAACAGAGAGGTTCTGAAGTAGAGTCTCTGGACCTGAAATATTAACTGCTTTTTTGTCCACAGATGCTTCCTGCTGAGTTTCTGTAGCAATTTCTGTTTTTGTTTCAAATATCCAGCTTTGTCAGTTCTTTGTTTTTATTTTGGAGGAATATGGCGATAGGCTGGACAGTAGAGTTCAGAGCAAGGGTCAGCCACAATCTTACTAAACAGTGGAGTAGATTGGAGGGGAATGGTGTATTGGCTACTCCTATTTCTTCTTTCAATACCTTGGAAAATGGGATTTTTTTTTTAGCTAATTTAAAAATAAATTGAGGGAATTAAGAAATTGAGTTCATGGGCTAACTGACTGAATTGCTTCTTTGAACAGTGATGTTGAAACTGAGGTGTGGCCAGGGCAGCAGAATGGCTGTAAGCTTAGATCTTGTTGATGTTCCCTTTGTTGATGTTTTAAAATACCAGTTAGTCAAAACATGCATGAATTTGGTCATTCACATGCATTTACAATGATGAAGTTTAAGTATTAAGTGTATTAATTCAAAATATCAAGTTTGGAGGCTTTGAATATTTAAATGCATCTTCAAAGGGGAAAAAAAGTCTGGCGATTAGATCGAGATGTCAGTTTTCTGAACTATGTAGAAATGCACAATCGGGTCAAGAATGTACAGCTGTTTGACTTTACATGATTTGATATTTATTTTAAAGAACTGTGCTTTCCAGATTTTAGTAGTTCAACTATCTTTCTCAGATGAAAGAGTGGAATGCCTTGTGTAAAAAGCTAACTCTCTAGTCAGAAGTAATTTTGGTTATCACAGCAAGGCTGTGGTTAGCACTGCTGCCTCACAATGCCAAGGACCCAGGTTCGATTCTGACCTTTGGACAACTGTCTGTATGGAGTTTGCACGTTCTCCTTGTGTCTGCTTTAAGTTTTTGACGTTTCACACACGCGATGCAATTTGCATGCACCAACCTCTGCAAACAGTTAAAGTTTATTAAAGCTTGTACAAGGTAGTTTACCCCTTTTTGACCCTCCTCGCAGACTTATAAAGTCTAGTCAAAGGAGACCCTGAACAAAGAAAACATGTGCCCTTTATACAGGTCAGTTGGTAGTGTTCACAGCCAGGCAAAAGTGAGGACTGCAGATGCTGGAAACCAGAGTTTAGATCAAAGTGGTGCTGGAAAAGAACAGCAGGTCAGGCAAGCATCCGAGGAGCAGGAAAATCGACGTTTCGGGCAAAAGCCCAAAATGTCTTGGCACAAGAATCTGGTGCAGTGTTTCCTCTTCTACAGCAACTGCTGCTAACTGCTTCTCTAGAAGGCTCTCAAGTGCTTCTCAAGTTGGATACAGCTAGATGTGCCCAAGTTGGATTGTGAGTGATGCAGGCCTCATTTACATCTCTACATAATGTTTCTCTGGCCACTCCTGCTCAGTCACATACCACTCAAGACAACCCCCCAGCTACTCCCTCAGTCACATGTTAGCCAAGGTACAATGGTAGGATGAGGTCATCTTGAGATAGTGTAAATGCCCTAATCCTGGGTTATTGTTATGCAGATGATTTGCTGACTCAGTAATTACCCAAGACAATGCAGATGTGACATACTTAGCTTCAGGGGGTGGCTATGAAAACCTTTCTGAATGGAAGAGACAGAATGATAGTTTAATTTGATAATAGTAGGGAGTAGTAACAAATGACTAAATGGAGTGGGAATCATCGGCCTTCCTAGATTAATGTTTCCCCCACCCAAGACAGTATAGTTTAGCCCTTTATCTCTCTGGACATTCATGTAATGTTAGTACAAGTTAATCTTTTTAACATTTACAGTGTGGATTTCATCTGGGTGCTCCGGTTTCCTCCCTTGGTCCAAAGATGTGCAGGTTAGGTGGATTGGCCATGGTAAATTGCTCATAGTGTTCTGGAATGTGTAGATTAGGTGCATTAGTCAGGGGAAATGTAGAGTAATAAGGTTGGGGTTTGGGTCTGGGTGGGTTATTCTTTGGAGGGTCAGTGTGGACTTGTTGGGCCAAATGGTCTGTTTATATACTGTACAGATTCTATTCTATTGTATGAATACTAAAAAAATGAGCAAAATAAATAAGATTTTGTTGCATTATCCGTCATTTACGTAAGGATTGGTTAACTCAAACGTTTTAAAAATGGAAAGCATACTGAGGCAATCATCTTGGTAGTTAAGAATAAATGTTTTTATTTACTATTTAACATGAAAATCTTTTACTTATTGACTGAAATGTAAGAAAACCAACTTTAGAAAGGAAGTAACAATTTATGTAGCATGAGAAGAAGGTGATGACTTGTTGGATGGAGATGCAGCGGAAACTGCTAACTGTCTTCCAGTCAACCTGTTCAGAGTTCTTATTGCATGCCACGGAAGTAGGTGGGATATGAATCTTTGCCTTGTACTGTAGAGATAGGGACACTACACTGTGTCACAAGGGCCCTCTGTTAACTGAAAACAAAAATTGCTCAAGGTCACTGCGGGTCAGGCAGTATCCGTGGAAACAAAGCAAGCTTTTTTTTTATTTCAAAAATATACCTTATTCATAAAATATTTTGATCTGTACAATTGGTCATGCCATACATACGTAAACATTCCATTTCTGGGCATACAGAGACAGAGTAATCATTCATATATACAGGTCTGTACGATTACTATCCACATATTTAGCAGGGGGGTCAGCAGAGTCCCCTTACAGCGTTGGACCCCTGTGCTTATGCAGGCAGACGTTATACGGTGGTCTTTCTCCACCGCGCCTTGGCGGCAGCTGCCCCAAGCTTCAGCGAATCCCTCAACATGTAGTCCTGGACCTTGGAATGTGCCAGTCTGCAACACTCAGTCGGGGTCAACTCCTTCAGCTGGAAGATCAACAGGTTTCGGACTGCCCACAGATCTGGCCTATCCTCAGAACCTGTGCTGCCGCAGTCACCCGAGTTGATGATCCTCCAAGCACAGTTGTTGATCGTCTCGGTGTGCGTCCCGGGGAACAGACCGTGGAGCATGCGTCACGGCGCTACTCAGGACGAACTTCGACAAACACCACTGCGTTCCTCTCCAATGTCTTCTGCATAGGCACATTCTAAAAGGAGAAAGTGAGGTCTGCAGTTGCTGGAGATCAGAGCTGAAAATGTGTTGCTGGAAAAGCGCAGCAGGTCAGGCAGCATCCAGGGAACAGGAGAATCGACGTTTCGGGCATAAGCCCTTCCTGAAGAAGGGCTTATGCCCGAAACGTCGATTCTCCTGTTCCGTGGATGCTGCCTGACCTGCTGCGCTTTTCCAGCAACACATTTTCAACACATTCCAAAAGGAGGTGTGTGACAGTCTCGTTTTCCCCCCCCGCAGCCGCTTCGAGGGCAGCGGCGGTGTGGCTGAGAGTCCGGGCGTACATAAAAGATCTGACAGGCAGAGCCCTTCTCACCACCAGCCAAACCATGTCTTGGTGCTTGTTGGAAAGTTATGGCGATGAGGCATTCTGCCAGATGACTTTGACAGTCTGCTCAGGGAACCGCTCGATAGGATCCGCCCTCTGCTTTTCCTGAAGGGTCTCAAGGACACTACGTGCTGACCACTTCCTGATGGACTTGTGGTCAAAGATGTTTTTCTTCATAAACTTCTCCATGAAGGACAGGTGATACGGCACGGTCCAACTACTCGGAGCGTTCCACGGCAGCGAGGCCAGGCCCATCCTTCGCAACACCGGGGACAGGTAGAACCTCAGTACGTAGTGACACTTGGTGTTTGCATACCGGTGATCCACGCACAGCTTGATGCAGCCACACATAAAGGTGGCCATCAGGGTGAGGGTGGCATTGGGTGTATGTTTTCCCCAGTTGCCCAGCTCTTCATACATCGAGTCCCTTCGGACCCGGTCCATCTTTGATCTCCACATGAAGTGGAAAATGGCCCGGGTGACTGCGGCAGCACAGGTTCTGAGGATAGGCCAGATCTGTGCCACGTATAACAATACTGAGAGTGCCTCACACATGATCAGGTTTTTTTCCCGCGATGGAGAGCGACCGTAGCTTCCATCTACCTAGTTTCTGCCTCACTTTGCTGATACGCTCCTCCCAAGACTTGGCACATGCCCCAGCCCCCCCCCCCCCCCGAACCAAATACCCAGCACCTTCAGGTGGTCGGTCCTGATGGTGAAGGGGATCGAGGATTGGTCGGCCCGGTTCCCGAAGAGCATAGCCTTGCTCTTGCCTCGGTTTACCTTGGCCCCCGAGGCCCGTTCGAACTGGTCACATATGCACATCAGTCTGTGCACGGACAGTGGCTCCGAGCAGAAAACGCGACGTCCTCCATGTACAGGGAGTCCTTGACCTGCAGGCCCCCGCTGCCAGGAATAGTCACCCCTCTCAGGCTCACATCCTTCCTGATGGACTTGGTAAATGGCTGTATGCAGCACACATAAGGCAGGAGAGAGAGGGCAGCCCTGCCAGACTCCCGATCTGACTGGGAAGCTATCTGATTCCCACCCATTGATTGAGACTGCACTGACAATGTTGGAGTAGAGCAGTCTGATCCAATTGCAGATTCCCTCCCCAAAGCCCATTTTGGAGAGAACATCTCTCATATACACGAGTGATATCCTGTCAAAGGCTTTCTCCTGGTCCAGGCTGATCAGGCAGGTGTCCAACCCTCTGTCCTGCACGTAGGCAATCGTATCCCTGAGGAGTGCAAGACTCTCAGCGAGCTTCCTGCCCGGTACAGCACAGGTTTGGTCAGGGTGGATCACCGACCCCAGAGCAGACCTGACCCGGTTGGCGATTACCTTTTGACAGAATTTTGCATTCAATAGTGAGATTGGTCTCCAATTTCTGAGTTCCTCCCTCTCCCCCTTCCGCTTGTAGATGAGGATGATGATGCCTTTCCTCATGGATTCATTCATGGTACCTGCCCGAAGCATACTGACATATACCTCCAGCAGGTCCTGGCCAATCAAGTCCCATAGAGCTTGACTGGTAAGCCGTTGCTTCCAGGAGTTTTATTCTTTTCGAAGGACTCTAGGGCCTTGGTCAGCGTGTCCAGAGATAGCGGCTGGTCCAGCCTCTCTCATGTTCTGTTGTCTAAGACCTCCGTGATAGAGGACAGGAACGACTGGGATGCCAAGCTGTTGGTTGGCTTCGTGTCATACAGACTGGCATAGCAGGATTTGCTGATCGTCATGACGTCAGCCTGAGATGACGTTATCGAGTCAACTTCTTCCTTCAGGCTGCTGAGCATGGAGCTCTCTTTGTGCACCTTCTGGAAGAAGAAACGTGAGCACGTCTCGTCCCGCTCCACCAAGCGGACCCTGGACTGGAAGATTATCTTGGAGGCCTCCGAGGCAAAGAGTGAAGCTTGCTGGCCCTTCATCTCCTGGAGGTCCTCCATGACATCGACCCCCATCGTCTGCTGCAGGATCAGGTTCTGCATACTTTCCTGGAGCTGGGACAGTTTTGCCCCCCCCCCTCTCGCTTCCTGAACACCTTTGAGGATGAAGAACCTCTTGATGTCCCCTTTTACTGTTTCCCACCAGTCTGCTGGGGACTCTGAGGGGCTTCACTGTTCTCCAACCTGCATAGTCCCTCTTGAGTTCCTCAATGTTTCCTGGGGTCAACAGCTTTGTGTTCAGCTTCCACGTTCCCTTACCAGCCCACTGCTCGTCCTGTAGGTGTCTGTCGGCCAGCAGGAGGCAGTGGTCAGAGAAGAACAACAGCTTGATGTCTGTGGATCTGACTGAGAATGTTTTGGACACAAACAGGTAATCTATCCTTGAGCGGATAGACCCGTCTGCCTGTGATCAGGTGTATCTACGCTGCGCTCCGTCTGCAGGGGTGCTGAAGACGTCGTGCAGCTTGGCATCTTTTACTGTGTCCATCAGGGCTCTGGACATGGCGTCCAGTTTACTGTCTCGGAGATGGTGAAGTTGCCTCCTTGCAACAGGTACCCAGGCCGGAGGCGCGGCCTTCGTTGCCCCCCCAACCAAACTGACGGCCCATGGGCCCACAAGCCCGACCATTTCTTGCAGCTGCTGGGGTGCGTTATCCCACACTCCTGCAGAAACAGGATCTCGGCTTTACCGTTGGCCAGGAAGGCATCGTAGAAACACATTGCGTAGCCAATTTGATGCTACGCACATTGATGCTGGCAATTCTTATCCCCGTTTTAACAGTTTACAAGGTTATCAGTGTCCATTTGCTGCTGGTCTTGCCTCTCTGGGGTAGCTGTGTGCATCCCCGTGGTGACGGCAAACTGCTGGACCCTCCCAGGGCTGAGGTATCTGTCTGGCTCCATGCGGGTGCCATTTCCACGCTCTGGTGTCTTTGGGTCGACCCCAGGGTCTGCACAGTCCAGTTCTCCATCTGATAGCAGGGCTGTCACAGGACTGCTGCTCCCAGTTACCTGGAGCTGTAGGCCAGTGGGTACCTCTTGGTTCCCACCCAGTGGGGGGAGGTCTTTACCCATCCCCTCTGTTTGGGCGGTGCTGCCCTCCTGTCTGGGCATGGCGCCCTGTCTCTTCCTCTGGTGAAGACCCTCCTTGCACCCGTCCTCACCGTTGGAAGAGCTGCCTGTATCCTCGTCGTGTAGGTGTTGCTTCCCCCTTTGCTGGGTGGCTTTGGGGGCCTGGCGAGGTTTCCTCTTCTTCCTGCTTTTGACAGTAATCCAATCCTCTGTCTCCTTTGTTCCCTCCTCTTCCATTTCCTCCGTCTGTCTTGAAGGAGCTTGGATTGGCTGCTGCACCTCCCTGCTGTCTGCTCCGCTACAGCCTGCCGTTCCTTCTGGGTGCCCCCAGACCCCGTTCCTGTGCTGTTTTGTGGTACCTTGCTGGTCTTAGGCGGTCCATGGCTCGTGTTGCCACCTCCGGCCATCTGTGCAAAGGTGGCGGCCCCTCGTCTTGGGCAAGCCTTGTACATGTGGCCCGCCTCTCCGCACAGATTACAGTTCTTGGCCTCTTTACATTCCTTGGTCAGGTGGCCTTCCTGCTTGCAGTTTCGACAGACAGTCACCTTACAATCAGCCGCCATGTGGCCTGACCTCCCGCAGGTTCGGCTGCCCTGCGAATGTCAGGTAACCTCTGCTCCCTCCGATTGCAAAGCTGGAGGGTGGGTGGAGGATGTTCCCACTGGCATCGACCCTCAGGGTTACCCTGACCTGTCGTTTGCTGGTCCAGATCCCGAAAGGATCGACCACATCAATGCTTTCTCTCTCGACCTGGACGTATCTTCTCAGGAAGGTCAGGACATATGGATTGTAACAACCCAACTCCTCTGCACAGGAAGCACACACAACGGGACCACCGACAAGATGGAGAACAGGGGTTCCCCTTCCTTCTCCTTGAAGACCTTCAGGAGCTGCTCGCAATTCTTCATGCTCCTGAGGGTCACGTCGAAATAGCCTGCCGCAGGGAAATCCTGCAGGCAGTACACGACCGCTGCTTTGAACCCGCAGCACTCCAGCAAAATCTTTTTGACAAACACCGTCCGATTGACCGGTGTGTGCTCCTCCATCTTCTTCACAGTTACCCTGACTGTGTTGCGAATGCCCTGGCCAGGGCTGCGAGCGGCTGCTGAGGCCATAGCTCTGAGGTTGGCTGGTACCTGAATTGGCGTTCGGCCAAAGCCAGCATAAAGATCCACCAAGAGCAGGTCAGCACAACCATACAATCCTCCAACTTCCTATCACGATCCAGCGATGATCTCCAGCAGCTCCGATGACTTGCAACATGACCCCCCGTAGTATCTCCTCTGCCAGCACACGTCCGCTGCGTCCAACCTGCAGCACTCAAGCAGAATCTCTTCCTCCTGGTCCTCAGGAACTGCACATATTCGAGCCAAAAGGCCGAGAACTGATCCTCATGACGCCAAGAAATTCTGGAGCTAGCGTTTTCCTTAGTTAACTGTTTAAATTCAAACTAGGTGTCTCAACTCCGCCTAATCAGGGCTTTTCCACAGATTTGGAGCATGGATTGGTTGTCTTTGTGAAAAATGTGCAATGCGTGGACATATTTAAGTTCTCTCCAGTGAAGTAATTTATGTATAAATTTTCTTTTTTGATTTGGATACCTGTAATTTAAAATGAAGACGAAACAACTTTAATTGTCTCCAAATAATTATCAATGTTTTATGTGTCCTTCACAGACCTATGAGCAGTTGGCATTGGTGTCTTGTAGAGGTTTGGTCATATTAGCTTTGCTGATGTTGTGGAGAGATCTTTTGAGGAAGAAAAATATGTGCAAGACTGTGTAAAACTGGGCTGAAGGAAACAGAAGAGGCCTTGAAGAAAATAGAGGGGTCACAATTGACTAACTCCATCTGAGGAAAAGAAAACAGCTAATTGCATACAATATTTTACATTTTGTTTCTTTTCACATGTCCCCCTTAGCATTAGTTTTGAAACTATTGTGTAGCTGCTTTGGTATCCACCTGTGCTTATTAAAAAAGTGGTTAAGATTGATTTGTAGAGATGAGTTTTTTTTCCTTTTGACCTGTAGCACACTCCCTGGGAATTGGAGTCTGATTGAAGGTGGATTTTTAAAAAAAGCAAAGCTGTGTTTTCATTATCCGCCCCTTCACAACTAAGCATCATGTTAGAGTTATAGGAGGGTACTCTGAATTTAATACTTAAAGCTATTTGAAAAACATACACCTTTTAGTTGTGTCTATTGCACTACTTCTGTGATCAATAATGCTGAAAGAAAGCGTATACATTTGTTTATAATATTATTGAAATTGATGAAAAATTTATAATTAGCAGTTAGCTCAGTTCATTTAGTTCAGTTAGCTTCCTGAAATTCACGGATCAGAAAGAATTAAATGCATGGAAAATGTCAGTTTTAAAAAATTCCTGGGAATTAATTGTGATAACTTTTTCTTTTTGGCTTTATTTAATTTCAGCAGGTGGACTGTTTAGATTAATGTGCTACAACAGAAGAAATGTATTTTACAAATTTTTGTGAATACTTAAATATTGAAATAGTATTTAGTTTACTTGGAATTGTGGTCAAGCTGAGGAGAAAATTATGTCTTGATTTTAAATACAGAGCTTCTTTTTCAATAAACATTTCAGAACCAACTTCAGTTTTCTTACAATTCTGTAGGATGATACCAACCATTCAGTAAAATCATCAATGTGTTCTCAAAACAAAGTGAAGAATGAGCAATATTATAGACTGCTGTAAAATGAAAATACTAGTATCGGGTTACCATCAATGTTTTACACAATTTGATCAATTGACAGTAAGGTGCTGTTTTATGACATCTGTGGAAGCATACTATAATGTTGAATATTTCCTTGGGCATTTTAACACAATTGGGGAAGAAATTCTCAATGTGAGAATTGACTATGAAGTGGATCGTTATATAGTGATGGGTGTGTTACACAGTTTAAAATTATAAATGCTGAAATTATGTCAATTCTTATATCTGCTTATACTTTGATTATTTAAATTTGCTGTGATTTATTCCATGAAGTCCCTTTCTTTACATAAAGAAACTGTCGTGAATAATTTGTTATTCCTTAGCAAGAGTTGGACACTTTTTTATTAAATTTATTACATTACTTCTATCTGTATCAATAAATCTTTTGCACATATTAGAATTTTAAGAAAATTTAAATCTTTTGTGGTGTATCACAATGAATATGACAAGGCAAGGGGACAACTGTTCATTTTGGCATCAGGAATACTTGCTAGTGGTCATTGGCTAAAACAAAGGGTTCAAACAGATGATGGTTGACATAGTATATATTCAGCCCCCAGAACAGGATATATCAACAGTGGGAAAGAAGGAGAGGATCCAGGAGAAACTTAAAAAATAGACCAGGAGTTTCCCGACATTAGCTTGAGGGAAGAACAAAGATTGTTATCACTGAAGAGACTACTAAATATCATGTTTGTCCCAAAAAAGAAAAACAGGGGACCACTGCCTCTGCTTCTCCATTCTACAGAACAACTCTTTATTGATTGTGTTTTCATCTGTGATGGGTTACATATTTCCTTTCCAGCTAAGTAATGCATCATTCCTAAACTTACAACCTCAAACTCAAATTGCCTGAAAATTGGTTATAAATGGTTGACTGCCTACATTAGGTGACTATGATCATTAAATGTCCAAAATTTAATAAAATAAATCTGTCTGTCAACCAATGAATTTTGGAACCTTTGTACAGCAAATGGTGAATTGTTCTTAAACTCAGTTTGCACATGCCTTTGAATACAATGTGCTAAGCTAGCTACACAAAGAGGAGTTGGCAGTGATTTGTTTGAAGATAAACATTTGAGCTTTTATGTTTACCGTATATTGTATTTAGAATTTTTAGTGAACAAATTGATAATTCCTGTGATTTTTATTCTACATGTTCACTGGACTAACTCATAATTTCTTTGACAAATCTTAACTTTTGTTAAAATTTTCCTTCATGTAGTAACTTGTTCCATCTAACCATATGCTAATCATATAACCATCTCAAATCTCTATTATGCACGAAAATATATGTTTATTGGGAAACTTTTTAAGATGCAAGATCTGATGTCAGAATATTTGCCTCAGTGCTTGCTTTACCTGATCAGCACTTGTTTTTTAACTTTGTATAGTTGTCTTTTTTAAGTGGATTCTCAAATGCATTTTATAAGTTGGGTGCAGTGTACTTGAGAGATTTCTTTCAGGCATAATTGTGTAATGGTCATCAACTGTGTTGTTTTTGAGCTATCTAACTCGGTTTCCTGAATACATAGCATATACAGGTGTTTCATGTACTATGACATATGAGGGTGAGGAACAATTTCAAATCCAGCAATGGTGGCAAAGGAACTGGTTAAAGTGAAAATAACATAGTCATAGAGATGTACAGCATGGAAACAGACCCTTCGGTTCAACCCGTCTATGCTGACCAGATACCCCAACCCAATCTAGTCCCACCTGTTGGCACCCGGCCCATATCCCTCCAAACCCTTCCTATTCATATACCCATCCAAATGCCTCTTAAATGTTGCAATTGTACCAGCCTCCACCACATCCTCTGGCAGCTCATTCCATACACGTATCACCCTCTGCGTGAAAAAGTTGCCCAGTAGGTTTCCCTCTCACCCTAAACTTAAGCCCTCTAGTTCTGGACTCCCCCACCCCAGGGAAAAGACTTTGTCTATTTACCCTATCCATGCCCCTCATAATTTTGTAAACCTCAACAAGGTCACCTCTCAGCCGCCCATGCTCCAGGAAAAACAGCCCGAGCCTGTTCAGCCTCTCACTATAGCTCAAATCTTCCAACCCTGGCAACATCCTTGTAAATCTTTTCTGAACCCTTTCAAGTTTCACAATATCTTTCCAATAAGAAGGAGACCAAAATTGCATGCAATATTCTAACAGTGGCCTAACCAATGTCCTGTACAGCCGCAACATGACCTCCCAACTCCTGTACTCAGTACTCTGACCAATAAAAGAAAGCATACCAAACGTCGCCTTCACTACCATATTTACCTGTGGCTCCACTTTCAAGGAGCTATGAACCTGCACTCCAAGGTCTCTTTTGTTCAGCAACACTCCCTAGGACTTTATCATTTAGTGTATACGTCCTGCTAAGATTTGCTTTCCCAAAATGCAGCACCTCGCATTTATCTGAATTAAACTCCATCTGCCACTTCTCTGCCATTGGCCTATCTGGTCAAGATCCTGTTGTAATTTGAGGTACCCCTCTTTGCTGTCCACTACACCGCAGTTACTAGCGGTGTTCCGCAAGGATCTGTTTTGGGACCATTGCTGTTTGTCATTTTTATAAATGACCTGGAGGAGGGGCTAGAAGGTTGGGTGAGCAAGTTTGCGGATGATACGAAAGTCGGTGGAGTTGTTGACAGTGAGGAAGGATGTGTCAGGTTACAGCGATATATAGATAAGCTGCAGAGCTGGGCAGAAAGGTGGCATATGGAGTTCAATGTAGGTAAGTGTGAGGTGATTCACTTTGGTAGGAGTAACAAAAAGATGGGTTACTGGGCTAATGGTCGGATACTTGGTAGTGTGGATGAGCAGAGGGATCTTGGTGTCCATGTACACAGATCTCTGAAAGTTGCCATCCAGGTAAATAGTGCGGTGAAGAAGGCATATGGTGTACTGGCTTTTATTGGTAGAGGAATTGAGTTCCGGAGTCCTGAGGTCATGTTGCAGTTGTATAAGATTCTGGTGCGGTCGCATCTGGAGTATTGTGTGCAGTTTTGGTCGCCATACTATAGGAAGGATGTGGAGGCACTGGAACGGGTGCAGAGGAGGTTTACCAGGATGTTGCCTGGTATGGTAGGAAGATCGTATGAGGAAAGGCTGAGGCGCTTGGGCCTGTTTTCATTGGAGAAAAGAAGGTTTAGGGGTGACTTGAGAGAGGTGTACAAGATGATTAGGGGTTTAGATAGGGTTGACCATGAGAACCTTTTTCCACGTATGGAGTCAGCTATTACGAGGGGGCATAGCTTTAAATTATGTGGTGATAGATATAGGAGAGATGTTAGGGGTGGATTCTTTACTCAGCGAGTCGTGAGTTCATGGAATGCCCTGCCAGTAGCAGTGGTGGACTCTCCCTCTTTATGGGCATTTAAACGGGCATTGGATAGGCATATGGAGGATAGTGGGCTAGTGTAGGTTAGGTGGGCTTGGATCGGCGCAATATCGAGGGCCAAAGGGCCTGTACTGCACTGTATTTTTCTATGTTCTATGTTCTGCCTCTAATTTTGTGGCACTCCACTGCTCACAGGCCTCCAGTCTGAAAAACTACCCTCCACCACCACCCTCTATCTTCTACCTTTGAGCGAGTTCTGGATCTAAATGGCTAGTTCTCCCTGTATTCCATGAGATCTAACCTTGCTAATCAATTTCCCATAGGGAACCTTGTTGAACATCTTATTGAAGTCCATATAGATCATATCTACCACTCTGCTCTTATCAATCCTCTTTGTTACTTCTTCAAAAAAGTCAATCAAGTTTGTGAGACTTGATTTCCCACGCACAAAGCCATGTTGACTATCCCTAATCAGTCCTTGCCTTTCCAAATACATGTACATCCTGTCCCTTAGGATTCCCTCCAACAACTTGTCCACCACCGACGTCAGGCTCACTGGTCTATAGTTCCCTGGCTTGTCTTTACCACCCTTCTTAAACAGTGGCACCACATTAGCCAACCTCCAGTTTTCCAGCACCTCACCTGTGACTATTGATGATACAAATATCTCAGCAAGAGGCCCAGCAATCACTTCTCTAGCTTCCCACAGAGTTCTAGGGTACACCTGATCAGGTCCTGGGGGTTTATCCACTTTTATGCGTTTCAAGATATCCAGAATTTCCTCCTCTGTAATTTGGACATTTTTGCAAGGTGTCACCATCTATTTCCGTACAGTCTATATCTTCCATATCCACCTTGCTGATCTTTGAGGGCTCTATTTTCCCCCCAGTTACCCTTTTGTCCTTAACGTATTTTTAAGAACCCTTTGGCTTCTCCTTAATTCTATTTGCCAAAGCTATCTCATGTCCCCTTTTTGCCCTCCTGATTTCCCTCTTAAGTATACTCCTACTGCCTTTATAGTCTTCTAAGGATTCACTTGATCTATCCTGTCTATACCTTATATATGCTTCCTTCTTTTTCTTAACCAAACCCTCAATTTCTTTAGTCATCCAGCATTCCCTATACCTACCAGCCTTTCCTTTCACCCTGACAGGAATATACTTTCTCTGGATTCTTGTTATCTCATTTCTGAAGGCTTCCCATTTTCCAGCCGTACCTTTACCTGCGAACATCTGCGTCCAATCAACTGTTGATAGTTCTTTCCTAATACCGTCAAAATTGGCCTTTCTCCAATTTAGAACTTCAACTTTTAGATGTGGTCTATCCTTTTCCACCATTATTTTAAATCTAAATAGAATTATGGTCGCTGGCCCCAAAGACTGACACCTCAGTCACCTGCTCTGCCTTATTTCCCAAGAGTAGGTCAAGTTTTGCACCTTCTCTAGTATTCTCTAGTAGGTACATCCACATATTGAATCAGAAAATTGTCTTGTACACACTTGAGAAATTCCTCTCCATCTAAACCTTTAACACTATGGCAATCCCAGTCGATGTTTGGAAAGTTAAAATCCCCTAACATAACCACCCTATTATTCTTACAGATAGCTGAGATCTCCTTACAAATTTGTTTCTCAATTTCCCTCTGACTATTAGGGGTCTATAATACAATCCCAATAAGGTGATTTCTTATTTCTCAGTTCCACCCAAATAACTTCCCTGGATATATTTCTGGGAATATCCTCCCTTAGCACAGCTGTAATGCTATCCCTTATCAAAAATGCCACTTCCCCTCCTTTCTTGCCTCCCTTTCTATCCTTCCTGTAGCATTTGTATTCTGGAACGTTAAGCTGCCAGTCCTGCCCATCCCTGAGCCATGTTTCCATAATTGTTATGATATCCCAGTCCCATGTTCCTAACCATGCCCTGAGTTCATCTGCTTTCCCTGTTAGGCCCCTTGCATTGAAATAAATGCAGTTTAATTTATTAGTCCTACCTTGTCCCTGCCTGCCCTGACTGTTTGACTCACTTCTGTTCTCAGCTGTACCAGTCTCAGATTGATCTCTTTCCTCACTATCTCCCTGGGTCCCATCCCTCCACCTTACTAGTTTAAATCCTCCCGAGCAGTTCCAGCAAATCTCCCTGCCAGTATATGTTTTAAAAAATTCTCAAGGTCAGGTTCGTAGGAGAGTAGTCTGACACAGAACAAACGACCAAGAGGCGAGTCTGCTAGAATATGGGCATTTTATTCCCCGCAGCGTCGCCACAACGGGTCTGGCTTATACTCACTCTACATGTTACCGGAACTGGGAGCCGTCAGTTCTCGTAGAGCGGTTGCCAACAACCCACGCTCGGCGGTTAAACGTAACCCCGGAGCAGACTCACCGAACTGGAGACTTTTCCAGCTGATATACTCTTTTCCAGATATAAACATTCATGTGAACAGCAGAGCAAGGCTAAAAAACACATTCCATTCTGGTTACATACAGATAATAACAGCAGAGCAAGGCTAAAAAACACATTCCATTCTGGTTACATACAGATAAGAAGATTCACACGGGGAGGTGTGTAATAAGATTCACACGGGACTAAGCAACACCTCCATTCCGGTTAGATTCACACATGTATTGGGACATAATTTTTAACCGTTTCACCACATTCCACTGCTTGGAATTTTACACCACAGTATATTAGCTCCCTTCCAATTTAGGTGCAATCCGTCCTTCTTGTACAGATCACTTCTACCCCAAAAGAGATTCCAATGATCCAAAAATGTGAATCCTTCCCCCTTAAACCAGCTCCTCAGCCATGCATTGATCTGCTCTATCCTCCTATTCCTGCCCTCATTAGCTCGTAGCACCAAGCAGCATGGTGGCTCAGTGGTTAGCACTGCTGCCTCTCAGCAGCAGGGACCCAGGTTCGATTCCTGCCTGGGGCAACTGTCTGTGTGGAGATTACACATTCTCCCAGTGTCTGCGTGGCTTTCCTCAGAGTGCTCCGGTTTCCTCCCACAATCCAAAGATGTGCGGGTCAGGTGAATTGGGCAATTTAGCAAGGCCATAGTGTTAAGTACATTAGTCAGGAGTAAATATAGGATAGGGGAATGGGTCTGGGTGGGTGACTCTTCAAAGGGTCAGTGTGGATTTGTTGGCTGAAGGGCCAATTCCATACTATCTGGAATCTAATCTAATCCAGATATTACTATTCTCAAGAACCTCCTCTTTAAATTCCTGCCAGACTCCCTGTCATCTCTCTTCAGACTCTCAATCTTTGCCCTTCCTGTGTCATTGGTTCCAATGTGGACAACGACCTCTTGCTGGCCCCTCTTCCCCCGTGAGAACATTGTGTGCCCTCTGAGACATCCTTGATCCTGGCACCAGGGAAGCAACGCACCAATCTGCTTTTTTGCTGATGGCCACAGAAACGTCTGTCTGTATCTGACTAGAGAATCCCCTAACACAATTGACCTCCTGGAACCCGATGTACCCCTCATTACATTAGAGCCAGTCTCAGTACCAGAAACTTGGCTGTTCGTGCTACATTCCCCTGAGAATCCATTCCCCCCCCCACATTTTCCAAAACAGCATACCTGTTTGAAATGGGTATAGCCACAAAAGACTCCTGCACTAGCTGCCTGCCTCTGCCTCTCTTACCTTTTCCTGGGGTTAACCCATCTATGTGACTGTATCTGAGACTTTTCCCCCATTCCTATAAACTGCCATCGATCACATACTGTTGTTGTTACAAATTCTTCATTGCTCTTAACTGTCTCTCCAACCGATCCATTTGATCTAATAAGATTCGCAGCCAACAGCATTTATGGCAGATATAATCCACAGTAACCCTTAAACTCTCTTTAAACTCCCACATCTGACAAGAAGCACATATCACACTTCCCAGTCTACAGACCCAGAAAATAACACCGTCTTATTCCTCTACAAACACTGCCCCAGGTTAAATGAATAGTTATGGATTATATTTTAAGCATTTAATCAAGAGACATATCTCCAAAAACACATAATCAAGAAAGAACCCACTCTACTCACTACTGCAGACTTTCTGTAGGTCACACTTAAAACAACGATTAACTTATCTGAATCTGTGCTGTGAACTTCACCCAACAGTTCCTCCAAGATCAGTTGTGAATTTCACTGTTTGTTAATTTCCCAGATGCACTCTGTCCAGCGATACATGAATTCAAACAGCAAAGGCAGTGTCAGTGTCAGCTTTCTTGCTTTCTTTCTTTCTTGCTTTATTTATTTCTTGCTTTCTTTCTTTATTTCTTGCTTTCTTGCTTCCTTTCTTGCTTGCTTTCTTTGCTTTCTTTCTTGCTTTCCTTCTTGCTTTCTTTTTCTCTCTCTTTCCTGCACCGACCTCACCATGTGCTTGACCTTGTTTTGGAACTTTGGGGGGAAAAAAAAGCAACAGCATATAAAACAAAAATTGCTGCTCCTGGAAGTTGAGGAAATCACCTTCAGCATCTAAAATACCTCAAATAAAAAAGAGCAGCTGTTATAGCCAGAAAGTTTCTCCGTCCTCCATCTTGGATTACCCAGAATCCTCCTCCACTTGTTTAACAATGGCTTCCATCCATAAAGGCAGACTGTAAAAACTTTATGTCCGTGAGAAAGAAAATAAATATTAGTTGGGATGAAAGGGAGTCCTTTACAGGCAGAGTGGGGAAATGTTGGAGAACCCACATAGTTATTTCTATGTCTGCCTTCACGGTAGGTCATACAGAAATACTAGGTGACCAAGGAGCTGAAAGAAAACAGCATTAGTGAAAGGGCGAATGTGAAATGTTAACAGGATCAAAGGTTGGTAACTACCATATGAATGGATTTCCAGAGTGTTGAAAATGTGGCTATAGAAATTCTATAGATTCTGGAAAGGCTCTTGCAGCTTGGAAAGTATCAGTGTGACTTCACTATTTAAGAAGGGGGAAAGAGAGCAAGAGAGAGAAATCTACAGACTTGTTCATGTGACATTAGTAGTAAGGAAAATGTTCTCATAAAAGATGCAATCAGAATGCTAAAGTTGGGTTGCATCAATATGGATTATGAAAGGGAAATTATGTTTGACAAATTTGGAAATTTTAAGGATGTAAGTCGTAGCATATACAATGGAGAGCCAGTAGATTTGGTTTATTTGGAATTTGAAAGGTTTTGATAAAGGTCCCATATAGGTTAGTAAATAAAGTTGTAGCATATGGGATTGGAGGTCATATGCCAGCTTGAATTGAGAATTTAACAGAAAGCAGTGAGTCAGAATAAATAAATCATTCTCTGGGTGGTAGGCTGTTACTAGTGGGATACTACAAACATCTGTGCTCGGTCAACAGCTGTTGGTAATCTTTCTAAATGCTTTGGATTTGGAGATCAAATGGAATATTTTCATACTTGCTGAAGACACAGATCTAGGTGGCAGTGTAAGTTGAGGAGGCACAAGGAGGCTTCAGAGGGACTTTGGACAGGCTAAGTGAATGGGCTAGAACATAACAGATGGAATATAATGTGAATGAGTCTGAAGTTGGTCACTTTGGTCAGAAAAAACAGCTGAATATTTCCTAAATGGTGAGTGGTTGAGAAATGCTGGTGTCCAGAGGCACTTGGGTATTATTGTTTGTAAGTCACTAAAAGCTAGTACAAGTGCAGCAAGCAGTTAGAAAAGCAACTGATCTGTTTTAATTTGATAAATCTGTTCACATATGCTATTTCACATTTCAGTGGCACTTCCCAAACCCGCTGGCTCCAGGATAGGGGTGCTAATGCTACATCACAAGGCCCCTTTAAATTATTTTTAATCAACATGTTCAGATATATTATGACATGCACCCAGGGCAGATGTGAATTGAACCCTGGCCTCTGGCCCAGAGCAGGAGTATTTCCATTGTGCCACAAATGGTATGCTGTGTTTCACTGCAAGGGTACTTGCATTGTGTACACCTTTTCTTCTATCCTAAGGAAGGATATACTTGCTATAGAGGTAATGTAACAGAGCTCATTAGACTAATCCCTGGGTGGTGAGATTTTTTTTATGAGGAGAGATGGAGGAACCTGGGTTGATATTCTCAAGAATTTTGAAGAAATAATGTAAGTTGATCTCCTTGAAACTTATACAATTCTTTTAGAGGTTGTGATAGAATGGATGTAGTTGTAATATTTCCCCTGGGCAGAAGTGGGTACTACAGATGCTGGAGATTAGAGTCTAGATGAGAGTGGTGCGGGAAAAGCACAGCAGGTCAGGC
This sequence comes from Chiloscyllium plagiosum, assembly GCF_037043375.1. Lineage (NCBI taxonomy): Eukaryota > Metazoa > Chordata > Chondrichthyes > Orectolobiformes > Hemiscylliidae > Chiloscyllium > Chiloscyllium plagiosum. Next base: position 45,200,415 of record NW_028270147.1, on the reverse strand, counting down.
AGCATCTGAGGAGCAGGAAAATATTTCCCCTAGCTGATGGGGTACAGAATCTCCGAATAAGTGGTAAGCCATTTCTGATTTGAGGAGGAATTTCTTCACTCGGGGGGGGGGTAGGAATATTTGGAATTCTCGAGTCCAGTGGGTGCTGGAAGTTCAATCATTGAACATGCTCAAAACAAAAATCAAAAGGTTTCTGAAGACCAGTAACATCAAGGCATATGGCAATACAGTAGGAAAGTAGCATTGATTATAGATGATCAAGCATGATCTAACTGAATAGAGGAAGAAGCTTGATGGTCTTTATGACTGACTTCTGTTCTCCTGACAATATAAAACAATATAAATTAATATATGAACTTGCTAGCAAATGCCTTTTTTAAAATAGGGAAGATATGCCTCAAGGTTGATTGGCCTTTTGAGACCATGCTTATCATGCTGTCACTGTATTGTAGTGTGTGACTGAGATGTATAGAGGCCTCCTCTTCCATCTTACCTCCGATTGCTTGAAGCATGATCTTCTACTAGAAAATCTGTAACAAATGGCTTAATATTAGCAGGGACTTATGTGCCTGACAGATGTAATGTTTGTGCATAAACCACAATACCATGATATCCATGCTCAGTATGCTCATTATAGTACAGAAGATAACATAAACACTGTTTCAAATAAGGCACTGTTTCAAATTGGAGATAAACTGACACAAAAAGAAATAGAGCAATAGAGAATTACAGGATTGAAGACTGCTCAAGTGGAATATAAAGGTTACCACTAGACTGGTGTTCTGTTGGTTTGAATGGCATGTTCCTTTTGAATGGTAACTCTGTTAAAATCTAAATCCAAAAACAAAAGCCTTCCATGTTTGCTTGGTGCTCCTGCACATAGAATATATGCATCTTGATATCATGAGTTATTTGGTGGTTGCTGTTTTTCCAAATTATTTGAAGTTAAATATTACTAAAATGAGACGAGCAATTGAAGTTTTTTTTGTCTTGCGCTCAAAAGTTTGGATGTAAGAAGCAGCCCTGAAATAAGGGAACCATTTTTTTTACAATATAAGAAGGGAGGGCTAACTGGTCAAGTCTCGATGGTTTGGAGATGCCATCTTGATTCTCAGATCAGGCAGGTAGATTCTAATTGGTCAGGGTCTTGCTGTGGAGATGCAGCAGAGATTGGCTTGGCTGTCTCGATGACCCTTTTTATTTTGATGCTTGGACTGATTGAACACATTTATCATGCCAGGTATTATGATAACCTCCCTCTCTCTCTCCGTATTGGCAAAACTAAAGAACTGATAGTTGACTTTAGAAAGGACAAGAACATTTTTTTCCCCCCCATCTACAACAATGGAGCAGAGGTTGAGAGCATCAAGTTCCTCAGTGACAATAACTAACAATGTGTCCTGGACTTCCCACGTAGATCTAAAGGTCAAGAAGGCACAACAATACTGCTGCTTCCTCAGGTGGCTCAGAAAATTTGGCATGTCTGTAATGACCCTCTCAAACTTTTACAAATGCACCATAGAGAGCATACTGTCCAGGTGCATAACTACTTGGTATGGCAACTGCACTGCCCAAGACCATTAGAAATTACAGAAGGTTGTGTGCACAGCCCAGACCATCATGGAAGACAACCTTCCATCCATGGATTCCATTTGCATGTCTCGTTGTGCAACATGAACCCAAGATCATGGTTGAGGCTAAGTTCATCATCACAGAACTTGGCTATCCGTTTCTGCTTGGTGATTCTGCATTGTTGTGTATCTCGAAGCCTGCCGTGGAGGACACTAACCCAAAGATCGGAGGTTGAATGTCCTTGACCCCTGAAGGGTTCCCCGACTAGGAGGGAACATTCCTAGCTGGCAATTGTTGCACAGTGTCCATTCATCTGTTGTTAGCGGCCTCAACTATGACCTTGATTTCCCGTCATGATACGTGTGATCCCACCACACTGTTCTGTATCTGTAAAATCTTCCTTACTGTTCTGTTTTGACACAATCACGTTGTTCCAGTCATTCAGTTTGTCTTCAGCACCACTTTTTATTTTTAAATTTTGTTTTATAATTATCTCTCTGCCTCAATCAGTTGGATTATAGGTATCCCTTCACTTGTTAGTCAGCTGTTGACACTTTACTCACACCATTTGACTCCCCTTGATCACGTGCAGAAACCTATAATATGGCCTATCGACACTCCACTCACCATTTGTATGATCTTTTGATTTCTCTGGTTATAAAGTATGTACCTTGCGCTCTCTTCACTTTGCCTAATAAAGCAGCAGTGCTCCAAAAGCTTGTGATTTCACATAAACATGTTGAACTATAACCTAGTGTTTTGACTTTGATCCTGTATGTCCTTGCTTACTATGATCTGCCTGTACTGCTCACAAACTTAGCTTTTTGTTATACTTGGGTATACGTGACAATAAATCAATCTCTGGCCGACTGTTTCAAAGCACGCTGTCCCATTGATCGCTTTCAGCAAACAGCATGTTAATTATTGGTCCATCATTTGTTGTTTATAGGGTCATAGAGATGTACAGCATGGAAACAGACCCTTTGGACCAACCCGTCCATGTCGACCAGATATCCCAACCCAATCTAGTCCCACCTGCCACCACCCGGCCCATATCCCTCCCTCCAAACCTTTCCCATTCATATACCCATCCAAATGCCTTTTAAATGTTGCAATTGTACCAGCCTCCACCACATCCTCTGGCAGCTCATTTCATACACTTATCACCCTCTGCGTGAAAAAGTTGCCCCTTAGGTCTCTTTTATATCTTTCCCCTCTCACCCTAAACCTATGCCCTCTAGGTCTGGACTCCCTGACCCCAGGGAAAAGACTTTGTCTATTCATTCTATCCATGCCCCTCATAATTTTGTAAACCTCTAAGGTCACATCTCAGCCTCCGATGCTCTAGGGAAAACAGCCCCAGCCTGTTCAGCCTCTCCCTATAGCTCTGATCGTCCAACCCTGGCAACATCCTTGTAAATCTTTTCTGAACCCTTTCAATTTTCACAACATCTTTCCGATAGGCAGGAGACCAGAATTGCACGACTATTCCAACAGTGGCCTAACCAATGTCCTGTACAGCCACAATGTGACCTCCCAACTCCTGTATTCAGTACTCTGATCAATAAAGGAAAGCATACCAAACACCACCTTCACTATCCTTTCTACCTGCATCTCTGCTTTCAAGGAGCTATGAACCTGCTCTGCAAGGTCTCTTAGTTCAGCAACACTCCCAAGACCTTACCATTAAGCGTATTAGTCCTGCTAAGATTTGCTTTCCTAAAATACAGCACCTCATTTATCTGATTTAAACTCCAATCTGCCACTTCTCAGCCCATTGGCCCATCTGGTCCATATCCTGTTGTAATGTGAGGTAACCACCTTCGCTGTCCCCTATACCTCCAATTTTGGTGTCATCTGCAAACTTACTAACTGTACCTCTTATGCTCGCATCCAAATCATTTATGTAAATAACAAAAAGTAAAAGTATAGGACCAAGCACCAATCCTTGTGGCACTCCACTGGTCACAGACCTTCAGTCTGAAAAACAACCCTCCACCACCACCTTTGAGCCAGTTCTGTATCCAAATGGCTAGTTCTCCTTGTATTCCATGAGCTCTAACCTTGCTAATCAATCTCCCATGGGGAACCTTGTCGATCGCCTTACTGAAGTTCTGCCATGGGAAATCATTAAATTATCCAGCGTCTACTAAGCTTCGCATTAGAAACCAATTTAACATTATTAGTTGAGCTTGCAGTGTGATGCATTTGCGCATGCTCAAAGATATGTTTATAAATTTACAGGACTTTGCTTTATGTAGGCCACAAAGCTTCTAAAGTTAAATGTTCATCCTGCATCTGCATGCTGAATGGTGATAGTCAATCAGCACCATTATCTTGTGCTATATAAGATGGATTTTGTCTTTTTTGAAACTGTTTTGAATTCAAGTTCTCTCAAGTTTGATGATTTAGCTCCTTTTTGCAATGATTAAGTTCTGTACCACTAGAAAATATAAATTAATGCTTGTTGGTCCTGATGTTTCTTTATTATTGCAAAGAATGCTTTGAAATCTGATACTTTAAATTGTACGAAATAAACACTTCAGAATAGTTTTGCCTAATGATTAATTGATTGATTTTTAGTGAAATTATTTTGTACTGGCTCAAATGTAGAAGAGGGTGGTGGTGAAGGATTGTTTTTAGACTGGAGGCCTGTGACTAGTGGAGTGCCACAAGGATCAGTGCTGGGTCCACTACTTTTCAACATTTATGTAAATGATTTTCACGTGAGCATAAGAGGTATTAGTAAGTTTGCAGATGACACCAAAATTTAGAAGTGTCGTGGATAGCGAAGAAGTTACCTCTGATGATAACGGGATCTTGATCAGATGGGCCAGTGGGCTGAGAAGTTTCAGATGAAGTTTGAGTTAGATAAATGAGAGGTGCTGCATTTTGGGAAAGCAAATCAGAGCAGACATACGCAGTATGTAAGGTCCTAGTGAGTGTTGCTGAACAAAGAGACCTTGGAGTGCAGGTTCATAGCTCCTTGAAAGTGGAGTCGCGGGCAGATAGGATCGTGAAGAAGGGGTTTGGTATGCTTTCTTTTATTGGTCAGAGTATTGAGTACAGGAGTTGAGAGGTCATGTTGCAGGACGTTGGTTAGGTCACTTTTGGAATATTGTATGCAATTCTGGTCTCCTTCCTATTGGAAGCATGTTGTAAAACTTGAAAGGGTTCAGAAAAGATTTACAAGGATGTTGCCAGGGTTGGAGGATTTGAGCTATAGGGAGAGGCTGAATAGGCTCGTATTGTTTTCCCTGGAGCATCGGAATATGAGGGGTGACCTTGTTTACAAAATCATCAGGAGCAAGGATAGGATAAATAGACAAGGTCTTTTTCCTGGAGCCGGGGAGTCCAGAACTAGAGGACATAGGTTTAGGGTGAGAGGGGAAAGATATAAAAGAGATTTAAGGGGCAACTTTTTCACGCAGAGGGTGGTACGTGTATGGAATGAGCTGCCAGAGGAAGAGGTGGAGGCTGGTACAATTGCAACATTTAAAAGGCATGTGAATATGTATATGAATAGGAATGGTTTGGAGGTATATGGGCTGGGTGCTGGCAGGTGGGACTAAATTGGGTTGGGATATGTGGTTGGCATGGACGAGTTGGACCAAATTGTGTTTCTGTGCTGTACGTCTGTGATTCCATGACTCTTTCCCTTCTTCATTGCAAAATGTTGATTATCTTACAAATATTTAGCTTGAGGTTTTCAATTTTCAATTTTCGGCAAAGTTACGAATATAAGCTTACTCTTAAAACTGATCAATTTTCCCAGAATGTAGCCATCCTTTTTTTTAAAGAAAAAGCGGCGCACTGGCTTCCTCCCCTTTCTTTTGTTCAGCACGAATGCTTAATTTGATCAATTGCTCAACCAACATTTTCCAGTTTTTTTTTAAATGCTAGGACCCCAATTTGCGGCTTCAAAATTGTCATTAAACCCATATGTTGAGAGTTAAGCGATGAGGAGTGGGTAGTTTGGAAGACCTGTAAGTGCAGGGATTGTGGACAGAAGGCCTAAAGCATGGGGGCTGACTCTGAGCTCATGAATCTTGTATTTGATTTCCTAACTCCCACTTTAGGAAGCTTTGTGATATGTAATTTGTAGAAATTGATTCTGGATACGCTGTGTTGAAAGTGCCCTTTTTGAATGTGGTTGAAATAAAGTACTGCATTTTCTGTGTTTGAAAGTACCAAAGTACTGCTGGAAAAGTGAGAGAACTTCTAATGCCCTGGCAAGCCAATATCCCTTTTTTCCCTCAAATGCCACAAAATATCAAAACATCATTCCATTGCTGTTTTAATGTTGCTTATGCCTGTCCTTACGATCCAAATATACTTGCTGTAAAACTTTGCAGTATTTCCATAATATGGTTATGGTCATGGTCTATAAACTAGCTCATTATACAAAAAGACTAGAAATATGTTCCCCGTGTTCTATATGAAGTATAACTGATTTTTTTTCTTAACATCGTTGACTTGAATAAGCACTATTTAAATATGTGATAGATTATTGTATTGAAATCCAGAATATTAAAAATTTGCTTGTCATGAAATGACATTTCACATTACTACCTGTTCAGAACTGAAAAGTAGAAGAGGTATAAACATATTGACACATCTTTTGATCTCGTAAACAATCTCATTATTTTACATTTGTGATTCGGAGGCAAATTCCATTTTGTCTATTATCTTAACAGATCACAATATGACTATTTGTATTTTCAACTTTCTTTGTTACTTGAATTTTTATTTAGTTAAGCAATGTAGTTGTTACTGATGGATTAGATGTGACTTATTGATGCTGAGATAATGGATAATGAATCATAATTGCCAAATCATGAACATATTCACAGTCGTTACTTCTAACAACTGATCAAGTGATGTGTCTCAAGATATGTGAATGTATACAGTGTATTTAATTTTATTTTGAGTGTACATTGTAATTTCAAAGGGATATGAAACAAGATAATGCATTTGAAATAAATTGTAAATCAACCAATTATTAAAGTACTTCTCTACGATTAGCTTTGTGAAGCTTAGCTAGTTGCTGCATGTTTGGCCTTCCTGCTTATTGTCTATTGTCTTAGCACCTCTTCTCCCTTATTGCCTGTGCAGATTTCTTACCATCTTGCTGAATCTTGCTGACTCTGCAGCTATAAGGGAGATGGGGGAGCACAGGTAGGTAAAACTTACTTCTGTTTGGTCTTGCACTCTGTAATTTCTAATTTACACTAATGCCTCGCATTCAATTTTTCTTAAATGCTAATTTTAAGTTTCTGTTCCAACAAATGACTGACTGACTTATCTTCTAATAGCACACCTTCAAGGATTTATTCCCTCTAATTTTTAAAAATCTACAAAATGCCCCAAATTGATGTAATCCAAAAAGTAATTAGTTCCACATGTGCACTGACAATACCTAGCTCTACCTCAGCATTTCTACTGCACATCTGATATCCAGTGAGTAAGTGAGCAGAAGTAACGTTCAACTAAATATTGTAAAGGTTTAAACTATTATCTACTTTGTTCCCTAAACATAGACTCTGTCCCTTTTCCAAGTACATTCTGAAGCTGAATGAAACTATTTGTAACCATTTGGTGTCCCAGTTGACTCTGAGATAACTTGTAACCGCAAGATCTGTACCATCACAAAGAACATCTATTCTTACCCCATGTCATCACCTGATTCTTTCCCCTGCCTCAGCTTATTTTATTATTGAAATTCTAAATCCATGCTTCTGTTATTTCAAGACAACTTTATTCCAACAAACTCCTGTTTGATCTTCAGAATTCTATCCTCAATAAACTTGTAACCATACAAAACTCTGCTTGCTCTAATCCACATTCATGATCATCAGATCAAGATCTTAAAGTTAATGACTTGTTGGATGGGTGTCATTTTGTTTTCCCCACTATTTTAAATGATGTAGCTATCACTGGTCAGTCCAGCACTTGTTTGCTGTTCTTAATTATCGTTGATCTTGTTGGCAGTAAAGAGTCAGACACATTACTGAGAGTCGAGAATTGCACATAGGCCAGACTGGGTGAGGGTGGCAGATTTCCTGCCTTGAAGTACATTGAACCAGATGAGTTTTTAAATGTTGATGATGGATTGATGTGGCAAGTTCTATATGCCAAATTTATTAATTGAGCTTAAATTTCAAATAGAGGGTTTTAAGTTTACGTTCACAGCATATTAACCTGCGTCTCTGATCACTCATCCAGCAGCATTACCACCGTGCCATAGTTATCTCACTGCATTGTGAATCATCGAGTTCAGGATACATGGTGAACAGGACTTGGTGTGAGTTAGGACACGAGCAGCAGAGAATTTTGAATGAGCTCAATTTATAAAGTGTAAGGTATTATGTTGACCAGATGGATTTTGAGTACTTGAATGTATAGGTAACAAACATGTGAATAAGAGGTCAGCAGTAGATGACACTAAAGCTGGGAATCAGTCTGACACCTTTGTGGAGATAGAAGTAGGTGAACTCGGTGATGGAGAACATGTTGAATTGGTTGTGCAATTCAGATCAATGGGATTCCAAGGCTGCTTGCAGTATGATCTTCAGATAGTGGGATAAACAACTGACTGAGTTAGTGACTGGGCCAAAGATAATTAGTTGGGACAACTTTATGCTCCTCTGTGAAACTGGGTGCAGATCAAAGGCAAAGGAGAGATATAAAATTAGATTGAACAAGATAATTAACTTTTTGTAAGATGATTTGCATAGTTTTCTGCATTAAAATAGTGTTCAACACTGATACCAATCTCAATAGTAAAGCCTAAAATGCTTTTAAAAGAAATTGCATATGAAAATGTAAAATCCAGTTATCCTAATTCTTGACACTTGATGTCAGCTTCTGTAGTGTGAACTGCAATTAAGCCAAATGGCTCCTGTTGGCAGTCTATAATCAAGAACTATTTCATGTTTACAAGGTAGATGGTATTACAGAACAAAACAAAGCACAAGCAGTGCATTTCTCTGAATATTTATTTCACTGCTGGGTATTTTCAAGAAGTTCCCAAAGAATTTGCAGGTGATATATTGTCAACTCTTCTAGTATTTATTTGGGCATTTTGCATTTGCACAAATTTTTCCTGTGGTGGACTTTGACTTAATTTTGTGGACATGATTAAAGTGTTTTGTCTTATGTGAATTTTGAGATTGCAATGCTTTCATTTTTCTTGTATTAGCGTACCTGTGATCTTTGACAAATTATTACTTACATAAACCAAGCATCTGCTTACGAACCTGAGTTGCTTCCGGATGCTATCTTTTAGTAGAATACATCTATCTAGCTGTCTCAGTCCACTTGAACTCTGTGTAGTTGTGACCCTGCTAAAAATTCCAGTTTCTGACTGAAATGGTGTTTTGATAATGCATAACTTTTTAAAAATTCCACAAAACAACCTGTTTTTGTTGTGTGATCGGAATTCATTCTTGTGCCTCCTGTTAAGGTTTGGGATTCACCAGTTACCCAAAAGGATAGTCAAGGTGATTTAAAATAGTTTATTATGAAACAATAGATTAAAATGATGTATTTCTAAATAGCCAAGAAAAACATATAACTGTAGTTATGGGGTTAGAAATCTCACCACACCAGGTTATAGTCCAACAAGTTTATTTGGAAGCACTAGCTTTTGGAGTGCTGCTCCTTCATCGGGTGGTTGAGGTGGTCTCCAAATCATGTAGTTATGGGGTCAGTGATCAACTGATCCCAATGAATGAATGTAACCAATCTCTAGCTATAAGTGGCAATCTCTTCATTTGTAAGCAGTAGTTTTCTTATTTTCTGAATTGAATTGAATTTATTGTCACATGTACCGAGACACAGTGAAAAGCTTTGTTGTGTGAGCAGTACAGACAGATGACATAGTTAAGAAGCATAGATCGTAAATAATAGATAAACAGTGGCAAAAATAGAACATAGGTACAGGCAAATGTTAAGAGTTTGAGTCCATTCGGTATTCTAACAACAGTAGGGTAGAAACCGTTTTGAAACTGGTTGGTATGTATGTTCAGGCTTCTGTACCTTCTCCCTGATGGTGGAGTTTGTAGAAAAACATTGTCAGGGTGGGTTGGATCTTCAAGAATGCTGGCGGCCTTTCCTTGACAATTACCTGGTGGATGGCTTCTGTAGATGGGAGGTTGGTCTTTGTGATTGTCCATGCCAAGTTCACCACTTTCTGTAACCGTCTCCGATCTTGAATGGTACAGTTGCCATACCAGGTAGTGATACGTTTAGATAGAATGCTCTTGATGGTACACCTATAAAAATTGGCAAGGGTGTTCATCGTAATGCCAAATTTCCCCAGCTGCCTGAGGAAGAGGAGATGTTGGGTCTTTGTAACCAGTGCGTCCATTTGAAGAGTCCAAGAAAGCTTGTTGTGGATGACTGCTCCCAGAAGCTTGACACTCTCCACTCGTTCCACCTCTGTGCTGTTAATGTGTAAGGAGGCAGGAGTAACATCCTGCCGAGAGTCAGTAATGAGGTCTTTGGTTTTGCTGGTATTGAGAGCTAGGTTGTTTCGTCGCCATCCGAGATTTGACCGACTATGGTGATGTCATCAAACTTGTAAATGGCATTAGTCTGGTATTTGGCGATGCAGTCATGGGTAAACAATGAGTACTGTAGGGGGCTGAGTAATCTCACCTGGAGGGCTCCAGTGTTGAGTGTTAGTGAGGATGAAATGTTGTCCCCAATCTTCGTTGATTGTGGCCTGTGAGTCAGGAAACTGAGGCTCCAGTTGCAGAGAGTGGGGCTTAGTCCGAAATCACTAAGTTTAGTAATCATCAGTCTCAAGGGGATGATAGTGTTGAAGGCTGAACTGCAGTCAATGAGTAGGATTCTTACGTAGCTGTTCTTGGTGTCAGGATGTTCTAGGGAGGAATGAAGAGCAAGTGATATGGCATCTGACATGGATCTGTTGGTCCGATAGGCAAATTTGGAGTGGGTCAAGAGTAGTGGGGAGGCTGGAATTGATTAATGCCATGACCAGTCTTTCAAATTACATCATGACCACTGAAGGTAGGGCCACTGGGCGGTAGTCATTGAGACATGCTGCATGAACCGCCTTAGGCACAGGGATGATGTTGGCCCTCTTGAAACATGCAGGAGCAGTGGCCTACTGCAGTGAGAGGTTGAAGATGTCCAAGAAGACCTCTTCCAGTTGATCTGCGCATGCATGGCATGGTGCTCCGTCTGGTCCCATTGCTTTTCTTGGATTCATATGAAGGAAAGCTGATCTGACTTCTGATGCAGTGACTGCTGGGATAGGTTCGTCAGGACTTGTCGGAATAGGTGTAAACTCTCCACAGAAATTCTGCTCAAAGCGAGCATAGAAGATGTTGAGACGATCTGGGAGGGATATGTCATTGTCTGCTATCTTGAACTGTCTCTTTTTAGAACCTGTGATGTCATTCAGTCCTTGCCATAGTCGCCGTGTGTCTGGGTCCCTAGTTTGGATCGGTATTGGACTTGGCTGTCTTAATGGCTCTGTGAAAGTCATACTTGGATTCCTTATACTTGAGTGGGTCTCCTGATCTGAAGGCCTCGCACCTGTTTTTAGCAGGATCTGTATGTCCTGATTCATCCAGGTTTCCTTTTGGGGAACATCTGGATTGACTTCCTCAGTATACAGTCCTTCACACACTTGCTGATCAAGTCTGTGACGGTGGTGGCGTACTTGTCCGAGGTACCTGCGGACTGTTTTGAGCATGGCCCAATCAGCCATTTCCAGACAGCACTGGATTTGATCCTTTGCCTCCTCCGAACCAGCACTGGACCTGTATTCTCGAGGGGCTCTCCTGCTTGAGCTCTTGCCTGTAAGCTGGGAGAAGTGCGTCATTGTGGTCAGAGTTCCTGAAATGAGAGCGGTGGGGGGTGGAGCGGTATGAATCCTTCACAGTGGTGTAGCAGTGGTCAAAAACGTTTGGGCTTCTGGTGGGGCAGGTAATGTTCTGGTGGTCCTTGGGTAACATCTTTCCTTTGATTGAAGTTGCTAGTCACAATGAAACAGGGCCTCTGGGTGTTCCATCTCCAGGGTGTTAGTGGTGGAGTACAGCACTTTTGCTTGTGGTGTTTTGTACACAGTAGTTAGTATAGCAGCGGTAAATTCCAGTGGTAGATAGAAGAGGCGGCATTTGATGGTGAGGAGTTCAAGGTTTGGGGAGCAATGGCTGCCTAGGGTTGCAATGCCCATGCAACACAAGTTGTTGATTAAAATGTTTTATCTTCTCCATGCTGTCTGTTTTAGGAAGCTATTTGCCCTCTGCTAGATGAGGGCTGCCCCTTCAACCTCCAGAATGTATTAGTGTATTTTAGTTTAAAGGTTTGTGTTCGACCATGTGCCACTCACTTTCATATCATCCAACTGGTCAGTGACCAAAGGACAGGTACCCAAATTGTGAATCATCTGTAAGGCACACGTTTATAAAAGAACTTTCAAGACATGTTGCCATCGATTTAAGGAATGTCAACATGGAAGCCTATACCAGTAGACACTGCCTCAAGCCTCTAATAGCACCCTTTTCCTTAGTAGTTCGCTTTGTTCACCTTGGTCTCTGAACAGTTCAGATTTTTCTCAAGAGGAAGCCTTGTACTGTGCTTGCTAATTCTATAATATTCTGAAAAGTATCATTTCTTAGATGGTGAACAGACCAATGGTATGGAATACATTTATGCAATGTAAAGCCTGTACATTCCCAATCTCTTCTATTGGTTTTACATTTTAGCCACTGGTGACTGAAAATTACATAAAGCAGTAAGCATTGGATGTTGGGCAAATGGGACAGGAGATGGGAAGAAGAATTTTTGAGGGGCCCAAAGTTTGTGGAGATGAGCAGAATTCAAGAGCCCTTGAGACTAGAGTAATGAGACTTGTGCATTTCAAGCCTATGGACTTAGGTAGGAGTCGAAATGATGGGCAGGAGCTTAGATCTAGGTCAGATAGTAGGCAATGATTGCAATTAGCTGGAAATGTGTTGCTGGAAAAGCGCAGCAGGTCAGGCAGCATCCAGGGAACAGGAGAATCGACGTTTCGGGCATAAGCCCTTCTTCAGGAATGGGGAAAGTTTGTCCAGCAGGCTAAGATAAAAGGTAGGGAGGAGGGACTTGGGGGAGGGGTGTCGGAAATGTGATAGGTGGAAAGAGTCAAGGTGAGGGTGATAGGTCAGACTGGGGTGGGGGCGGAGAGGTCGGGAAGAAGATTGCAGGTTAGGAGGGCGGTGCTGAATTCGATGGATTTGACTGAGACAGGGTGGGGGGAGGGGAAATGAGGAAACTGGTGAAATCCGAGTTCATCCCTTGTGGTTGGAGGGATCCTAGGCGGAAGATGAGGCGTTCTTCCTCCAACCATCGTTTTGTTGTGGTCTGACGATGGAGGAGTCCAAAGACCTGCATATCCTTGGTGGAGTGGGAGGGGGAATTGAAATATTGAGCTACAGGGTGGTTGGGTTGGTTGGTCCGGGTGTCCCAGAGGTGTTTTCTGAAACGCTCCGCAAGTAGCCGGCCTGTCTCCCCAATATAAAGGAGGCCACATCGGGTGCAGAGGATGCAATAGATGATGTGTGTGGAGGTGCAGGTGAATCTGTAGCGGATATGGAAGTTTCCTTTGGGGCCTTGGAGGGAGGTGAGGGGGGAGGTGTGGGCGCAAGTCTTGTACCTCCTGCGGTTGCAGGGAAGGTGCCGGGAGTGGAGGTTGGGTTGGCGGGGGGTGTGGATCTGACGAGGGAGTTATGGAGGGAGTGGTCTTTATGGAATGCTGATAGGGGAGGGGAGGGAAATATATCCTTGGTGGTGGGGTCCGTTTGGAGGTAGCGGATATGACGGCGGATGATGCGCTGTAGGTGGAGATTGGTGGGGTGGTAGGTGAGGAGCAGTGGGGTTCTGTCCTGGTGGCGGTTGGAGGGGCGGGGCTCAAGGGCGGAGGAGCGGGAAGTGGAAGAGATGCGGTGGAGGGCATCGTCGACCACGTCGGGGGGGAAATTGCGGTCCTTGAAAAAGGAGGCCATCTGGGTTGTGCGCTTTTGGAACTGGCCCTCCTGGGAGCAGATGCGGCGGAGTCAAAGGAATTGGGAGAATGAGATGGCGTTTTTACAGGGGGCAGGATGGGAGGAGATGTAGTCCAGGTAGCTGTGGGAGTCGGTCGGTTTGTAGTAGATATCCGTGTTGATTCGGTCGCCTGAGATAGAAATAGAAAGGTCGAGGAAGGGGAGGGAGGAATCTGAGACTGTCCAGGTGAATTTGAGGTCGGGGTGGAAGATGTTGGTGAAGTGGATGAACTGTTCAACCTCCTCGTGGGAGCACGAGGCGGCGCCGATACAGTCATCGATGTAGCGGAGGAAAAGGTGGGGGGTGGGGCCAGTGTAGTTGTGGAAGATGGATTGTTCCACATATCCTACGAAGAGGCAGGCATAGCTGGGGCCCATGCGGGTGCCCATGGCTACTCCTTTCGTTTGAGGAAGTGGGAGGATTGGAAAGAGAAGTTGTTCAGGGTGAGGACCAGTTCAGTCAGTTGAAGGAGGGTGTCAGTGGAAGGGTACTGGTCGGTACGGCGGGAAAGAAAGAAGCGGAGGGCTTTGAGTCCTTCGTGATGGGGGATGGAGGTATACAGGGACTGGATGTCCATGGTGAAAATAAGGCGTTGGGGACCGGGGAAGCGAAAATCATGGTGCAGGTGGAGGGCATGGGTGGTGTCCCGAACGTAGGTGGGGAGTTCTTGGACTAAGGGGGACAGGACGGTGTCAAGGTATGCGGAGATGAGTTCGGTGGGGCAGGAGCAGGCGGAGACAATGGGTCGGCCGGGGCAGTCAGGTTTGTGGATTTTGGGCAGGAGGTAGAAGCGGGAGGTGCGAGGTTGTGGGACTATGAGGTTGGAGGCGGTGGATGGGAGATCCTCTGAGGTGATGAGGTTATGGACGGTCTGGGAGATGATGGTTTGGTGGTGGGGGTTGTGGTCATGGTCAAGGGGGCAGTAGGAGGAGGTATCTGCGAGCTGGCGATTGGCCTCAGCGGTGTAGAGGTCGGTGCGCCAAACTACTACCGCGCAATTAGACTGATGATTGCAATTAGACTGATGTAACCTGTGATAATGCCACACCATGAAATGGAATTTGTTGTGAGAGTGCAGTATAAGATTTTTTAAATTGAGCTAAAGATGATAGGGCTTTTATTTTACTCAGGCATTTAGTCATAGAAATACAACACAGAAACAGCAGAAAGGTAGAGCTGGGTTTCATCAGCACATTTAGAGAAGTTAACCCCCTTATCTGTAAATTGTTTGTGAAAGTGGTTGATTGGTATCAACTGGTGAATCAGTTGAGTTTCTACAATAAACAGAGCCAAACTGCTGTTGGAATAGAAGGTGTATTCTTGTAACGTTGTACTCTGTAAATGAATGCAAAAGTACTGATTGGTTACCATTCGAGACTGAACTAATTTCTGGATTAGTAACAAAGTGGCTGCCCAAAAGTGAAGGTTAGAACCAAGTTGGGGGGAAGAAATCAGAAGGGAATATACAATACTGGTTGGTTTTGTGAAAAATGGAAGGAAGCAAATTTAAATTGGACTGCAATCATAATTAACAATGTTCTGACCTTGAAACATATAGGATAGAAAGGGGGGCAAGAAAAAAGGGGGAGTGGTGTTTTTGACAAGGGATAGTATCACTGCTGTACTCGGGAACGATATTTGTTATGAAGATATCGAGGTCCTGTACCTTTTAAGAAAGTTGAAAAGCTAGCAAGGTCTGCCTGACACATCACAAAGTGTTCTGAACAAGGTAACAACGCAACATTGAAGGAGCGGGAGCAGCGGAGGAAGTGACGGGGACTGGTTAAAAATGTACTTTTTATGGTTTATCTATTCTTTTTTAGAAAAAGACTATAGTAGAGAGGTATCAATGTATTTTAACTGAAATTTATACAAAGTAATAAAGTAATTTACTAAGCAGAGATGGCTGGGCAGGTGATTGCTGTAGCTGTAGGATGTGGGAGATGGCTGTCCCCATTGTGAATGGCAGTGACCACATCTGCAGCAAGTGTTGGTTGCTGGAAGAACTCCAGCTCAGAGTTGATGATCTGGAATCTGAGCTTCAAACACTGCGGCACATCCTGGAGGGGGAGGTTTACCTGGACGCTTTGTTTCAGGAGGCAGTCACACCTGGGCGATTAAGTAATTCACATTCAGTTAGTGATCAGGGACATCAGAGTGTGACTGTAAGTGAGGCAGGTAAGGAGGACCTGAGTTCAGGAGTGCAGGAGCCTCAGCCCTTGACCTTGTCCAACAGGTATGAGATTCTTACTCCCTGGACGGATGAGGAAAAGGGCTCTGGACAGGATGAACCAGCTGACCACGTTACCATGGTGCAGAAGGCCATTCAAGAGGGGGGAGCAAAAAGACAAGTAGTTATAGGGGATTCTATAATTGGGGGGACAGATAGTATCCTATGCAAGCCGGATCGGGCGTCTCGCATGGTGTTGCCTGCCCGATGCTAGGGTGCGGGAGATCTCCGACCGGCTTGAAAGGATATTGGAGCGGGAGGGGGAGGATCCAGTTGTTGTGGTCCACGTTGGGGCTAACAACATAGGCAAAGCTAAGGCGGAGGACCTGTTTGGGGACTATCAAGCACTAGGAAGGAAATTGAAGTACAGGTCCTCAAGGGTCATAATCTCCGGATTACTGTCCGAGCCACATGCCAATTAACATAGGGATAAGAAAATTAGGGAAGTAAACACGTGGCTAAGGAATTGGTGTGGGAAAGAGGGATTCCACTTCATGGGGCATTGGCATCAGTTTTGGAACCGGTGGGATCTGTACCGTTGGGACGGTCTCCACCTGAGCCGATCTGGTACCAATGTTCTAGTGAAGAGGATAAATAGGGTGGTCAGTAGGACTTTAAACTTCTGAGTTGGGGGGGAAGGGAAAGTGAAAGCGACAGGGAGTATGGAGTTAAATGGAAAAATAAGCAGGAGGATAACATGTATGCAGTGGATTTAAGCTTGAGGCAGACTAGGAATGCAACAAAAAGGAAGGATAACTTAGGACATCTTATGACTTCCAATATCTCTAATGATAAGAAAGTTAGCATTAAGGCACTTTACCTGAATGCTCGTAGCATTCGTAACAAAGTAGATGAACTAACGGCACAGATCATCGTGAATGATTATGATGTGGTAGGCATCACAGAGACATGGCTGTAGGGGGTTCAGGACTGGCAGTTAAACATCCAAGGATTTACAACTTATCGAAAAGATAGGGAGGTGGGCAGAGGGGGCGGGGTGGCCTTGTTAGTTAAGAACAAAATTAAATCTATGGCACTGAACGACATAGGGTCGGATGATGTGGAGTCTGTGTGGGTGGAATTGAGAAACCACAAAGGCAAAAAAACTATAATGGGAGTTATGTACAGACCTCCTAACAGTGGTCAGGACCAGGGGCGCAACATGTACCGGGAAATAAAGTCATGTCAGAAAGGTGAGGTCACGGTGATCATGGAGGACTTCAATATGTAGGTGGACTGGGTAAATAATGTAGCCAGTGGATCCAAAGAAAAGGAATTCATGGAATGCTTACAGGATGGCGTTTTGGTACAGCTTGTCATGGAGCCCACAAGGGAGCAGGGTATTCTGGACCTAGCGCTATGTAATGAACCAGACTTTATAAAAGATCTTAAAATAAGGGAGCACTTAGGAAGCAGCGATCATAATATGGTAGAGTTCAGTCTGCAGTTTGAAAGAGAGAAGGCAAAGTCGGATGTAATGGTGTTACAGTTAAATAAAGGTCATTACGAGGGCATGAGAGAGGAACTGACGAAAATCGACTGGAAGCAGAGCCTAGCAGGGAAGACAGTAGAGCAAAAATGGCAGGAGTTTGTAGGTATAATTGAGGACATTGTACAGAGGTTCATCCCCAAGAAAAGAGAGATTATCCGGGGAGGGATTAGACAGCCATGGCTGACAAAGGAAGTCCGGAAATGTATCAAAGCAAAAGAGAGATCCTATAAAGTGGCCAAGAGCACTGGGAAATCAGAAGATTGGGAAGACTACAAAAACAAACAGAGGATAACAAAGAGAGAAATGAGGAAGGAGA
The DNA here is from genome assembly GCF_037043375.1 of Chiloscyllium plagiosum. Taxonomy (NCBI): domain Eukaryota; kingdom Metazoa; phylum Chordata; class Chondrichthyes; order Orectolobiformes; family Hemiscylliidae; genus Chiloscyllium; species Chiloscyllium plagiosum. The sequence goes on along the minus strand of NW_028270147.1, from coordinate 45,182,745 downwards.
GGATCAAATATGAAGGTAGGCTCACCAGTAATATTAGAAATGATAGTAAAAGTTTCTTTCAATACATAAGAAACAAACGACAGGCAAAAGTAGACATTGGGCCACTTCAAACTGATGTTGGAAGGCTAGTGATGGGAGATAAGGAAATGGCTGGAGAACTTAATAAGTACTTTGCGTCAGTCTTCACAGTGGAAGATGTGAGTAATATCCCAACAATTAAAGGGAGTCAGGGGGCTGAGTTGAGTATGGTTGCCATTACAAAAGAGAGAGTGCTAGAAAAGCTAAAAGGTCTTAAAATTGACAAATCTCCTGGCCTCGATGGCTACATCCTAGGGTTCTGAGGGAAGTGGCTGAGGAAATAGCAGAGGTGTTGGTTGAGATCTTTCAAAAGACACTGGAGTCAGGGAAAGTCCCGGATGATTGGAAGATCGCTGTTGTAACCCCCTTGTTCAAGAAAGGATCAACACAAAAGATGGAAAATTATAGGCCAATTAGCCTAACCTCTGTTGTTGGTAAAATTCTAGAATCCATCATTAAGGATGAGGTTTCTAAATTCTTGGAAATGCAGGGTCGGATTAGAACAAGTCAACATGGATTTAGTAAGGGGAGGTTGTGCCTGACAAACCTGTTGGAATTCTTTGAAGAGGTGACAGGTAGGTTAGACCAGGGAAACCCAATGGATGTGGTCTATCTAGACTTCCAAAAGGCCTTTGGTAAGGTGCCACATGGGAGGCTGCTGAGTAAGGTGAGGGCCGATGGTGTTCGAGGTGAGCTACTGGTATGGATTGGGGATTGGCTGTCTGACAGGAGGCAGAGAGTTGGGATAAAAGGTTCTTTTTCGGAATGGCAGCCGGTGACAAGCGGTGTCCCGCAGGGTTCAGTGTTGGGGCTGCAGCTGTTCACATTATATATTAATGATCTGGATGAAGGGACTGGGGGCATTCTAGTGGAGTTTGCCGATGATACGAAGTTAGGTGGACAGGCAGGTAGTACTGAGGAAGTGGGGAGGCTGCAGAAGGATCTAGACAGTTTGGAGGAGTGGTCCAGGAAATGGTTGATGGAATTCAATGTGAGCAAATGCGAGGTGTTGCACTTTGGAAAAAAGAATAGAAGCATGGATTACTTTCTAAATGGTGAGATAATTCGTAAAGCCAAAGTACAGAGGGATCTGGGAGTGTTAGTCGAGGATTCTCAAGGTAAACGTGCGGGTTGAATCTGTGATTAAGAAAGCGAATGCAATGTTGTCATTTATCTCAAGGGGGTTGGAAAATAAAAGCAGCGATGTGCTACTGAGCCTTTATAAAACTTTCGTTAGGCCCCATTTGGAATACTGTGTCCAGTTTTGGGCCCCACACCTCAGGAGGGACATACTGGCACTGGAGCATGTCCAGCGGAGATTCACACGGATGATCCCTGGAATGGCAGGTCTAACATACGAGGAACGGCTGAGGATCCTGGGATTGTATTTATTGGAGTTTAGAAGTTTAAGGGGAGATCGAATAGAAACTTACAAGATAATACATGGCTTGGGAAGGGCGGACGCTAAGAAATTGTTTCCGTCAGGCGAGAAGACTAGGACCCGTGGGCACAGCCTTAGAATTAGAGGAGGTAAATTCAGAACAGAAATGCGGAGACATTTCTTCAGCCAGAGAGTGGTGGGCCTGTGGAATTCAGTGCCGCGGAGTTCCGGGACGCTAAATGGCTTCAAGGCCAAGATTGATAAATTCTTGATGTCACAAGGAATTAAGGGCTATGGGGAGAATGCGGGTAAGTGGAGTTGAAATGCCCATCAGCCATGACTAAATGGCGGAGTGGATTCGGTGGGCCGAATGGCCTTACTTGCACTCGTGTGTCTTATGGTCTTAACATTTGGTCAAAACAACTGATAGTAGCTGGGTTGCCATGAGACACAAACAAATTCAAATTCAGCCAATCAGTTTAAATTATGCCCCAGGTTACCAAATTCCAATCAAGTTTGAATGTAGTATTTTGATAATGTTAAAACCAACAAAATGATCTAATGTTTTGTGGTATAAGAACAGTAATTTTGAACAGCTAAGGAGAGAACTGCCAAAAGACCAACACATGTAGGCTGCTGGCTCAAGAGCTCTCTGAGAGGTACCTGTCTGAGGGGAGTCTGCGCCGCAGAACATCAAAATCGACCTGGAGAGAATCTACAGAGGGAACTCAGCAAAGCTGACTGGTTTTTTTTGTAAATTTGAATTGGGATTTTTTTTATCAGACTAGTATTGTAGAGTGGGAGGTAAAAGGTAGGTTTAAGAGAAAGGAGTTGTAAAAAAGTTGTTTTAATATTCTCTGTTGAACTTCAAGAATAAATTTTGTTTTTACTTTTAAAAATTTACCTCTGGGATTGTTCTTCGCCTCTCTAATTTTAACAGATTACACCACTGGGTGAATCTTTTCTGTGTAGCTAGTTTAAATTAGCAGAGGGGTTATCCCGTATCAGATTAGGGGCTCATTGCCAGGATTTGATGTATTCCGTTCTCTGATTCGTGGATTTGAACAGGTTTAGACAGATTTGAATAGACGTAGGGTACGAAAAAGCCTAGTAGATTTAAACATTTGCAGGTTAGTGTCTTAGATCTTTAAATAAAACGTAGGTGAGACAGTTTGTTTAATTTCAGTGACTTGTGGTTGATTAAATTAAAAGTGAGAGAAATGACTCTTAAAATTGCTAAAGATATTCTGGGATTTGAAGATGATTCTCAAGTTTGTCAAGAAAGTTGAGAAGGAAAGAAAAAGGTCATACTTATAGAATTAACAAAGAAGTTTGATTTAGGTTTAACCAAGGACAAAAGTAAAGCTCAAATTGTAACAGAATTACTCAAACACTTTGCTGTATTAGAGAAACAGACTAGTGCAGTACAAGTAGAAAAACTTTAAATTACAATTGAGGAAAATGGTGTTAGAAGATAATCAGAGAGGAGAAAGTGTGTGTGTGTGTGTGTGTGTGTAGGTTCTTAGCTGAGCCAAGGTTGGGGGGGGGAAAGGGAGAAAAAAGGGAGAAACAAAGAATTTGGACTTGACAAGTTGTGGCTTAGTCAGCCAAGTCAAGTTAACAAGATGGAGATTAAAAGAGAAGGAAGTAATATATATAAATATGTCAAAACTCTGCCACATTTTGAGAGATGTTGAAGCCTTCTTTATTTCATTTGAAAAAATTGGCTAGATAGATGGAGTGGTCCGAGGATTTATGGGTAATGCTAGTTCAGACTAAACTGGTAGGCAGAGCTAGTGATATATTTGTTGTGTGGTCAGATGAGAGTTCAAAAGATTATGAAGAGGTTAAACAGGCTATTTTAAGTGCTGATGAATTAGTACCAGAAGCGGGTAAACAGCGGTTTAGAAATGCAAAGAAGGAACCAGATCAGACTTGTGTTGAGTTTGAAAGAATTAAACAGTCATTTTGATAGATGGGTGTGTGCTTTAAAAATAGGTAGGACCTATGAGGCTCTGAGAGAGCGTATACTACTGGAGGAGTTTAAAAACCCACTTCCAGAGATGGTAAGAATTCACATGGAGGAACTGGAAGTTCAGGAAGTGAGAAGAGCAGCAGATGAATGCATGTTGGTGTATAAGACAAGCTTCTGGCCAGAATTTCGTCCTGTGAGGGATAGAAGTTGGGAGAAGGGGGGGGAAATCATGCACGAGTAAACTGAGAATAGAGAATACTGATAAGAGTTTACCACCAGTTTAAAAAAAGAAGCCCAAGAGGGTAGCATAGAGATGAAAGGCCTCTGGTGTTTCCACTGTGATAAAGTGGGACCCGTAAAGTCAGTGCTGGCCATTAAAGAAAGGCACTGAGGGAAAAGATGTGGTAAAAGAAGCTAAGCCTGTGGCAATAATGAAAGTAGTATAGGAGACCCCAAGAACAGCTGAGGAGTTGCAGGAGAATGCATAGCCTAGGCAGGAGCTGGTTATGAAGTTAGTACCTGATCTCTACAAAGAATTTGCTTCTCCAGGTAAAGTTAACTCTGAACAGGGGGAGAGGGCAAGAAGTTATAAATTTGAGCGATATAGGATCTAACCAGTCGCTGATATTAAGGGATGAGCGTTTATGCACTCTTTCTGATCTGTTACCTGAGAGTATGGCAATTTGTGGGATAGATGGACAGAAATGTAGTGTTCCCCTATGTAAGATCGGATTGGAGTGCCAGCTCAAGACTGACAGAGTGTCAGTTTCAAGAGTTCAGTTTGTTATTGGGAATGATTTAGCAGAATCCAAGGTAGGAGGGACACTCCATGTTATGAAGAAGCCCAAGGAAGACCAAGAAACTGAGGAGTTTAAACAGAAATATCCTGATATTCTCCCACTATTGTAAGTCACAGCACGAAATGTAAGGCGAAACATGAAGGAGTTGAGGTTCAATTAGTAGACCCCCAGTTTGACTTAACAGTGCAGGAAAAACCTGAACAGGTACAGGGCAGACAGAAGTATTTAGTTCTGAGTGGCTAAGAGACTTGCAACAGCAAGACAAAATGATAGAAGATATATATGTAGATGCATACTCTGAAAAGGAGGCAGAGGATATTCCTGGGAGTAATTATCTGAAAGATAGAATCTTAAGACTGAAATGAAGACAACGGCAGGTTACTGCAGAGGAGAAATGGACTGAAGTGCACCAGATTGTGTTGCTGGTAGCATACAGACAGGATGTGTTAGGGATAGCATGTGAACTATCTGTAGGAGGTCACCGAGGGGTACGAAAGACTCGAGCTAAGGTACAAAAACATTTTTATCGGCCTCAAATGCACAAGGATGTGGTTAACCTTTGCTGTACATGTCGTACATGCCAAATGGTAGGTAAACCACAGGCGATAATAACACCAGCATCTTTGCCAATTCCCACATTTTGAAGAACCTTTCACGCAGGTTATAACTGATTGTGTCGGTCCCCTCCTGAGAACTAAAAGTAGGAACCAGTAATTGTTAACCATAATGGATGTGTCTGCCAGATTTCCAGACACAACTCATTACAGAGTATTAAGGCAAAAAAAGTGGTAGAGGAATTAGTAGCTTTTTTTTTTCACACGGTATGGCTACCCAGAGAGATTCAATCGGACCAAGGGTCAAATTTTACTACTATGCTGTTTTAAAGAGGTTATGGATAACTTATGATTCGGAGATGTCCGTGTTGGACTGGGGTGTACAAAATTTAAAAATCACACAACAAACACCAGGTTATAGTCCAACAGGTTTAATTGGAAGTACACTAGCTTTCGGAGCGACGCTCCTTCTTTGGCACAATCACCTGATGAAGGAGCGTCGCTCTGAAAGCTAGTGTACTTCCAATTAAACCTGTTGGACTATAACCTGGTGTTGTGTGATTTTTAACCATGGATAACTTAGGTATACAGCACTTGAAATCCAATGTGTATCATCCTGAATCCCAGGAAGCTTTAGAAAGGTGGTGTCAGACCTTGAAGACCATGTTGAGAGCATAATGTCAAGATTACCCGAATCATTGGGATAAAGGTATCCCATTTCTATTGTTTGCTAATAGAGGTGCCCCAAACTAATCTACTCAGTTCTCCCTTGAAGTTAATATTTGGGCATGAAGTGAGAAGCCACTTAAAATTAATTAAAGAAACATTGACAGGACCAAAGTTGGAGATCTCTCACTTAGATTATGTATTGGAGGTGAGGGAGAGATTAAATTGAGTAGGTGAGTTACCTCTGCAGCACCTAAAAAGGGCACAGTATAGAATGAAGCAGGTGGCAGATAACAGGTCTGCCACTCTGACGTTTTTCCAAGGGGATGACGTTAATACTTTTACCAGTGATAGCTTCCTTCAAAGCCAGGTTTAGTGGTCCCTATCAAATTGAGAAAAAGTTGAGCCAGGTGAACTATCTCGTAAAGATGCCAGATAGGAAAAAAAAATTATCAGGTATGTTGTGTGACCATGTTAAAACCGTATTACACGAGAGAGAAAGAACTGGAGAAACAGGTGTTACTGCCCCGCAAAGTGAGGAATCCAATCCATATGATGTGGATTTTGATGTGCCTCAAAATAGATTAAAAAATGAAGAAATCCCTGAGGAATGCGATAGGTTACTAAACTGTCAGTCTCAGGACATGGAGTGCAGTTGAAAGGTTTGTTACTGCAGTATAAGGACATATGTAAGAATCAGCTGGGGAGTACTAATGCTATTGTACATGAAGTAGATGTGGGGACTACTGCTCAGATAAAACAACACTCCTATCAGCTTAATCCTTTCAAAGCCAGACAGATCCAGATGGAGGTGGAAGCCATGTTCTCTGAGGATATCGTCAAACTGAGCTAGAGTGAGTGGTGTTCGCCGATCGTCTTAGTTCCCAAACCGGATGGTACTCAATGATTGTGTGGAGTATGGGAAGGTCACCTCTGTTACAAAATCTGACTCATGTCCAATTCTGAGATTGGGGGAACTGTAGCGAGAAAGACGGACCATCCAGCTGCATCATCAAGTTGTACTTAATGTGTGGTTACTGGCGGGTACTTTTATCAGAGATGGCGAAAGAAATTTCTGCGTTTGTAACCCCACATGGGCTATATCAATTTAAAATGATGCCCTTTGGAAGAAGAACGTACCTACCACATTCGAAAGACTCAGGAACAGAGTTGTGCATGGGTTAACAACAAACTGTGCAGTCTATTTGGATGATGTACTGATGTTTCGCAAGTACTAGAAGGATCACTTGGTACATTTGGCAGAGCTCTTTGAATGACTACGTGTAGCAAAACTGGTAATAAACTTAAACAAAACAGAAATCGTGACAGCAGAAGTGACGTTCTTGGGACAAAACATTGGTCATGGAAGGTTGACCCCACATAATGCAGAAACAAAGGCCATCAAGGAATTTCCATGACCAACCCCTAAGAAAGAAGTGCTTTGGTTTTTGGGACTAAGCAGATTCTATCGCAAGTTAGTTCCAAACTTCACTCTAGTGGCACTGTTAACTGACTTGCTGAAGAAGAACACAAAGTTTCGGTGGACAGAACAACACCAGGAGGCGTTTGACCATTTGAAAGCAGTATTAACCATTGCACCTGTTTTAGTTTCGCCAAACTTTTGAAAACCTTTTAAAGTTGCCATCGATGCCAGTGACACAGGAGTTGACGTTCTACTGCTACAGGAAGATAATGGGATTGAACTGCCAGTTGGTTACTTTTCAAAGAAACTCAACATCCACCAGAGGAAATATACCACGATTGAAAAGGAACTATTGAGCTTGGTACTGGCCTTACAACATTTTAATGTTGTATGTCGCAAACAATGCGTTGGAAACGGTTATGTACACAGACCACGATCCTCTTTCATTTTTGGAATGGTTTAAAGACAAAAATATGCAACTATTTCATTGGAGTCTTATGTTATAAACTTTTAATTTACATATTGTACATGTTGTGGGTCATAAGAATGTAATTGCAAATGCGTTATCACTTCATCAGTTACATCCATGATAAGATCGGTATCTATTCAGTGTTTTATATTGATGCACAAAGAAGTTAATATGAACTTAGATTAAAGTCATATGTATGTCATGATATTGTGGTTAAGGAATAGAGGGAAAAAAAATGAAGCCATCTTATCATTACGATTTTTTTTTTTCTTAAGGGTGGAGGTGTTATAAAGGTGTAGAGGTCCTTTGCCTTTAAGAAAATTGAAAAGCTAGCAAGGCCTACCTGACACAGCACAGTGTTCTGAACAAGATAACAATGTAACGTTTGGGCAAAACAGCTAGCAGTAGCTGGGTTACCACAAGACCGCCAAATTTGCATTTGTTTTTGATCAGTTTAAATTATGCCCCAAGATACCAAACTCCAATCAAGTTTGAATGTAGTATTTTGATAATGTTAAAACCAACAAAACAATCCAATGTTTTGAGGTATAAGAACGGACATTTTGAACAGCTAGAAAGAGTTCTGCCAAAAGACCAACACATGTAGGCTGCTGGCTCAAGAGCGCTCTGAGAGGTATCCGTCTGTGGGGAGTCTGTGCTGCAGAACATCAAAACCAACCTAGAGAATCTATAGAGGAAACTCTGCAAAGCTGACTGGTTTTGAAACGTGATTTTTTTTTGTAAATCTGAATTAGAATTTTTTATCTGACTAATATTATAGAGTGGGAGGTAAAAGGTAGGTTTAAGAGAAAGGAGTTGTAAATAGTTGTTTTAATATTCTCTGTTGGACTTCAAGAATAAAGTTAATTTTTACTCTAAATATTTACCTCTGGGTTAGTTCTTTGCCTCCTGAACTTTAATATTGCAGCACAGGGTGAATCTTTTCTGTGTTACTGGTTTAAATTAGCAGAGGGGTTTACCCCGTGTCATAACATTCCTGGGACTACATCCAGGGAAGTTATTTGGATGGAACTAAGAAGTAAGAAAGGAATGATCACCTTATTGGTATTGTATTATAGATCCCCTAATAATCAGCAGGAAATTGAGAAACTAATTTGTAAGGAGATTTTAGTCACCTGTACAAATAATATCGTGGTGATGGCAAGGGATTTTAACTTTCCAAACACAGACCAGGAGTACCATTGTGTTAAGGATTTAGATGGAGAGGAATTTAAATGTGTTAAGACAATTTTCTGATTCAGTATGTGGATGACCTTACTAGAGAAGGTGCAAAACTTGACCTACACTTGGGAAATAAGGCAGGGCAGGTGACTGGGGATTCAATGGGGGAGCAGTTTGGGGCCAGCGACCGTAATTCTATTAGTTTTAAAATAGCAATGGAAAAGGATAGACCGGATCTAAATGTTAAAGTTCTACATTGGAGGAAGGCTAATTTTGATCATACTAGGCAAGAACTTTCAAAACTGAATGTGGCAGATGTTCGCAGAACAATGGATGGCTGGAAAATGGGAAGCCTTTGGAAATGAGATAACGAGAGTCCAGAGACAGTATATTCTTGTTAGGGTGAAAGGGAAGACTGGTAGGTGTAGGGAATGCTGGATGACCAGAGAAATTGAAGTTTTGGTTAAGAAAAAGGAGGAGGCATATGTCAGGTGTAACAGAGATCGAATGAATCCTTAGAGTACAAAGGCAATAGGAGTATACTTAAGAGGGAAATCAGGAGGGCAAAAAGGAGACATGAGATAGCTTTGGCAAAGAGGGTTATGGAGAATCCAAAGGGATTTTATAAATATATTAAGATCAAAAAGGTAACTAGGGATAGAATAGGGTCCCTCAAAGATAAGCAAGGCAGCCTGTTTGGAGCTGCAGGAGATGGTGAGATATTAAATGAGTATTTTGCATCAGTGTTTACTGAGAAGGACATAAAAGATATATAAATGAGGGGGAATAGATGGTGATATTTTGAAAAATGTCCATATTACAGAGGTGGTGGTGCTGGATGTCTTGAAGCATAAAAATGGATAAATCCCCAGGACCTGATCACGTATACCCTAGAAATCTGGGAAGCTAGGGAAGTGATTGCTGGGTCCCTTGCTGAGATACTTTTTTGTATCATCGATAGTCACAGGTGAGGTGCCAGAAGACTGGAGGTTGGGTGACTGAGTGCCCCTATTTAAGAAAAAGGTGGTAAAGAACAGGCAGGGAACTATAGACTGGTGAGCCTGACATCAGTGACGGGCAAATTGTGAGAGAAATGTTTTTGGAAAGGACTGATTAGGGATAGTCAGCATGGCTTTGTGCGTGGGAAATCATGTCTCATGAACTTGATTGAGTTTTTAAAAAAAGTAACAAATAGGATTGATGAGGGCAGAGCGGTGGACACAATTTATATGGACTTAAAAGCATTTGACAAGATTCCTCATGGGAGACTGGTTAGCAAGGTTAGATCTCATGGAATACAGGGAGAACTAGTCATTTGGATACAGAACTGGCTCGAAGGTAGAAGACAGAGGGTGATGGTGGAGTGTTAGTGGAGGGTTGGTTTTCAGACTGGAAGCCTGTGACCAGAGATGTGCTACGAGGAATGGTGCTGGATCCACTGCTTTTCATCATTTAATTCAATGATTTGGATGTGAACATAGGAGGTATAGTTAGTCAGTTTGCAGATGACACCAAAATTGGAGGTGTAGTGGACAGTGAAGAAGGTTACCTCAGAGTACAACGAATCTTGATCCATTGGGCCGAGGAGTGGCAGATGGAGTTTAATTTAGATAAATATGAGGTGTTGCATTTTGGAAAGGCAAATCTGGGTGGGACTTATACACTTAATGGTAAGGCTCTGGGGAGTGTTGCTGAACAAAGACCTTGGAGTGCAGGTTCATAGCTCCTTGAAAGTGGAGTTGCGGGTAGATTGGATAGTGAAGAAGGCATTTAGTATGCTTTGCGTTACTGGTCAGACCATTGAGTGTAGGAGTTGGGAGGTCATATTGCAACTGTACAGGACACTGGTTAGGCCAATTTTGGAATATTGCATGCAGTTCTGGTCTCCCTCCTATCAGAATGATGTTGTGAAACTTGAAAGGGTTCAGAAAAGATTTACAAGGATGTTGCCAGGTTTGGAGGAATTGAGCTATAGGGAGAGGCTGGACAGGCTTGGGCTGTTTTCCCTGGAGCGTCAAAGGCTGAGGTGTGACCTTAGAGGTTTATAAAATCATGAGCATTTAGGGTGAGGGGGGGGGAAATTTAAAGGGACCTAAGGGATGATGCAGCGGATGATGCATGTATGGAATGAGCTGCCAGAGGAAGTGGTGGAGGCTGGTATAATTACAACATTTAAAAGGCATCTGGATGGTTATATGAATAGGAAGGGTTTAGAGGGACACTAAACCCTTCCTATTCATATAACCATCCAGATGCCTTTTAAATGTTGTAATTATACCAGCCTCCACCACTTCCTCTGGCAGCTCATTCCATACATGCATCATCCGCTGCATCATCCCTTAGGTTCCTTTAAATTTCCCCCCCCTCACCCTAAATGCTCATGATTTTATAAACCTCTAAGGTCACACCTCAGCCTTTGACGCTCCAGGGAAAACAGCCCAAGCCTGTCCAGCCTCTCCCTATAGCTCAATTCCTCCAAACCTGGCAACACCGCCAAACCACAACAACGCGACGGTCGGAGGAGGAGCGTCTTATCTTCCGACTGGGAACCCTCCAACCACAGGGGATGAACTTGGACTTCACCAGTTTCTTCATCCCCCCCTCCCCCCACCTTGTCTCAGCCGAATCCCTCCAGCCCGGCACCGCCTTCCTGACCTGCAGTCTTCTTCTTGACCTCTCCGCCTCCACCCTACTCCGACCTATCACCCTCACCTTGACCTCTTTCCACCTATCACATTTCCAACGCCCCTCCTCCAAGTCCCTCCTCCCTACCTTTTATCTTCTCCTGCTGAACACTCTCTGCTCATTCCTGAAGAAGGGCATGTGCCCGAAACGTCGAATCTTCTGTTCCCTAGATGCTGCCTGACCTGCTGTGCTGTTCCAGCAATAAAGTTTCAGCTTTGATCTCCAGCGTCTGCAGACCTCACTTTCTCCTTTAGAGGGATACAGACCAGATGCTGGCAAATGGGACCTAGATTAGGTTAGGATATGCAGTTGGCATAGATGAGTTGGACCGAAGGGTCTATTTCTGTGGTGTACCTCTCTATGACTCTGTTACTTGGGTGGGCAAGTGGGCCTGGTTACCTCCTTACCAAAGTGGAAAAACAGCCTAGTGTTGTTGGTGCTTCCTGAGAGCTGAACACCTGTCAGTTGGATAGTAATGAAGTTTTGGACCTGCAATTAGAGTTTTTGGATTACATGCACAACATTGATCTGTTAAATGCATTTGAAGTATAATCAAGCTCAGTACAGTTTAGAAAACAGATGGTCATTCTATAATGAAGTATGTCATGCACTTGAGTAAATTGTATATTTAAAAAAAAACAATATTTTGTTCGAGGATTCCTGGACCAGAGCTAGCATGTAGGTTATATGGGCAGCCACCTGATTTCTAACTGGTGTTTAGTTCCCAGGAGGAGAGAGAAATCCTACTGGATCAGATATCTGTTGCTTTGAAAAGGATCCTGGGGAAACGATCATTTCCTTCAGCTTCTGTGAACCAATTGGGCATTTTATTGATACAAAGGATAGAGCACTTGATTGCCAGACTTCAGAAATTGTCCAGGGATAAAGACAGCAGTACAGTAGCGCCTCGATATACGAATGACCCCGTTCACGAACAAATCGGTTTACGAACAGGATTGTACGTAAAATTTTGCTTCAACGTACATATGAAATTCAAGGTACGGACGCAAAAAGCCCGTGTGTGACCACGTGGTTTCATTGTTCTGCTTTGCTACGCTCTTGTTGAATGCAAAAGCTCTCTGGCCCCGCGTGATCACATTCAGTTCGTCTTTGGCGCGTGTGCTGTGAACAGCTGTCCAAGCATTCTTACGCTATCCAAACAATGGGAAAAATTGATTCAGTTCGCGAACTTTTCGGTTCGCGAGCAGGGTCCCGGAACGGATTAAGTTCGTAAGTTGAGGCGCTACTGTACTGTTCTGCATTTAACTCACCTGGTAGCTCCATCAATATTTACTTGTAGGAAATATACTTGGCTTTGAAATAATTTCTGAACAGTTTTTTTTTGGCTTAGTTTGTGATCTGTATAGAATTGGACTCGACATATGAGCAATTCTTCAGGAAATACATGGGCCATTGAAGTGTATTACATTTTCTTTTAAAACTGTTGCTTTGTGTAAATCTGTTTTAGTAAACTTAGTAGTCATAACATTACTTCCAATATTGACTACATTTAATATTGAACATGACCCTTTTCATTAAGTAAATTCTATTATGATTGTTGATTTGATAGTTTGTGTACTGAATCACCAAGTAATCAAGCTACTGTTCTGTTAGGTGCAGGGAATTGCTGTTTCTCATTTACTAATGTAAAAACACTTCTGCGCCACTGCATTATCTCTGCTGTTGAGCAAATGAAGTTTAAACCTTCTGAACATAATCGTTGTGTTCGAACCTATTAGTTCACTATTAATAATCTTGGCATGATTCAAAGCAGGTCAATGTGTCTCCTTCTCCCCCCCACATCCCCAAAATTCCCATTCCTTCACACTGTTTTATTATTCGCTTTGGAAAACATAGCTGTCTTTGAAAATGTTCTTAATGTGCTACACCACGGACAACTTAATTTTAAAACGACACATTCTGCAGTCACATGATTGAGAACACAAAATTGTAAGTAAAATGTGCATGATAAACCCATAATCTTTCTCTTTAGCACAAGAGAACGCTCTTCAGATAAATATACAATAGTAACCAGTTCCAAAGCTTTTGTTCAATGTGTTTTTTAAGTGTTGTGCGGATTGGGGAACAGCTGAATAATTTAAATGTTATTAAAAATAAATTATTGGCTTCCAGATTGCTGGATCAAGTTTTCTTGCTGTAGTGTTGGAGATGGTAGCATAAGTGAGTTATGTGGGACCATTGAGACATCTCTGAATTCCCTTTAACCCCAGCTTTTTCAGTATCATCCCAACCACTTCTACGTTTGCTTATGGTTTTCACCTGAAGTAAATGCCCTTGGTCAGTGCTTGACCATGCGAACACTCCTATGATTATTTCCCACTTCCAATTTGTCTAAGTTTGTCTTGACCCTAGTTAAAATTCATGCTACTGTGTTGCTAAGAAACTTTAGCAAGCAAAACAAAAGATGAGAAGCAGAAAAACATCAGCAAAACAAGAGATGGAGAACTGGCAACAGGTGTGGATTCTAAACTATTTGCATGGATTTTCCCTAGAGCAATATAATCTGTGATCCATTACTATTATAACCAAACATTTGGGAGAATGTGAACTTACTGCAAAAATAATATTTTATTTCCTTCTATTCTTCTATATCTGTAATGCTTGATTGTCACATTTGCTCAGATTTGAATTCTATTATCCCCATCTCCAAAGTAGATGGTGAATTCTTTGGCTTGCTTGTCATCTAAAGCCTAATTTAACTAAAATGAAATTAGATCCAAAGCTTGTCCCTCCCTACCTCCTTCACTGAACAGCTGTCCAATTAAGTCTCCTAGCAATGTTTTGTCCTATCTACCCTAATTTCAGTTATTTCCCAATTTGATTCTGTCAAAGGAGCCTGACATTACACTGAGATCAAACAAGTCATCCTGCAACTAGTTCTTGCAATATACATAACAAAAAAGGCAGCTCAGAATGTTAGTGAACATGAAATCCCAGCTCCAGCAGTTTGCTATTTGTTTTTTGCTTTGGATGTGCTGAGAGCAAACATTTTGAGTCTTCCTTCATTTCTGCATTCAATGTTCCAACATGGCTATTTACAAGCTTATGAAAACACTGGCAGATTGCAATTCTGAATCTTTTCCTTTGTTCATATTTATCCTATTTTGCTGCAACTCAGTCTTGGAATCTGGCTGCACTATTATTGTTCGTGTCTTTATTGTGCAGAAGCTTGAAACAGTTGCACAATGGTGCACAAAAATATATGTAGACAATTTCCTTTTCCGTTAAAAATGTTTAATTTAATCTCTTTGATTCATATGGCAATTAAATACCTTTTCTATGGACCATTTTCTGATTGTTATAGAGTTCAGTTTTGCAAGATGCTATGGTGCTATTTGATATCATAAATCCAGATATTTGTGAGAAGTGGATAATAGGCTGTAAACCAGTAACATGTAGATCTTACCAAATCTAAAGGCAGGACTTCACCAATTGGTAAACAAAAGGTGACGGTCAGCCAGTGGATGCAAAGGAGAACTAGCAACAAGCGGCTAAAGTAGTGAACCTTGGATATTGCTGGCTCTTGTCAACACAGATTGCTTGAGACAATAAAGGGAAGAAGGAACCTGTCATCAGGAGTTCTGGCTTTGTGTTTGATATTTGTATGTAGAGTGACCAACTGCTGTTTGAGGTTCTGAAAGTTTGCACCACCTCTTCCTGGTCCAAATGGAGTGCAGTTGCATACATTTTCCCTTGGGAGCCAGCATTTCTCATTGCTACATTCTCTGACCCCTGAGGAAACCTATGTAGTATCAGTTGATTTTTAAATTAGACTTTCATTCTAGGAGGCTGATTCAAACATAATTATTTGTGTCCTGCCTCAGTGCACGCACTGCTATTTACTGTTGACTTTCCTCACCCCACCATTTTAAAAAAAAAATGATAAATTCAATTTATGCCATTCGACATGAGGCACTGACAATTATTCTTAACCCCCATCCCCCATCTCCTCAGCCATTTACTTACGACCACTTGCATATCACTTGCTCGTTTGTTTCAAAATTAGTCCCCCTCACAAGGAGCCATTACTTTGACATTCTAGAGTGTGGTACCTGGACAGCTGAAGTTGTGGCAATCAAAACTGGGATGAAGAGTGGAGAGATGTATAAGGCAAAATCAGAAGAATGTCAAGTTTACAAGGATGTAACTAGAGAATATCCCAAATATTGGGAAAGGCATAGCCATTTATTGAGACATAACAATGAGAATTTTAAATTGGATAAATTGCACTTATTGGGTTCAGCCAGTGTAGGAGTGATGGGAAATCAAAATTTGTACAAATTATAAAAGATGGCTTGCAGAATTTTGAATGAACTCCAGTTTTGGAAGACTGAAAGATAGGAAACCAGGTGTCAGAACATTGGAATAGTAGAAACTGGAAGCAGGCATGATTAAGTGCTTCAATGGAAAATAAGTTGAGGCAGGAGTGGAAACTGGTGATAGTACTCAGGTAATAGTAAACATCTTTGAAATGCAGCGATGTGGAGTTTTAGCTCTGTTTTAGTATGATGGTAATGACAGTCACTGTCTCTACCGAAATACTACTGTTTATAGGAAGGGGGTATGAAATCAGTTGTGAGTGAACAGAAGTTGCTGGAAGAGCTCAGCAGGTCTGGCAGCATCTGTGCAGAGAAATCAGAGTTGATGTTTCGGGTGCAGTCCAGAGGACGGGTCACCAGACCTAAATCATCATCTCTGATTTCTCTTCACTGATGCTGCCAGACCTAAGCTTTTTCAGAATCTTCTGTTCTTGTTTCTGATTTACAGTATCCGCAGTTCTTTTTGGTTTTTATTTTGTGGATCAACAGTTTGAGGGCTAAATACAATTGCCTCAAGCATCCCATGTTTAATTGGTGTAAATTGTCACTCATTTCGAGTTATGTTTTGATTAGTCTGACAATATAGAGATATATCATGTTTGAGAGAGGTAATGGTGATCGAAAGTTCCTTTTGAGTCATTATTGAATACTTCCTGCTGCCTTGGGAAAACAGCATAACCAAAGACCCCTCCCAACCCCACTCTTTTTCTTTTCCGTCGGACAGACGATACGAAAATTTGAAATGTGGACCAACAAATTTAAGAACATCCTCCCTGCTGTTCTCAGACTTTTGGATGGACCTCTCATACATTAGACTTGATCTTTCTCCACAATACCTTCGCAGCTGTATATTCTGCATTTTGCTCTCTCACACTGAGGTGTAAGGTATGATTTGGCTGGTTAACAAGCAAAATAATACTTTTCACTCTATCTCTGTACATGTGACAATAACAAATCACACTTAAATCAAAACTGGTTGCTATGACTACCATCAATTGTCCATTGAATACAAGAACATTTATAAGGAATCTGTAATTTTATAACATGAGCATGCTTGCCTCTGAGTTCAGGTGAAACTTCCAGAAAAAATATTACTGGACTATGGAGAAAGTTGAGTTAACTGGGCTGTTCTTTGAAACACCCGGCCCAGATTTGGTGGGTAATGACTTCCTTCTATGTTGTACTATTCTATAATTCTGTGAACTAAAGAAATTTAGAATGGCATACGAGTTGAGTAGGCCATTCAGCCCTAGAGTCTACTCTGCTATTAAATAAGATAATGGTTGATCTGATTGTAACCTCAAATCCACATTCCTGTCTAACTCTACTAAGCTTTCACCTCCTTGCTTAACAAAAATCAATCTACTTCTGCCTTTAATAACTTTGTTTGCACCACCTTTTCAGGAAGAGAGTTCCACAGACACTCAGCCCTCAAAAAAAGGCCTCCTGTGTTTCAAATGGGCAACCCCTAATTTTTATTTTAAAACCGGTCTAGATTCTCACACAAGGAAGCATTCCAGGTAAAAACATTCCACTCTGTCAACATCCCTCACTCTTCTAAACTCCAGCAAATCCTAGCCTTAGAACTTTAGGAGTATATAGGTGGGCTGGTCAGATGGCCTGATCAGTCGCAAATGGAATTCAATCTGGAAAATTGTGAGGGGATGCATTTGAGCAGGGAAAACAAGATGAGGGAATACATGTGCATTGTAGGATCTTGGAAAACACTAAGGGTGAGAGGGAACTTGGTGTGCATGTTCACTGGTCCCTTAAAATAGTGGTGACAGATGGATGAAGTGGCTAAGAAAGGCACATGGGATAGTTGCCTTTATTAGCTGAGGCATAATGTTTTAAGGGTATGAAGGTTATGCTGGAACTATGTAAGAAGGAAGAGTATTGCATGGAGTTCTGAAATCCATCTTCTAGAAGGAATGTGATAACACTGGAGAGGGTGCAGAGGAGACTTACCAGAATGTTCCCCAGACTTGAGAGTTTTAGTTGTGAAGAAAGATTTAATTGACTGACTTTGCGTCAGTCTTCACAGTGGAAGACCTGAGTAATATCCCAACAATTAAAGGGAGTCAGGGGGCTGAGTGGAGTATGGTTGCCATTACAAAAGAGAAGGTGCTAGAAAAGCTAAAAGGTCTTAAAATTGATAAATCTCCTGGCCCTGATGGGTTACATCCTAGAGTTCTGAGGGAGGTGGCTGAGGAAATAGCGGAGGCGTTGATTGAGATCTTTCAAAAGTCGCTGGAGTCCGGGAAAGTCCCAGATGATTGGAAGATCGCTGTTGTAACCCCCTTGTTCAAGAAAGGATCAAGGCAAAAGATGGAAAATTATAGGCCAATTAGCCTAACCTCTGTTGTTGGTAAAATTCTAGAATCCATCATTAAGGATGAGGTTTCTAAATTCTTGGAAGAGCAGGGTCAGATTAGAACAAGTCAACATGGATTTAGTAAGGGGAGGTCGTGCCTGACAAACCTGTTGGAGTTCTTTGAAGAGGTGACAAGTAGGTTAGAACGGGGAAACCCTGTGGATGTGGTCTTCCTAGACTTCCAAAAGGCCTTTGATAAGGTGCCACATGGGAGGCTGCTGAGCAAGGTGAGGGCCCATGGTGTTCGAGGTGAGCTACTGGTATGGATAGAGGATTGGCTGTCTGACAGGAGGCAGAGAGTTGGGATAAAAGGTTCTTTTTCAGAATGGCAGCCGGTGACAAACGGTGTCCTGCAGGGTTCAGTGTTGGGGCCGCAGCTGTTCACATTATATATTAATGATCTGGATGAAGGGACTGGGGGCATTCTAGTGGAGTTTGCCGATGATACGAAGTTAGGTGGACAGGCAGGTAGTACTGAGGAAGTGGGGAGGCTGCAGAAGGATCTAGACAGTTTGGAGGAGTGGTCCAGGAAATGGTTGATGGAATTCAATGTGAGCAAATGCGAGGTGTTGCACTTTGGAAAAAAGAATAGAAGCATGGATTACTTTCTAAATGGTGAGATAATTCGTAAAGCCAAAGTACAGAGGGATCTGGGAGTGCTAGTTGAGGATTCTCTAAAGGTAAACATGCAGGTTGAGTCCGTGATTAAGAAAGCGAATGCAATGTTGTCATTTATCTCAAGGGGTTGGAATATAAAAGCACTGTTGTACTACTGAGACTTTATAAAGCTCTCGTTAGGCCCCATTTGGAGTACTGTGTCCAGTTTTGGTCCCCACACCTCAGGAAGGACATACTGGCACTGGAGCGTGTCCAACGGAGATTCACACGGATGATCCCTGGAATGGTAGGTCTAACATACAAGGAACGGCTGAGGATCCTGGGATTGTATTCATTGGAGTTTAGAAGTTTAAGGGGAGATCGAATAGAAACTTACAAGATAATACATGGCTTGGAAAGGGTGGATGCTAGGAAATTGTTTCCGTTAGGTTAGGAGACTCGGACCCGTGGACACAGCCTTAGAATTAGAGGGGGTAAATTCAGAACAGAAATGCGGAGACATTTCTTCAGCCAGAGTGTGGTGAGCCTGTGGAATTCATTGCCACAGAGTGCAGTGGAGGCTGGGACGCTAAATGTCTTCAAGGCAGAGATTGATAAATTCTTGATGTCACAAGGAATTAAGGGCTACGGGGAGAATGCGGGTAAGTGGAGTTGAAATACCCATCAGCCATGATTGAATGGTGGAGTGGACTCGATGGGCCGAATGGCCTTACTTCCGCTCCTATATCTTATGGTCTTATGGTCTTATTTATTTTCCTTAGAATAGAGGAGACTAATTGGGGGTGGGGGAGGGGTGTAATTGAGATGTATAAAATTAAGGGGCATAGACAGGGGAAACAGGAAGAAACTTCGCTGATGTGGAAGGATCAATGACCAGAGGATGTAAGATTTATGGTGGGGGTGCAGCCACTTTAGAGGGGATGTGAGAAGAAAATGTTTCATCCAGAGAGTTGTGGGAATTTGAAATTCACCGCCAAATGGGATGGTGGAGTCAGAAACTTTTGACATTTTGGAAATATTTAGATGCCTACCTGTGATACCAAGACATTAATGCCAGTGGGCCAAGTGCTGGAAAATGACATTAGAATGTTGAGGTGATTTGTTTTTGACTGGCAGGGACTTGCTGGGCTGAAATACTTTTTTCTATGCTGTAGACCTTCAACTTTATGCTTTCAAGTCTATTGCCGAGCCTGTTCAGGCTTTTTGTCATAAGACAATGCTGTCTGTTCTTGCTATTTAACTGGGAAACCTTCTCTGAATGACTTCCAAGGTATTCACATCCTTCTTGAAATAAGGTGAGCAATACAGTGCACAGTTCTCCAGATGTAGTCTCCACAGTGTTGAGTATAACCAAAGTATAATCTCCAGCTTTTGTATTCAATTCCCCATGTGATCAATGATAGCATTCTATTACTTGCTATACTGGCATACTAACCTTTATTGCCATTCATGTACTAGGACATCAGATCCCTTAGTGTCTCAGATCGTTGCAATCTTTAATGGGGCGCCATGGTGACTCAGTAGTTAGCATTACTGCCTCACAGCGCTGGGGAACTGGGTTCAATTCCACCCTCAGGCAATTCCATGTGTGGAGTTTATACATTCTTCCCACAGTTCAAGGATGTGCAGATTAGATGTACTGGCCATACTAAATTGCCTGAAGTGTCCAGGGATGTGTAGGTTAGGTGGATTAGCCATGCAAAATGCAGAGTTCCAGGAACAGAGTAGGGGTGAGATGCTCTTCAGAGGGTTGGTGTGAACTTGGTGGGTCGAATGACTGGTTTCCATGCTGTAGGGATTATATTTTTTAAAAAAAGGTATTTTATTTTTCCATGCCAAAATGGACAATATTACATTTTCCCACATCATACTCCATTTGCCATATCATTGCCCATTCACTTAACCCATCCATAGTAGTTTCCATATGTGTTCTTCACTGATTTACTTTCCTGTCTGTCTTGTCATCAGCAAATTTGCAAATCATCTGCTTTATCATGGCAAGCTACCTAGTCTGAAAATTAGAATTGGCAATTAACTGTTTATGCTGCATCTTCAACGAATTAACACCCGGGACTGATCTGTCTAAAATGGTGTCTCTTATTTTCAAGTCCGTTTCTTGTGTCCTTGATCTAATGAATGCAAGATGAAAAGCACCAACTTCTAGTCTCCTTTTTGTAGCAGTGTTTAAGTTCTGTGCAACTATGCATTTATTTAATTTATTCCATACCAAATCTCTGATTGTGAATTCCCTTAGTTCCTTCCTCTCTTTCATTTCCTGAATTATTGTTGCTTCTGGGATATAACTTGCAAAATACCTCTCGGGTCGGATAGAGCTGCAGCACAGAGAAAAGGCCCTTCGACCCATCGTGTCCATGCCAGTTAAAAACAATTACCTATTTGATTAATCTGCCATTTCCATATTACCAGTTATTAATTTGCCAGTTTGACTTTCTATAGGGCCAGTGCTCACATTGAATATTTTATTCTTTAAAAACTTATAGAATCTCTTGTTTTATTTTTCTGGATAGTTTTCTCTCATTCTCTCACTCTCTTTATTAATTTCTTTGGTCACTTTTGGCAGTATTTTTAATATTTTCAAATTTTCTGCCTTGCTCTCTATCTTTGCACAATGGTATTTTTTTTCCTTTAGTTGGATACTATCTTTAGCATTTCTAGTTAACCACAGATGATGGATCTAACTTGGAATTCCTGATTCCTTAGAATGTATCCATTTTGTGCATTCTGAAATATTCCCTTAAATATCTTCTGCTGCATCTCTGTTCTGATGACACTATAAGCTTTAAAAGGTGTATATTATCCTGTTTTCTTTTTATGAAGAGAGGTTGAGACTGAGGTGTGTGCTTAAAGCCAATACAGTAAACAACTTGTTAGGCCTTGGGTTTATTTTAAAAGATTGGAACAATAAAAGCAGTCTGAATCAGTTGGGTCAAGTCCCTACAGAACCAGGATTTTTTACTTTTAGCTTTCAGTCATTGCTGGGGTCTTGAAGCTGGATATGGAAGCTCTTATTCCTCTCTCTCTCTCACTGCTACAAGTTGGGGTTATCTTCTTCTTTCTGCTAGAATTGCATGTGAGACAATCTATTTTACTGAATTTGCCTTTGCCAAGGGTGTCCTTATGGGATGTTACAATATTGGACCACTGTTTAGTAGTTAAACAATGTATCATTCTGTTAATTTCTCTTTATTGAAAAACTTATTTCAATCTTTTCTTTTGTTGTATATTAACTATAATGTACAAATAAAGTGTGTTTTGCTTTCGGCCTGGTAGTTTGACCAGTCGAGTTGCATCCAGAACGCAATGCCTGGTACTTTACAATAAGGAAAAGTTAGAGTCTAGGCTATCTCCTTGACATGTTTTGAGGTACTTTGGGTCTGGTCCATAACACTATTTGACCTATCCTTTTTAACCTAGTTTTCCAGTTCATTTAAGCCAAGTCTGTCATCTTACCCTCATAATTCATTCCCCCCTCCCCATTTTTAACTTTTAAAAATTGGTGAGATGAGAGTGACAGCTCATGATATCAAACCTGCATTTGACTGAGTATGGCAACAAGGAGCCCAAGCAAAACTCAAATCAATAAATATCGGTAAATTCTCCACTGGTTGGAGTCATACCTGAGACATAAGAAGATGGTCGTGGTTGTTGGAGGTTAATCGTCTCAGCTGTAGGATATCTGTGTAGGAATTTATCAGGTAGTGTCCTAGGCCCAACCATCTTCAGCTGCTTCACCAATAATCTTCCCTCCATCATCAGGTCATAAGTGGAGACTTTTGCTGCTGATTGTACAATATTCAGCACCATTCACAACTCCTCAGATACAGAAGCAATCCATGTTCAAACCCAAGGAGATCTAGACAATACACAGGCTTGGGCTGACAGGTGGCAATAACACTTGTGCCAGTCAAATGCCAGACAATGACCATCACCATAAGAGACTAACCACCACCCCTTGATTATTCAATGGTGTACCATAGCTGAATCCTCCAGCATCAACATCCTGGGTGTTACATTTGACCAGAGTCTCAACTGTACTCGCCACATGAACAGAATGGTGACAAGAACAGGTCAGAGGCTAAGAAGACTGGCAAGTAACTCACCTACTGACATTCCAAAGCCTGTCCATCATCTACAAAGCATAAGTCACAAGTGTGATGGAATACTCCCCACTTGCCTGCTTGATACCATCCAGGATAAAGCAACCTGCTTGATTGGCAACACATCCACCACTAACCCTCTATAACACCAGTGTGTACTATCTGCAAGATGCACTGAACAAATTCACCAAAGATCCTCAGTCAGCACCTTTTAAGCCCATGACCACTTCCATCTAGAAGGGTAAGGGTAGCAGATACGTGAGAACAACACCATCTGAAAGTTTTTTCCAAGCCACTCGGTGTCCTGATTTGGAAATGTATCACCGTTCTTTCATTGTTGCTGTGTTAAAATCCTGGCGTTCCCTCCCTAATGGCATTGTGGGTCAACTCACTGCAGCTTTGAGAAGGCAGCTCATCATCACTTTCTCAAGGGGCAACTAGGAGCAGGCAAGAACGCTGGCCAGCCAGCAATTCCTACATCCCACAAATGAATAAAAAGTAAAAATACTAATCTCAGACCCGCACCCCTCTCCCACAAATTGAATGTAAAATTCAATCATGTTATGGTTGTGCTACCTCGGGCACCTTTGCTGTAAGGTCATTAGGCCACAATGCACTAAACTAAGTCTGTCTAGCCTGCCCTTTGGTTCCAGAACGTGATGTATTAAGAAACTATCCCTGAAAACTTTGAGATTCTCATCTAGGCTACTTTTGACCATCTGACTTTTCTACTTGATATATAAATTAAAATCTCCAGTGATTCTTGCTGTGCCTTTTTGACACGTTCTCACTACTACTACTTTTATACTCTACTGTATTGTTGGTTCCTGTGCAGAATTGTGTGCAATAATCCCACAAGTCCTAGGGAGTGTTGCTGAACAAAGAGACTTTGGAGTGCAGGTTCAAAGCTCCTTGAAAGTAGAGTTGCAGGTAGATAGGACAGCGAAGAAGGTGTTTGGTATGATTTATTTTATTGTTCAGAGTATTGAGTACAGGGGTTGGGAGGTCATGTTGCAGCTATACAAGTAATTTGTTATGCCACTTTTGGAATATTGCGTGCAATTCTGGTCTCCCACCTATCGGAAGGTTGTTGTGAAATGTGAAAGGGTTTAGAAAAGATTTACAAGGATGTTGCCAGGATTGGAGGATTTGACCTATAGGGAGAGGTTGGATAGGCTGTGGCTATTATCCCTGGAGCGTTGGAGGCTGAGGGCTGACCGTATAGAGGTTTATAAAATCCTGATGGGATAAATAGATAAGGTCTTTACCCTGGGGTGGAGGAGTCCAAAACTAGAAGGCATAGGTTTAGGGTGAGAGGGTAAGAGACCTAAGGGGCACCTTTTTCATAGAGGGTGGTACCTGTATGGAATGAACTGCCAGAGGAAGTGGTGGAGGCTAGTACAATTGCAACATTTTAAAAGGCATCTGGATGGGTATATGAATAGGAAGGGTTTGGAGGAATATGGGCCAGGTGCTGGCAAGTGGGACTAGATTGGGTAAAGGGTCTGTTTTCGTGCTGTACACCTCTATGACCTTTTAAGGGACATCTTGCTTTTGATATTGCTTATTTCTACCCAAATACTTTCCACATCTTGGTTTCCTGAACTTGAATCTCCACCCCTGTATTGTGCTAATAATGTCATTAACCAACTAAGCCATTCTTTCAACTTTTCCTGTCATTATCTGTACCCTTCAACATTCGGGTCCCAATCCATGTCAAGCTGCAGCCAAGTCTCTGTGATGGTAGCAGATCACTGAGTTGATCGTTTTCTTTTGAATGCTACATATATTCAGAAAAAGAACCTTTAGTTTTACCCTGTTACTCTTTTTGTAAATTGCAGTCTTATATAAAAGTTGACTCTTGGATTTGTGCATCGCTATTCCTTCCGCTCAAAATCTGTTGAGAATTGAATCGAATCAAATCAAATCGAATCGAATTGAACCTGATCTGTCCTGCACCAAGACGCAATAAAAAAAAACTGTCTTGTGAACAATACAGGCAGATCACATAGTTAAGTAGCATAGATAGTAAAGAACAAATAAACAATGGCAAAAACCAAAACTCAGGTACAGGCGAATGGTAAGAGTTTGTGAGTCCATTCAGTATTCTAACAAGAGTAGGGTAGAAACTGTTGCAAAACTGGTTGGTGCATGTGTTCAGGCTCCTGTACCTTCTCCTCGATGGTAGAGGCTATAGAAAAGCATTGCAGGTCTGGGATGGATCTTTGAGAATGCTGGCAGCTTTTCCTTGACAGCGGACCTAGTAGATGGATTCTATAGATGGGAGGTTGGCCTTTGCGATTGTCCGGGCTGAGTTCACCACTCTCAGTAACCGTCTCCGATCTTGAATGGTACAGTTGCCATACCAGGTAGTAATACATCCAGACAGAATGCTCTCGATGGCGCACCTATAAAGTTGGCAAGGATATTTGCCGTCATGCCAAACTTCCTCAGCTGCCTAAGGAAGAAGAGACCGTGTTGGACCATTGTAACCAGTGCATCCACATGAAGAGTCCAAGAAAGCTAATTGTGGATGACCACTCCCAGGAGCTTGATGCTCTCCACTTGTTCCACCTCTATGCTGTTAATGTGTAAGGGGGGGCATGAGTAACATCCTGCTGAAAGTCAAGTCAATAATGAGTTCCTTGGTTTTGCTGGCTTTGAGAGCTGGGTTGTTCTCCGTGCACCATTTTTCCAGGTCTTCCACATCCCGTCTGTAGTCTGTCATATTAATTTCTCATATTAATACCTTTTTATTAGCCTTGATTCTACCCTTTGATTTCCCAAATTTAATCCTCTGTCTCCAGTTTTTAGTTTGAAATCCTGTCCCCTTTCCTGGCTGCATTGTTTTACAAGCACATCCGCTCCAGCACGGTTCAGGTGGAGACCATCTGTCCCTTTGGAACAGATCCAATACTGATGCCAGTGTCCTGTGAACTGGATAATACTTTCTGCATACCAGTGTTGAACCTCGCATTCATCTCTCTAATGTTGTTTGTCTTGTGCCAAATTGCATTGTGGCTCAGACAGTTGTGCAGAGATTGATCTTCTGAGTTTTGCTTAAATTGGTGTTTAACTTTTCATACTGACTATGTAGAGCGTCCTCCTTTATCCTGTCTATGTTGGTACCTATATGGACCATGACGCTGGATCTTACACTCACATCCCCATCCCCTGCAAGTTCCTCTCCAGTACTGAGACGTCCTGATGTTCTCCTGTTTTGGGTACCTAAGTAAGAGCAACAAACCTGTTTTTTTTTTCCCTGGTGATTTTATTGTATAACACCTTTTTTCTCTCCATTCTTTGTTAGAAAACTAAATCTCATGCTCATTCAATTGAAAATTAAAACTATTTTTGTCCTTCCATTCCTTCGTAGTCAAATACAAAGTAATCTGAGAACCCCAGCAAGGTCATATGCTCCAAAAGTGAAGGTTATCAATTCAGTAACTTCACATTTGATGTAATTTTCACATTTTACTTCACCTGCTGTGTTGCAACACACACCCGAAGTAGTCCACTGACTCTGTAATCCTGCCATGTCAAAGATGAGGAAAATGAGAAACAAATTTGCTTGTTCATGTGCATGACTATGTCCATTATGTTTTGTTAGTTTCTGAAAGGGATAATGCTGAATTTTGCTTTGCTTTGAGCTCCATGCAATCAGACTATGGCATAAGTACTGGGGTGGGCAGAAAGTGTGGTGGTGAAAGGTAGAACATCTTCTGATTGTGAAGTGGGCAAACTTATATCCTAGGTCTCTTAATCATCTAGGGTTCCTGAAGGAGGGTTTATGCCCGAAACGTCGATTCTCCTGCTCCTCGGGTGCTGCCTGGCCTGCTGTGTATTTCCAGCATCATATTTTTCAACTCTTAATCATCTTAGTAACTATCTGTTTCATTAATGCAATTTATACATGATTGCTTTGCCTTGCCTTGCTTTGCTTTGCTCTGCTTTCATTCAGTTGGTGTGTGCAAACTAACAAGACAATGGCCTCTCATTAGGCTACTTTTGTAGTTTTTTCCTGTGCAACTTCAGACCATCCTGTTGATGCAGTCAGAAAATAAAGATGTTGACCGTGTCATTGCACACTCATACAACATGACCGGTAGTGGAGTGGTTTAGAATTCTATTAAACTGTACAGAACAAGAGATTTTCAATTACAGCTAAAGAGATCAACTCTGGCAGAAAGACAGTTGAGTATCCTGCAGCAAATTCATGGCAGGATTCTGCATGGCAGTATCTAAAGTTGAGGGAAAAAGCATTTCAGATCGCAAGAAAAATACAGAAACAAGTGTGAACTAGAAGCTACATAGAGCTGGCAAAATTGCTACACCAGCATTTACAGATTACGTTGGGTATCAATGAACCGTTAGAACAGTTGGAACATTAAGTAAAAATGAACAGTCCAAATTAGACTTTTAACCAGAAAGTGTGAATGCACACTGGTGGCAAAGTTATTAAAGTTAATACACCTGATAAGCAAGGGGAAGGCTTTGGTTAAAAAGAAAGTGCAGTTACAATCTAAATAAGTAGAACTTAAAGTACTTGCAGTTTAGTGAGGGTTGCTCCGATAGTGTTGACGGGGATATGGAAAATAGAGCCCATAGAAGTAATGGAGTACTGAGAGTGTTTCAAAGCTTGAATTTTGGCTATAAAGCAGTAATTTGGAAACCAAAGCAGATAGTTAAATAGAAGAAAATGTTAAAAACTTCTTTATTAATTCCTTGAGATTTTGGATCTGAGCTATTGGTTGGAAGATATTGTGGCTCTGTCTTGTCTGCTCATGAAATGGAGAACCTGGCAACAATCTTGGTGCCAGAAACAACCATGGCAAACAGCCCAGTTGACTGTGGCTAGTACTTGTTATTAACATCTGAACGCTCATGCCAAAATGGGAGCTGAGATCCCATTTCAGAGAGCAGTTAAAAGTCAACGAGTTTGCATATTCTCCCCGTGTCTGCGTGGGTTTCCTCCGGGTGCTCCGGTTTCCTCCCACAGTCCAAAGATGTGCAGGTCAGTGAATTGGCCATGCTAAATTGCCCGTAGTGTTAGGTAAGGGGTAAATGTAGGGATATGGGTGGGTTGCGCTTCGGCGGGTCGGTGTGGACATGTTGGGCCGAAGGGCCTGTTTCCACACTGTAATGTAATGTAATCTAATCTAATCTAATTACTCCGAGTTTGGTGTCACATGTAGGCCAGAGTAGGTAAAGATGATAGATTTCCTTCCCTGAAGGGCATCTGTGAAACGGCTGAATTTTTATAACAATTGTCAATGGTTTCAGTGCCATCATTAGACTCTTAATTCCAGCTTTTTTTTAAGGTATCAAATCCACGATACGCTGTGGATCAAAATCCGATCCCAAAAGCATTACCTGGTTGCTTGGATTACTAGTCCAGTGACCGTACTACTATCAAATCGACCTCGAGCAGAAGTTCCATAAATGAAGCTGTGGAAGGCTGCAGAAACTGCAGTTCATTCTGGGAAGCTTTTAAGACTAATAGGATTCTTCACTTAAAACTGTAAGGCAAAAGCCAAAACTACAAGTGGTGTGTGGACAGCATGAATCATCTCAAGAAAGCTGCCCAACCCAAGAGGAGGAAGTGCTGGATGTCTTGAAACACATGAAAGTGGATAAATCCCCAGGATCTGATCAGGTGTACCCTGGAACTCTGTGGGAAGCTAGAGAAGTGATTGCTGGGCCTCTTGCAGAGATATTTGTATCATCGATAGTCACAGGTGCGGTGCCGGAAGACTGGAGGTTGGCTAATATGGTGCCACTGTTCAAGAAGGGCGGTAAAGACAAGCCAGAGAACTATAGACCAGTGAACCTGACCTCAGTGGTGGGCAAGTTGTTGGAGTGAATCCTGAGGGACAGGATGTACATGTATTTGGAAAGGCAAGGACTGATTAGGGATAGTCAACATGGCTTTGTGTGTGGGAAATAGTGTCTCTCAAACTTGATTGAGTTTTTTGAGGAAGTAACAAAGTGGATTGATGAGGGCAGAGTGGTAGGTGTGATCAGTATGGACTTCAGTAAGGCATTTGACAAGGTTCCCCATGGAAGACTGATTGGTAAGGTTAGATCTCATGGAATACAGGGAGAACTAGCCATATGGATACAGAACTGGCTCAAAGGTAGAAGACAGGGTGGTGGTGAAGGGTTGTTTTTCAGACTGGAGGCCTGTGACCAATGGCGTGTCACATGGATCGATGCTCGGTCCACTACTTTTTGTCATTTACATAAATGATTTGGATGTGAACATAGGTGGTACTGTCAGTAAGTTTGCAGATGACACGCAATTGGAAATGTAGTGGACAGTGAAGAAGGTTACCTCCGTACAGCCGCATCTTGATCAGATGGGCCAATGGGCTGAGAAGTGGCAAATGGAGTTTAATTCAGATAAATGTGAGGTGCTGCATTTTGGGAAAGCAAATCTTAGCAGGACTTAGACACTTAATGCTAAGGTCCTAGGGAGTCTTGCTGAACAAAGAGACCTTGGAGTGCAGGTTCATAGCTCCTTGCGAGTGGAGTTGCAGGTAGATAGGATAGTGAAGGCAGCGTTTGGTATGGTTTCTTTTGTTGGTCAGAGTATTGAGTACAGGGGTTGGGAGGTCATGTTGTGGCTGTACAGGACATTAGTTAGGTCACTGTTGGAATATTGCGTGCAATTCTGGTCGTCTCCTTATTGGAAAGGTGTTGTGAAACTTGAAAGGGTTCAGAAAAGATTTACAAAGTTGTTGCCAGGGTTGGAGGATTTGAGCTATAGGGAGAGGCTGAACAGGCTCGGGCTATTTTCCCTGGAGCGTCGGAGGTTGAGGGGTGACCTTGTAAGAGGTTTACAAAATTATGAGGGGCATGGATAGGATAAATATGCAAAGTCTTTTCCCTGGTTTTGGGGAGTCCAGAACTACGGGGCATAGGCTTAGGGTGAGAGGGGAAAGATATAAAAGAGACCTAAGGGGCAACGTTTTCACACAGATCCATTTATGCATTTCACATTCTATCATCATTTTAAATAATATTCCTCCATTTCTTTTTCTACAGAAGTGTATAACTTCACCCTTATTCACAATATGCTGCTTCTGCTAAGCTTGTTAAACATGTTTTCCCTTTCATAAGTCTGTGTTGTCTTTGTCCAGCCTTGTTTATATTTTCCAAATCTGTTGTTCTTTCATGATGATCAATTCTAGGAATTCATCTCCCACAGTATTGCTAATGTAGTTTGCCAAGTACTTATGTAAATTCAAGCTGATGATTAGTGGTATTTTTGTTGCATGTTTTCCCCAATTATTTGTTTAATTTCATTTTTGTTTGGAGGCCTATATACAATTCTTGCTCATGTTTTCCACCCTTTGTTGCTTTTTAGCTTCACTGAAACTGATTTTATACCTCGATTTTTGAGCCAGTACTCATTATTGCACTAATTTCATCTTTTTCTGATGGCGAGCCCAACTGCTGAAGGAGCAGATAGTTTTAGAATCACAGCTCAAGGAAATGCTAGTTTCTGAACAGTTGTCGAACAACTGTTTAAGAGACATCTCTTAAGTATTTCGATGGATTTCTGGATTTGTGGTAGAATGTAAAAAGAAGGAATGTCTTACAATTAACAATGATGGCATAAAATAATTGTCTCTCTTCAACCAAATGAGACAATGTTCAGGTGGCAACACATCCTGGTAAACAAATAATTATGACAGATTTAATTTTGTCATCTCATCTTCTGACTTCAAATTTGAGAAAAGTGTTTTTTTGTTTTTTTTTTGAGAGAATTATCTGCACAAGTAATGGAGATCATGCTATGTTGGCATGGATGGGTTGGGCTGAAGGGCCTGTTTATGCAGTATGACTGACTCTGAGGAAGCAGCACTCCTTCAAGTAGCATAACTGATGAAGTTCAACTGTTGAGTTCGCCAATAATGCAACCACTGGACAAATGCAAATATTCAACCTAATTAACAAATTGGAAGTCCAGAGTCTACCCACTTCAGTACAGATTGTCCAATAAATTGAGAATAAATATAGGTGTGCACAGATGGAGATGGCTCCATAAGAATCCATGGAAGCCACAGATGACCAATGTCCACATAATCTGGTCATAATCAAGAAGAAATTATCTGGCACAGATCAAGAATGCAATCAAAAAGCAATTGACTGATTCTGAAGTTTGGGAAATTCAATAAATTTTATCAGGGCAGCCATCTTCCATTAGAGAATTCATAAGATTAAATATGCCTCAGGTTATGTTCTGAGGCAATTTTGTGTTTCAGCAATTAAGAGTTCCACTGTGTTAGAAATTTGGGGGATTAAGGGTCCGCCAGATGGACCAATTACTTGGGTTCAGCAAGAATGACATCCTCTGAAAGGCATCCAAGAAACAAAATGAAAAAAGACTTTGCAAACCTCATGAATTCTAGAACAAAATCAAGGTCAACAGTCCTCGAGCCAAAGATCTTACCAGTCTTTTAAATGCAAAGAAAACTTCTTCTCTGGAAGAATTATGAAACTCGAGACCACCTGAATTTATGAAGTCAAAGATTTGGGTAGGGGGCATAAATTTAGTTATGGGGAAAAGTTTGGGATGAGATGTTATATAAGGTCATCATATTGAAAGAGTTGATGCTGAAGACTGCATTAAGTTCCAGTGAAGCTGAAGGAGTCATAAGGACGTGAGTGGGAAAAGAAAAACTATCTCAGCATCTCTAAAGAAATGGACCTGTTTCCTAGATCTCCTATAATAGTCTTAGTAGCAATGTTAATTTTACTTGTATGATTGAATTTGTAATACAAATTGCAATCATGCAGTAAAGTGCATCTTGTCTGAGACATAGCCTGTTATTGGATTGCACTATAGATGTCCTATAACTTTTAGACCAAGTACGTCCTGTACATGGCGTCAGAAAATGGAAAATGGTGCAGCTGTTTTCCTGACCCCATGTGATGCTAACCACTGCCAACATCTTATGACATAGTACAGTGTTCAGTACTTTCCTTTTTAAGGTATTCAAAACTTTGCAGATTACTTTGAGTTTTTAGCCAGTGATGTAACCTCAGTAATTTTGTTAGTCCATCCTTTGTAGATCTAAAGTTCTGTTATCTTTCACTAGATTTTACAGATGCCAATTGAAACGTTTGTGAATTTTTTAAAGTAACTTTCACTTGAAGGGACTAATGCTGTTTAGATATAAATTTTCATAATTGCTGTATTTTTATATAGAAGTTATTAGTTAAACTCCTTATTCAACTGTATCAGTTGCTCCTGCAAATTCTTGTTTTGAATCTACACAAAATCTTGGTTTGAAACGCAAAGCCTCAAATTCAAAATCAGCCAAAGCACAGGTTACAGAATGAAGGGTATTGTGGACAATATTCAGTATCTGCCATGATGTGCTAATTGGATCAGTCTCCCCCAGTTTAAGTTTCTTAGCTCATCTAGACTCTTATAGATGGAACTGAGTTATTGCAAAATATTCATCCTTGGTGGGTAGAAGAGCTGCCAAAAAGTTTAGCAATCTTCACCTAACGTGATCACCTTTCAGCTCATGGATATTCCCACTATGTCAGGTTGCAGGCTGCATGGGCCAATCTGACTGTGAAGCCTAATGGTGCTTATCTTTTACTTTATTGGTTTGTAGCTATTTGGGGTCTCATTGATGTGTAAGTGAAATACAAAACCCTTTATCAGCAATCTGATGATGCATGCAAATTAATTGGATCATTGATTTAAATATTAATGTCATGCAACCTATGACAATCACCGATGTATTTACATTAGGCCTAGTATTGATATGCTGAATTGGCTGAGTTGATTACAGCTGGAAATGTGTTGCTGGAAAAGCGCAGCAGGTCAGGCAGCATCCAGGGAACAGGAGAATCGACGTTTCGGGCATAAGCCCTTCTTCAGGCTTATGCCCGAAACGTCGATTCTCCTGTTCCCTGGATGCTGCCTGACCTGCTGCGCTTTTCCAGCAACACATTTCCAGCTCTGATCTCCAGCATCTGCAGACCTCGCTTTCTCCTGAGTTGATTACAGCACTGAAAGAGGCTGTTTGGCTATTACATCCGCACGGTCAACAAAGATCTACCTACGTTAATATTACTTGCCAGCTCTTGGCACATCGCTCTGGAGGCATGGCAATGCAAGTAGATATCTAAATACTGCCTTAAATGTTTTGAGAATTTGCTTTCAAACAGTGAATTTCAAACTTGCGCCACCCTCTGGTGAAAAGTATTTTCCTTAACTCCCCTCTTAGCTTTGCCCTTTATCTTAAAACTATGCCCCTGATTATTGACCCTTGTACTAATATAGAAAACCCCTTCCTATCCACGATATCTATGCCACTCATAATGTTATTCAACTCCTTTAGGTTCCCTGTCAACCCTCGGTGCTCCAAGGAAAACAACTCAGTATATCCAATCTGTCCCTGTGGATTAAACCCTCCTGCCTAGGGATTGTCCTCGTAAATCTGCTACCCTCTACATATTATAGTTGCATCCTTCGTATAGTTTGGTGACCAGAACTGCGATTGGTATTCCAGTTGTAACCTAACTAGTGTTTTTCTACATTTTGAGCATGACTTCTTTGCTCTTGCATTCTGCAACTTGGCTAATAAAGACGAGTATCCCACCTACTACCTTTAACCACCTTATCTGCTTGATGTGCTACCTTTAGGGATATGTGGATATGCACATCAAGGTCCCTCTGATCTTCAGTGCTTTCTGTAGTCCCACCATTCCCTGTCATACCTCTGTTCTGACTACTGAACAGTTCAGCGATATCCTTCTGCAGTTGACAGCTATCTTCCTCACTGTTTATCACACCACCAATGTTTGTGTCACCATGAATATTTTGATCATGGCCCTTACAGTTAAGTTCAAATCATTAACGTAGACCATAAGTGGCAAGGGTCCTAGTGCTAAGCCCTGTGGAAACCTATTAGAAACAGCTTTCCAACCACAGAAATATCTCTAACATTACTCCTTGCTTCCTGCAACTCAGCCAACCTTGGGTCCAATGTGCCACTTTGCCTTGGATCAATAAGGCTTCTACTTTCTCGATCAGTCTCTTTGTGGGAACTTATCAATTGCCTTGCTAAATTCCATGTAGACTACATCAAGTGCATTATCTGCTTAACACCCCCGGTTACCTGTTCAAAAAATTTCAATTCAATTTGTCAAGCGTGACCTTTCCCATATCAAATCAGTGTTGACTAACCCTGATTAATCTACATATCTATAAATGCAGATATATTCTATCACTCGGAATACGTTCTAATAATAATCTTACTCTTAAGCAAGCTTAGACTTGTTGACCTGTCATTTCCTGGCCTATCCCTTCCTCATATTTTTAATAGTGGGGCAATGTTCACAATCCTCAGGCACCTTACCTATGGTCAGAGAATTTGAAGATTACTGCCAGGACCCCTGATAAACCCTCTCTTGCCTGCATGACTGACATACATCTCAATTGGCGTCAGCACATTTATCCATTTAGAAGGTTGCTTAACCAGCTGTCTTTTCCTTTTCCTTCATTCTGCCCTTGAATTCTTTACTAATTTCCTTTTAAGTGAAGCCCCTACCCAGCCCTTTTTAAGCTCCTCTAGGGACTCTGCTGTATTTGTTATCTGCCTAAAGCTTATTTTCTTAACCCTAACCTTTTGGGCCTTGATCTTTAACCTCTCTCCACTTAGCAGTATGCTTGCCCAAAGTGCTGGGGAAACTCTGCGGGTCTGGCAACATCTGTGGGGGTGAGGGGAAGATATTTGAGTCTGGTATGATTCCTGTTGAGAAGATGTCTGCCCCTTTTTTGTGTGTTCCACTTCTACTGATATGGTCTAACATGATCCTTCCCAAGGTATCATGCCTCGTCTTTGCTATTAAAGGTTTCTTAATCAATTATACAGCCTATCTTCTATCCTCCACCCTCCACCACCACCAATCCCCTGCAACACTATCTCATCTGAATATCTTATAATTAGGAATATTGAGCTGCCAATTCTACTCATCTTCCAGCAATATCTCTGTCATAACTATGATAACGTACTCCATTCATTATGCCTCAGTCACCTTGTATTAAAATATATTCCATTTAGTTTTATTAATCTAGCTTCTTTCTTATCTAGCCTTTGTTTCTACTGCCGTCCAGACTTGGTTACTAGTGTTTCAATTTAAAATACCATCTCAACATCTCTCTCCTCTGAATTACTTATCAGGATCCCATCTTCTTACCAATCTAGTTTAAGTCTACACAACCAGCATTAGTTAAAAACTCCTGCAGGGTTGTTGGCTCGCCTCCTGTTCAAATGCCATCCAACTTGGACAGGTTTCGGCTCCCGCAGAAATGGTACGTCAGGAATCTATATCTCTATCCTTCACCATCTCTCTGCTCGTGCCTTCAGCTGCTCTATTGTTCTATTCCTGTACTCATTACAGTGTGACACTGCAATAATCTAGAGATTACTATCTAATTTCCTAAAGTCTACTTGCAGGATGACATTTCTCTTTTTTTTTCTTATGTCATTGGTTCCAACATCGTAGAATTTAGCATTCAGTTTGAGAATCTGAAACTGGGTCCAGAAACTGTGCTAAATGGCGCAGTTGGCTGAGTGGACTGGGAACGGAGTTTTGCAGAAACGTTCATGGTTGAAGAATGGAAGTTGGTTTTTAAAAGATATTTCTTGACTTGCAGCATAGATAACTCCCCAGTGAGTAAGAGAGATTCTTCAAAGGGGTTAAATTGATGCTTAACTGGGGAAGTTCCAAACCATATCAACGTGAAAGAAGTAAACTTAAAATGTGGTAAATACTAGTGAACCAGAGAATTGGGAAAATTTAAAAGCTAACATAAAATGACCAAAACGGAGAGGGAAAACTAGCAAGCAAATATGAAAATGGACAGTAAAACTTATTTAAATATATGAAGAAGAGAGAGGTAATGGCGAACATAGACCCCCCTCAGATAATGAGGCGAGGAAATAATAGGGACCAATTAGGGCAAAAGAGTTGAACAAAACATTTTACGTTGGTATTCACAGAATTCAAGTATTAGTAAATAATGGGATAGGAAAAGGAACTAAATGCAATAACTATAGTTAGGAAAAAGTATGTGGGGAAACTATTCGAGCTATAAGTGCCTTATTCCTGATGGGTGGCATTCTAGAATATTAAAAGAAGGAGCTACAGAAGTGATGGATGCACTGGTAGTAATCTTCTAAAATTGCTTAGATTCTAGAAATATCCAAAAAGATGGAATAAAACGTCTTAAGTTAGAAGTTTTACAAAAAGGCAGGGAGATTAGTAAATGGGTAACTATAAGCCAGTTATGTTGTTATGTCATTAGGGAAATTTTAGTGTCTGTTCTAAAGGATGTAATAGCAGAGCATTTAGAAATGCACAACATAATCAAGCAGAGCCAGCATGGCTTCATGGAGGGGAGTCATGACAAATTTATTCCAATTGGTTGAGGTAACAAGCAGGATAAATAAAAGGGACCATTAGATGTGATCTGTTTGGATTTCCAAAAAGCATTTAAGTAAGAGCTTGTGCTGTTTGAGGTGGTACTTTGGCGTGGACAGAAGATTGGCTAACTCGTAGAAGATAGGTGGGATTTTAAAGATGGTACCGTGTAACTAGTGGAGTGCCACAGGGATCAGTGCTGGGCCACACTTACTTGTTGCTTGGATGACAGAAGTGAATACTATTAGATTTGCAGATATACAAAAATATGGGGGAGGCAAGTAGTGAGGATGACAGTGAGTCTACAGAGAGATATAAACAGATGGAGAGTGGGAAAAGCCTTGTTAGGTGGAATGTAGTGTGGGACTGTGAGATTGCACTTTGGCAAGATGATTAGAAGAACTGAATACTAATTAAATGGGGAAAGATTGCAGAAAGGTGCAGCATAAAGGAATTTTGGGTCCTTTGAATGAAAGACAAAAAGTACATCAATTATTAGAGAAGGCAAATGTAATGTTGGCCCTTTTTTTCTTTGTGAATAAGAATAGGGAGGTCTTGCTAAAACCATGCAAGGCACTAATCAGACCTCACTTAGAATACTGAGGGCAGTTTTGATTCCCTTGTCCTAGGGAATTAGCATTGGAGGCAATTCAGAAGATGTTCACTATGTTGATACTAGGTATGGAGGGATTTTCTGATAGGTTTGGCTTTGAATTGTAGAAAATTGAGAGATGACCTAAACATAAAATTTTGTGGGCTTGTTGAGGTAGAAGCATAAAGTTTATTTTCCCCTTGTTGGTAATGTTCTGTAATTTATAGCCACTCTGGAAGTTCGGTGCACAGCAAGTGGCCTTGATATATCATGGCATTGACTTGGTTCCAGATGTTGCTGCTCTGCCTTGGTAAGAAAATTTGAGGGAATGCTGCTTGTTGTAAAGTCTAAAATCAGAGAGCATAAACTCAGCATAAGACTTGCCTATTGAAGACAGGGATGAGGAAGACTTTTTTTTTTTCAGAGGGTGGTAAATTGTGGAAATATTCATTCCAGAGAGCTGTTGAGGCTGAGTGATTTAAGTATATTCTGGCCTGAAGAAAACAACAAATTTACAATAGTTAAAGGAATCAAGGATTATGGGTAAAGGCAGGAAAGAGTGGAGTTGAAAATTATCAAAACATGCATGATTTTATTGAATGGCAGAGTAAACACACTGGGTCAAATTACCTACTTCTCCTATGTCTTATGATCTAACATGGACCACAACCTCTAACTGTTGACCTTGCCCCTTCAGAATGTCTGCATTTGTTCCATAATACCCTTTACCCTGGCACCTGGGAGGTAATGCATCATCTTGGCTTCATGTCAGTGGTTATAGAAACACCTGTCTGTCCAACTGCCACACACTACCACTATTGTCCATCCACCATTTATCCATCCCCTTCCCAAGCAACTGGACCACCCAAAGTCCTGTGACCTTGGTTGTAACTGGCCTCCTTAGAGAAATTTTCACTCTGACTTTTCCAAGGCTGAAAAACATTTGTGAATAAGATGCATTCAAAGAATGCCATCACCACCTGCCTGGTCCTCCCTTTTTTGTCTGGCAGTCACCCGAATTGTCTGTGCATGCACTTCTTTAGGCTGCAGTGTGATTACGTCTAGAAGCGTGCTATCCATGATCCTCTCAATGTCATGCATGTACAGTAGTGCCCCTAGATCCCAAATCCAGAGTTCAACTTGCTCCAGCCAGAGACACTGCCTGCAGGCATGGTTTTCCAGACCATCAGTAGCATCTGGAATTTTCCACCTAGTGCAGGATGCATTGACCATGGGCCTGAATTTCCTAGTCATATCATAAACAGAGTAGAATGCTTTTATTTTACCTTTGAGCCTATTAAAATATAGTCTAGAAAAATCTTATTCTTTATGTCAAATAAACAACCAGAATGCCTTAAGTATCAAGTTAAGAAATTTAGTTACTAAGTTTTAAAACTTAGATAATTATCTATCTAAAATCCTGTTCTAGATGTTATTTCACTGAGGCCTGGGAGCAGTTGTCCTTCTGTTTCTTAGCTGAGGAATAATCTAAAAAGGGATGCTACAGGAACATGTAAAGCTGATGGTGGTGAAATCAATGTTAAATTTGCAGCAGATTTTAGAAAAATGTTTTCCATTTTAAAGATAAAACCTTTTGTATGCAGTGTAGCGGTTTGACTCAGTGCTGCAAAATATTTGGAATTTAGATTTATTAGTATCTTGTTTTGAAATTGTAAAAGTTGATCATATTATTTGTTTGGTTTTAATTTCAGATCCTCTTTATGTAATTGCAGATATGTCAACACGTTACTGAAGCTCATCCCTCAGGTCCTGCAACTGCAGGAGCAGCTGAGACAAGCTGTACAAAATGGAGACATGGAGACATCACATGGTATCTGCAGAATTGCTGTGGCTCTTGGAGAAAATCACTCGAGGTTCGGCTTGCTATCGTTTTATTTATATTGCACTTCAATCCTGTTTTAACAATTGTTGCTTGCAAAAAGATAAGAAACAAAAATGAAACCTAGAAAATGTAGTTTGTAATAAAAAAAAATCTGATTAGTTTTGAAATATTTAAATTGAGCATGTTAACTTTAAGATCTTCTTTTTCTGAGTTCTTGATCGAATTTATGATAAATATATTGGCCCCTAACTTGGAGAGTTGAGCCTTAATGACAAATTGTGGTTAAAATAAGAAGTAACCAACACTTGTTGTGAAAATGAACAAATGTCTTGATGGGACTTCCTACCCTTGGAAATTTTGGGAGTAGGAAGTACTGTGCAGCGTTATCCACGTGGAAGATGAGACACTAGGTACAAGAAATGTATTGAGACCGCAACCAATTATGTAACTGTTCCGAGAGTAGTGGAGCAATAATGAATCATATTGGTTGCGCAATCTCAGATTGGTTTATTAGAATTCTGTTATCAGCTTTGTTGAACAGAATATGTAATTATGAAGTATTTTTAATGCCCCTGTTTAGATTTTATGAACCCTCTGGGGCAGATGGGACTTGAATCCTGACCTTATGGCCAAAAGATAGGGATACTGTCACTGTGCCACAAAAACCCTTCGCCTCAATTATACAGTGCCCTCCAACTAGGAAAACCATCCCGAGGTGTTTTACAGAAGAGAAATTAAACTAAAGTTAATTTTGAACCAAAAAAAGGTGCGCTAGCCTACTGGATCAGTAATCCAGAGGTCTGAACAAATCTTACTAAGGTAGTTAAGGTAATTTAAAATTAAAATCATTAAATCTGGAATGAAATGTTTGTTTCATTAACAAAAAATAAATCAACTGTCAGTTGTTGTAAAGTCTGATTTGGGTGAATTAATGTCCTTTGGAACAAATGTCAGCTGTTAAAGAAGGCAGATTGCCATCACCTTCTCAAGGGCAGTTAGGAATTGGCAATAACCTCTGCCCTTGCCAGCAATGCTTATAAAAATATCTCAGGAGACTTAACTAAAAGCTTGGTCCAAAGTTAGTTTAATTGGAGAGCCTTATAATCATGTCTATAGTTGGAGAATAGGGAAAGTTTTACAAGGTTTTCATGAAAAATAATGAAGTCAAGTAACTTTTAAAAATCATTCCAGTTACCCCGAAGCTTTTATCTTTCTTCATCTTTTTGTTTTCTCCTGTTCATGAGACGCATTGCTGAAATAAAACTATTATTGCTTCAAATACTTATTACTAGTAGCATAGTGATAATATTGAAGTGGATTTTTAACAATAAAGCAACAGCTTCTGCATTCTTGGAATTACCTTTACCATTTTATTTTCTTGAAATTATGTTGCAGTGAAGTGTTGTTGAAACTTTCCCGACTCCCGTGTGTTTGTTCCTTGTACAGAGCCTTGTTGGAGCAAGTGGAGCACTGGCAAACATTCCTAGCACTTGTCAACATGATCATGTTTTGCACAGGAATTCCAGGCCACTATCCAGTGAATGAAACTACAAGCTCTTTAACGCTTACATTCTGGTACACGCTTCAGGTATGAGCAGTATCTTTTGAATTGAATAAAATGCAAATATGGTATACTAATTCCTAATGTAAGTTCAGTAGTCCTCACTTTGTGAAGTATTGCCTCTCACTGGCAAAGGAAACAAATTTGTCCTCGGGTGCCTGCCTCAGGTTCACCACCTCATCTGCTGGAAGGTTCCATAGTTTTATTCAGTCACTACGTGATTTCTTGAGCTACACCAGTGAAATGTACTTCATACTTTTGAGTCATGGTCTCTTCCAGTCAAGACCCTGATCAACTTCAGCAAGAAAAGTCTGGTCATTTCGAGTTAGGAATCAAGACTTTGACGAGTTGAACAATGCCTTTATTTGTGCTGCTCCTTCGCTGTGACCCAGCACCTCAAAGCGATCCCCTCTCAGAAACAACCTGTTCTGCACCTTCCTGCAGGACATCTGCTGAACAACATCAGATTACCACAGCTCCGCTTTTTTCACATTGAAACCCAGGGCAATAATATGAACTGTTTGGAAACTGGTAGAGAGAGACATTGCTGCCGAAGGT
Source organism: Chiloscyllium plagiosum (assembly GCF_037043375.1). Taxonomy (NCBI): domain Eukaryota; kingdom Metazoa; phylum Chordata; class Chondrichthyes; order Orectolobiformes; family Hemiscylliidae; genus Chiloscyllium; species Chiloscyllium plagiosum. The sequence goes on along the minus strand of NW_028270147.1, from coordinate 45,142,073 downwards.
GGTTATGACGTAAAGGAGAGGAACAAGAGTGTGTCCAAGTCAGGTTGCAAGTGTTCCTGTCAGCTCCACTGGGGAGGGGGCGGCGGGTCTCTGCTTATCCTGTTTGCGTTTTAAACAGGATAAGATTGGTTATAACTTCACAACAAAGTGTTAACTTAAACAAAAGATTACATATAATCAAAAGAAAGGTTTAATCATCAAGCATTGTTTCACTTCTAAAGCAATCTTGATGATGGCTAACAATTTGGGAGTACACCCAACTTGCTGCCTTTTGATAGTTGTGAAATTGGAATAAGCTAAACGAAGACCTCCGCTGACCTTGTGGCTGCATCTCTAAAATATTAGTATATTGTCTTCACTCTTTTCACAAAGTCATGGCGCAATTCTTTGTCAAGTGCCAAATCAGAGTAACACGGTGTTTAGTGCTAAGATCTGCATTGGCTACAATTAAGCAGAATATAAGACAATATATTAATCAATTAATATACTTTAATTGTGTTATTCTAACTAAAATAAGTCAAACATGAAATTCATTTCCTTACATCCTTCCTTCAATCTTGTCAAAACCAAGCCCACCCTTATTCTTTTAAACTCCAGTGGAAACAGACCCAGCAAGTCTAATCTATACTAATAAGACAATGCACTCATTCCAGGTATCAATCTAAATGTCCTCTGATCTACCTTCAATGCATTTACATCCTATCTTTTTAATTAAGGAGACCAAATTGCACATGTGTTCGAGATGTCTGAATAATGTCCTGTATAACTGAAGAATAACATTTCCTTTAATGTTGAATTCTCTCATAATAAAGTACAACATCCCATTAGCCACCTTGATGGCATGCTGTGCCTATATGCTAACCTTTTGTGATTCATGCACTAGATACCTAAATCCCTCTGCTCCTTGGAATTCCATAGTCATTCTTCATTTTAAGTAATGCCCTGGTTTTTACATTTTTCCTGACAAGGTGAACAAACTCATTTTCCCAAATCATATTCTATGTGCGTTATAGATGAGGCTGTTAAAATCAAATTATATTGACAAGAATATATAATGCTGTGTGTCATTTCACATTTAGCGATCCATAAGAATCTTAAAGCTTTGCTAAAAATACTGGTAATACATTATCAAGAACAGTGTTAAATATTTAAATCTTTATTTGCTCGTATCCATGATCTCTTATCCAACTGCTCATCGCGTTGTACCCAGCCCATCTTTGTTTGGGATTGATCTTTGCTTGTAATGTTTGCACGGTTGAACCTCCTTCTCCTTCTCACCAAATGATAACAATCTCTGATTGTATTGATGAGTATAATTTCTTGCAAATCAGACTTAAATCAGACTTTTCTAGTTAAAACCCCAATAGAGATTGAAACATTTTTTTTATTGCCTGTCCCTAGTTACCCTTGAGAAGTGATGGTGAACTGCTTCCTTGAACCACTGTAGTCCATCTTCTATAGGTAGGCCTGCAGTGTCTCTACAGGTGAAATTTCAGGATTTTGATCCAATAACACTGAAAGAACGGTTATAGTTTTCCATGTCATGATAGTGAATGGCTTAGAAGAGAACTTGCATGTAGTTGTGTCCGATGTATCTGCTGCCCTTGTCCTTCTGAGTGGAAATGGTTGTGGGGTTGGAAGTGCTATCCAGGCAGTTTTGGTGAATTTCTGCAGTGCATCTTGTAATTAGTACACATTGCTGTTATTTGAATGTCAGTGGTGGAGGGCATAGATGTTTGTGGATTTGGTGCTAATCAAGCAGACTGCTTTGTTCTGGATGGTATCAAACTTCTTGTTTGCTCTCTGAGCTGCATTAATCTAAACATGGGGAGTATTCCTTCACACCCCTGACTTGCACCTTGTAGGTGGTGGGCAGACTTTGGTGAATCAGGAGATGAGCTACTTATTGTTGTTTCCTTAACGTCCAACCTGTTCTTGTAGCCACTATGTTTATGTGGTGAATCCAGTTGAATTTCTGGTCAATGGTAATCTCATTTTATTCGTGTTGCTATTAATTATCAAAGTCCAGTACATTGTCTCTTATTGGAGATAGCCGTAGCCTGGCATTTGTGTATACAAATGTTATTAGCTGTTTTTCAGTACAAGCCTGGATATTCAAATCTTGCTGCATTTGAGGATGGGCTGCTTCAATATCTGAGATGTTGTGAATGGTGCTGAACGTTGTGCACTTGTTGGTAGATGTCCTCACTTCTGATTTTGTAATGATGGAAGGTCATTGATGAAGTAGCTGAAGTGATTGTGCCTAGGATCCTCCCCTGAGGGACTCCTACAGAGGTGATCTAAAGCTGAGATGATTGACCTCCAACAACCACAGCCATTATCCTTTGTACCAGTTGTGACTCCAATAAGCAGAGAGATTTCCACCTGATTTCCGTTGACTCCAGTTTTGCTAGGGTTCCTTGGTGCTATGCTCTATCAAATGTTGCCTTGATATCAAGGCCAGTTGCTCTCCCGTCACCTCTGGAATTCTGGTCTTTTGTCCATGTTTGAAACAAGGCTGTAGTAAGATCAGGAGCTGAGTGGCCCTGGCAGAACCTAAACTGTTTGTCAATGAGCGCGTTATTGCTGAGCAGTTGCTGCTTGATAGCCCTGTTAATGAGTGCTTCCTTCATGTGACTGATAATTGAGATTTATCTATCTGTTGGTAAATTTTCATAGTTATTGAATAATGCAGTGCAAGAGGTCACTATTTAACTCCTCCTATCACTTTCAAAGATCTATCCAGCTAGTTTCATTCCTTCCCTTAATGTCAAGTCTCTATTGACTTTAATTTATTGCCATGGAATCTTTCAAGTGCCCATTAAGTTTGTCCTAGATTAATGTCTCTAAATACTTCTCAGCACTAATATTAAGTTGATTGTCCTGTGATTGCTATGTTTATATTACTAATCTTTTTCTGAAAGTTTTCATTCCTGTAGCTATGATTCAAGGGAGACCACTTTTCTTTTTATAACAAAATTTAAATTCCCTAGCTATTAACATAAAGATTTACACCATGGTTTTTTTGTATTTCAGAAAACCATTTACTGGCAAGAGTAAAACAAAGCAAGCAGTATTAACTGACACTGTCTTTTACACATGCTTAGTCTTCGAGCTTGAAGGCCTAAATAGAACACTCCCCATTCTTTTTTCATCTTTGCTCATGAATACCTCTACACACGGCAGGATCTTAAAGTTTCCTTCAATTCACTTCTCCTGGGACTAAACTGAGGCAGACCACAGTTCTTAGTTCTCAGTATTCCTGCTATTCTACAAGATGTGAGGTTTCTTATGGTGCTTCTATGAACATCTCTCTAAGCAACCCTCCATTGGTCATTTTAAACATCACAACTGCGGATACCCTAACTCAATAATAAGCCCTACTGTTTGCTTCATGACTCTCAATGATACCCTTATTACTTGTTTGCAGCTACTGGTAGTTTTCTTTCTCTGCTTGTTTCTAAGTCATTCCAGCTTAAGACACAAACTTTGTACTTCACAGTTACTTCTGAACAGACTTTGTTTGTTTCCATGATTAATCATATGGATATTAGTAAAACAAAATGGAATCTTCCCTGCATATCCTTTTACCAAAACAACATAACACATCTTGGATGTCTCAGATGAAGATTTCAACAAATTAACTTGGTGATGAAATACGTTCTATCCAGATTTTGTACAGGTCAATTTAGCTAACCAGTAACCTTATTGGAACAGACGGTTCCAGGTGTTACTAAATGGAAATGTTCTGTTCTGGGAAACAAAAGAGGTGTATTTCCAGGTTTTCAACAGGCTAATCAGGAAACTAAGAGGCTGCTGAGGAGTTCTCAGTTGGAGAAGGAGGCAGACAGAAGCTCCATGATTGGTGTTACTGCTAACTGTTTAACTAAAGCTAGTCAAACTACACGAGCTTTGTGGTGTGGTCTCAGGAATGTCCTTGGAGCAATGGTGGGGCTCGGAAGAAGCTGTGTGCCAAAAATTTGGTACAGCTGAGAGTAGGAATTTGAAATTCCACAAGCAGTATTTGCCAAATGCAATTGAGCAAGATTAAACTTGGAGAAAGTACCCAAGGGTAGTTTTAGCATGGTAAAGCTGGCAATCTGAGAAGAGCTGGAATTATGCTTGTGAAAGAATACTAAATGCAGTTTGAGCCCAGGAAAGTGAAAATTCAGGAAAAGTGGTTGATTGACAAGTCCTAGAGCAGATATTGAGTAATCAATGATGGAGCAGATCCTGAGAAGCATTTTCAAGGTCAGACCATCTAAAGTGAAGAATTATGATCCTTTTTGGAATTAAATGAGATTTGATGGCTTACTATCCATGGGATCTGTCTTGATCACATTTATTCTTTGTGCGTGTGACAGTGTTCGATCTCAATCTATTGATGATATTAATGTTAATTCTGGATGTTAGAAGTAAACATCCAAGAGTGCTGTGGGAGAAAGGAAAATATTGCTTATATATAATTTAAGTATGAGAACAGACTTCACTAAATGCAATGAAAACTTGAATGAATTATCAGAGTCTAGAAAGCGAAAGTGTCTGAGCACAGCAGGCACTCACTTTTTACATTTACTCAGCTGGTGTGGCACCTTCATTCAGTTGGTACACGTTGCAACCAGGGTCATGGAGGATGACTACTCTCATCCAATAGTTGACAGCTGAGTGCAGCAGACCATCATGGACTGTCGGATAATCATTGGTCATGTGGGATTATGTTCAAATAACGACCAGAATCGGTGAGTGGCGAAAATAGCCTCTTAATCAGCAATCACAGCATAAGTTCGAGGCAGCAATAGAATCCCAAAATACAGTCCTTACAGTAACCCCTTTATGCACAGTTCTTACATCTGTTAAAATTCCATTACTGTGGTGTTACATTTTTTTATCTCTGGTACACAAAGATTTAAAGGGCTTTTGTCCTGGGAGAGGATATCCGTTAAAACATGTGCTAAGTGCTGGCTGCTACTTCTGATGGGACAAGTAGGAGGTTGGAAGAACACAGCAAGCCAGGCAGCATCAGGAGATGGAGAAGTCAATGTTTCAGGTGTAACCCTGAAGAAGGGTTACATCCGAAACATTGACTTCTCCACCTCCTGATGCTGCCTGGCTTGCTGTGTTCTTCAGCTCCTGCTTGTCTACCTTTTGATTCCAACGTCTGCAGGTATTTTTTTGTCTCTAATCACTCCTGATGGGACGTCTGTCTGGTCTGCTTGCATAATTAGAAGGTGTTGGAACTTTTGTCTTTTAATTTTGAAAATATTAGTGAAAATGCTAGGCCTTGTGCTAAGTAAATTAAATATTGTACCTATACTTAAAAGAATGAAGGATATTAAAGTGATTACTGTAGCTGGATTGTGAGATTTATTTACTGTTTGTCAGTGTGAGTTTCAATCATTCATGTAATTTCATGGAAGCGCTGTGTTGTCAGTTAGTTTCTTAAAGGGATAATGGCCCAGTTAAAAGGTATTTAACAGGTACTTAATTTATTCAGGTCCAGGAGATGGTTGGTTAGGGCTGAATAATATTATTATGTTTCGTAGAGATTTGATGGGGATGACATTGTTCGCTATGAAATGATTGGTAAGGGTTGATTAACATTTGTTTTGTGCCAACAAAAGCAAGCACAGACAAAACACAAAGAGGCTCAAATTCACCCTCGCCACGCAAACTAGGTAGTAGCATGATGACTGAGATACTATGTTATAGGCTATCTTTAGTAACTCACCAGCTTGCTATATTCATTAATGCCAGGCTCCTGTTCATTCAAAACCCTTTACTAACCCATTATTTACTATAACATGATTTCATTCATTCATAAAACTGCTGTTCTGTAGTATCTAAATTTGAAAACCCTTTCAAACCCATGACAGAGGAACCTTGATTATCCGAAGGAGATGGGCAGGCAGTATTTCGTTTGAATAATTGATTATTTGGATAATTGATTTGACCATAAACAAGGTTTGTATGCTGCACTTATTCAGCGGTAAACAGTGCTTGTAGCAATGGGTGTTAAGATTTGAAAATGCAGTACAGTAGAACCTCAATTATCCGAATATCAATTATCTGAATTTCGGATTATCTGAGCAAGTGCTCGAGGTCTTGTAAAATCATTACATCAGAGGTAAGTGAATTTGGGCTACCTGTATTGAAGAACATGTGAAAATGCTGGCAAAAGCAAAGAAACACAAGCACCTTGAGCAAAGCTATTGGATTTTTTAAAATGTAAGAGTTACTTTTGCAAAGGGCTGTGTAACTAAGTGCCTATTTCCTGTCACTTTACTGGACAGTTCATGAAAAAAATGGCAGAAAAAGTAAACGCATATGCGAGGTGATGCTTCTGTCTTTCTATCACTGCAGAGTTCAGTGGAACTGACAAATGCTGTTGTGATTGTCGAAGCTGTTCAGGACCTTGTTTAATGCTGGGATTTCATGTGTGATGGGAAGGGTTTGCTCTGTCAGTTTAACCTGCAGAATGCAAAGATTAGTTTGTTTAAATAGCACACTCCTGAAAATTATAGGTTTTAAAAAAAACTCTCCAACAGGGCACAGCGTTAGATCAGCATGGTTTCCCTTGTTTATGATCAAATCAATTATCCGAATAATTAATTATCTGAAGGAAATATTGCCCGCCCATCTCCTTCGGATTATCGAGGTTCCTCTGTAATGGATTTGAAAGGATTTTCAAATTTAAATACTACAGAACAGCAGTTTTATGAATGAATGAAATCATGTTATAGTAAATGGTTTTGAATGAACAGGAATCTGGTATTAATGAATATAGTAAACTTGTGAGTGAGTTAGTAAAGATAGCCTATAACACAGTATCTCAGTCATCATGCAACTATTTGGTTTGCATTGTGAGGATGAATTTTAGCCTTTATTTGTTTTGCTTGTGCTTGATTTTGTTGGCACAAAATACACGTTCATATTTGGAACTATCTGATTGCTTAGTGTGACCATGACGAGTGTCCAAGTGGGCATGGAGGACAGAATAATAACTTGCAGAGGTTTTTTAGATGGGTTGTAGCTAGGGTTAGGTAGACTGAATAGTCTCTGACACCTCCCTGCCCTTCCTGGAACTCTCCATCTCCATTAATGACGACCGACTTAATGCTGACATTTTTTTTACAAACCTACCGACTCCCACAGTTACCTGGATTACACCTCTTCCCACCCTACCTCCTGCAAAAAAATGCCATCCTGTTTTCCCAATTCCTGCGCCTCCGCTGTATCTGCTCCCAGGGGGACCACTTTCACCACAGAACACACCAGGTGGCCTCCTTCATTAGAGACCGCAATTTCCCTTCCCACGTGGTTGAAGATGGCCTCCAATGCATCTCATCCACATCCCGCACTGCTGCCCTCAAACCCCACCCTTCCAGCTTTAACAAGGACAGAACCACCCCCCCCCCCCCCCCCCCCCCCCACCGGTTCTCACCTTCCACCGTACCAACCTTCGCATAAACGGCATCAGCCGCCGACGTTTCTGCCACCTCCAAACATACCCCACCACCAGGGATATATTTCCCTCCCCACCCCTTTCCACTTTCTGCAAACACTGTTCCCTCCATGACTACCTGGTCAGGTCCACGCCCCCCCCCCCCCCCCCCCCCCCAACAACCCACCCTCCCATCCTGGCACCTTTCCCTGCCACCGCAGGAATCGCAAAACCTGCGCCCACACCACCTCCCTCACCTCCATCTAGGGCCCCAAAGGTGTCTTCCACATTCATCAAAGTTTCACCTGCACAACCAACGATGTCACTTATTGTATCGGTCGCTCCCAGTGCGGTCTCCTCTCCATTGGGCAGACTGGATGCCTCCTCGGAGAGCACTTTAGGGAACATCTCTGGGACACTCGCACCAATCAACCCCACTGCCCTGTGGCCCAACATTTCAACTCCCCCTCCCACTCTGCCTAGGACATACGGGTCTGGGCCTCCTCCATCACCTCCCTCACCACCTGACGCCTGGAGGAGGAACGCCTCATCTTCAGCCTCGGAACACTTCAACCCCAGGGCATTAATGTGGACCTCACCAGTTTCCTCACTTACACCCCCCCCCCACCTTACCCCAATTCCAAACTTCCAGCTCAGCACTGTCCTACCTGCCAATCCTTCCCACCTATCACCTTCATCCCCACCTCCATTCACCTATTGAACCTTTTGTTACCTTCTCCCCAGCTCCCGCCCCATTTATCTGTCCATCCTGGAGGCTCCCTGCCTCCATTCCTGATGAAGGGCTTTTGCCCAAAACATCGATTTTCCTGCTCCTCAGATGCTGCCTGACCTGCTGTGCTTTTCCAGCACCACTATTATCTAGACTCTCTATAGTCTCGTGGTGAAACAGCAACTGCTTTTAAGTTTTGTGTGCAAGGGATTGTCAGCCATGCCTGCTGTATGCTGTAAGTGTTGAGTTCAGTCCCCAGTTAGGGGGACAATGCAAGATTGCCAGGTGCACAGCAGCCTTGTTAAAGATACTAGATATCCTTGGTACCCCTGCTGCATGGATAGCCATTCCAGGAATGGCAAGTGGTAACATGGGGCTAGAATTGGAGGCGCGGGTGCAAGTAGGGTTGAGGTAGTTAATTAATAGAATCATACAGCGTAGAAATAGGTTCTGTAGCCCAACATGTTTATGCTAAACAAGAAATACCAAACTAAACTAATCCCATTAACCTGAACTTGGTCCATAACCTCCTACTTCCACTTCACCTGACAAAGGAGCGATGCTCCGAAAGCTTGTGATTTCAAGTAAATCTGTGGGACTATAACCTGGTGTCGTGTGACTTGTGACTTCTGACTTTGTCCACTCCAGTCCAACACCAGCGCCTCCACATCATCATTACTATCTCCTGGCATTTTAAGTGTTTGTCCAAATGCTTTTATTGTCACAAGAGTATCTGTCTCCACCATGCTGTGTGACTCTGAGCTATCTACCCAATCCTACTTGCCATCTCTCTCTCTCTCCTCCAATTCTAGCCCCATCTTACCACTTGCTCCCCTGTCAGGCAGCACATTCTGTATTTCTACCACGCTGTGGGTGAAAATTGTTTTCCTTCAATCCTCTCTAACCACCCCCTCACCTTAAACTTATGCCCTCCGGTCTTAGACGTGATGTTATAAGGAAAAAATTCTCACTACCTTTCATCTTTATGCCTCATAATCTTGTATACTTCAATCAGATCTCACCTCAGCCTTCTTTGCTCCCAGGAATACAAACTGAGACTTTCCATCCCAGGCAACATCCTGGTGCATCACCTCTGCACCCTTCCAGTGTAGTCACATTCTTCTGATAGTGTAATGATGAGGACTGTACCCAGTGTTCTATCAGTGGCCTAACCAGTGCTCAATAAATTTGCAGCAAGGCTTCCCTGCTCCTATATTCTACACCCCAGTTAATGAATACAAGCATCCCAAATGCCTTATTCTCCACCTATCAACCTGTGCTGACACCTTCAGAAATCTATGGACCTGCATACCAAGATTCATTGAATTAAACTTTTGCCAACAAATCTTACTGGTTCTTGTAGCAAAAAGTCTTCAAAAACTTGATGTAAGTGGCACTTAAGCCAGAAAATGCAAGGTTAGGCCCATTGTCGAAGCCACCTTTTTATTACTTTCCCACTTCCAACTTTGACATTTATTTAATAAACATAGGCCACTTCTTGAGTTGTGATTACTTCTGATATATTTTCTGGGCTTTTCATACATCTTAAATTTTGAACTTCGATCCCAAAAATGTTATATTCCTAAAACATGTGGATCCTGAAATTAGATTTTTTTGAAAAGCAGCCCTCTGGTACCACTCCCAAGAAGATTGTACGGTCTTCAATTATCGATTTGCGTCTGTTTCAAATTTATAAGTTGTGATTTTGGTCATAAAGCTTACTTTGTTGATAGAAAGTTTGAACAGCTGAAGTGTCTGCAGTGATCCTAAGATGGCTGTAGTTTCCACCAACATCAACAATGGACCTTTCCACAAATTTGGAATTCTGCCCACTTTGCATAACAGCTTTGTTTTCAGAGATTGCAGGTAACAATTTAGGAAGCTGCTTTCCTAAGTCAAAACATTTCATCAAAATGTTTTTCATCGGATTGAGGATATTCTAGATTTCCGGGATGTCAAATGTAAATTGCATCCATGTGTAATGAGCACCTGTGGTTGCTAAATTTCCATAAATATGTGGAAGATGATGGAACTAACAGCGAAATTTAAATGTTTATTCAAGACTTTCCTTAATGACTTTCCTTTCCCACATTTTACATTTTGCTGGCTTTTGTGTCCTTGAGTCTGTGTAAATTATTGTAGGGACTTAATTTTAGATTTTTCATAAATAGAGGCACAATGTACAAGAATATTAAGGAAAAGATCACATATTTTGTGGCATTACGATTAAAATCACTGGAAGGATGCTGAAGAATATGGATGAATAATGAAACCTATAGTTCAAATAGCTAACCTGCTAAAAGTGTGAATGCTGATTAAGGACAGAGTATGCA